>NC_142758.1:40566449-40896000 GCF_054948205.1 Urtica dioica subsp. dioica | reverse complement strand
GTGCCTAAAAGCTCCCGAGATAGGTAAGCATTGCAAAACAGTCTAAAGTAACGTGAAATCATAGGATCTCTATCTTATTTGGTAGTTAGCTTAATGTTAAAAATCGTGGGTTTCCGTGTCTATGTAAGTCTATAGATTTGAGTTTGAGGCAAACATGAACTGATTGAGGCATTTTGAGCATTATAGTTTTACCCGTGTCATCTAGTTAGTTTGTGTGATATGTTTTTATTCTTTTTGTTACTTGTGGATAAGTAACGGTTTAAGTTTGCGGGAATTTGATAGGTGCGTTAATCACGCGTAAAACTCCTATTCTCCGAACCGAAAACCGACGAGTCCTTGAGTGTTTTAAGTGTTTTCTAGTGTGTTTTTGATGATTTTCAGGTTCAAAGGGGTAAAAGGAGCGCTCGGAAGTGATTATACGGAAAAAGACGTCATTCGGCATCAAAACAAAGCGAAAAGAGGAAGCTAGAGCGAAGAACGAAGAGAAAGTGCATTCCGCACGTCGCGCGGATGAAAAATCCGAAGATGCTCGCCTCCAATAACTTCTGGGCGTTCCGCGCAGAAGGAAATTTGATTATGCGCACCGCGTGGATTCTGATTCAGCAACTTCGACTTTCATGTTTTTAAGTGAATCTGGGTCGTTGGATGCGTTTGAGAGGCCCGGATGACTCCAAAATTAACCCTAATGGTTATAAAAACACTTGTGAGCTTGAGAGGAAGGACTTTTAATTTCATTCTTAGTTTTGTTTGCTTTTAGAGAGTGTTTGAGAGAGATAGAGAAAGAGGAGGAAAGCCATTTGTCATCGATTCGTGTCAATTACAATTTTCTTCTTCTCATCTACTCTTGAACTCCCGTATTTTAATTTACAATTGAGTTTTTAATTATGGTTTCTTCTTCGTCTTCTTCTATTCTCTTTTTGTTTTCTCTCTACGTCATGAACTAATTCCATTAAGGACTATGGCGTAGCGGGTTTAGGATTCGATGATGGATATGATTTAATATATTGAAGTTCAATTTTCGTTCTCTATTACTTTGCTTGATTCAAATCCGTTTTAATGCTTGAACGAGATTAGCTACCTTATTCATGATTTTGTACTTCAACTTGATGCTTGAGAAAGATTAAGTTGTTAGTGTTTTGGTTTGAAGTACTATGATGCACTCCTAGGCTAGAGATAGCTAGGTTGTCATAGAATCGTGTGAATGCTCTTAATATCAATGCATGTTTTTGTTAGGAATTGAGATCGATAGAAGATTTTCCTAATTTTGACATAGGTTGTTAGATGCTCGAGAGAGATTTAGCAGTATTGTTTTGTGAGTATGATTAGCAAAGAGTTAGAGAGTTGATTATTGATTGTGCGTGAAACTCGTGTATCCAGACCGTTGAAAGAACCCGTAAAGCCTTGGTCCTTAGACTCTCTTTCTGCTTATAACCGTTATTTTAGTGTTTTGTTATTTCATTGTTTTAGAACTTGTCAACAATTTGTGACATCTTTCCATCTACTCTTTAAGTTCAATTCGTGCTAGTTGATTTGTTTGTTAATAAAGCTTTTTCTTCGTGGGATCGACACTCGTACTTAATTCACTATATTACTTGAGCGACACGTGCACTTGCGCGCGTAAAAATCGCAACAGCTTGAGCGAAATTTTTATTTATTTATTTTCCAGAGTTTAAGGGAAGTTTTGTATAGTTGAGAGAGAGTGAAGAGAGAGAATGAGTGCGAAGAGACACAATCGTGCGAGGAAAGTTTTTCCTTTTCTTTTTATTTTATTTGTTTAAATGATATTTGATGGTATAATTGTGTCAATATTTAGATTTTTGAGTGATTTTTGGTAAGTGACAAAACTATTGGTATTATTGTTGTCAGTTCCCAGGCCCAAAAATCATTTGAGAAATTGACAGCAATAATATCATTTGTTTGTCACTTACCAAAACGCAAATATTGACATATTTAGTACCAAATCGTCACGAACTGCAACCAGTTCGTGATCATTGTGTTACGAAATCAACTCAATTCGTGATCGATTTGGTATTGAATATGTCAATAGTTGAGTTTTTGTTGATTTTTTATAACTTATAAGCAATTGGTATTATTGTTGTCAATTTTCCAAATCATTTTCACTAATTAAATCATTAAACTATTAAAATTTGAAAGAAGAATAAAATTCCCACGGTTAATATCGACCGGTTAAAACAGTTAATTGGGTGGTTCATCTTTACTCATTGCGCAAGTTTCTCTGTAATTGGTGGCTTTGCACATCATTCAGTCAAAAATCAGTCACGTTGGTCTCTCTTTCTACGAACCTTCTCTTACAATGAAGTCTAGATTCTAACGCAAATAACTCAAACTAGGTCTAGATTCATGAGTTATTCCTTCGTAAAGTTCAACAAACTTCCAAAGTTGCGAAAGACAAAAAAACCGAACTATGAACGATAGCTTCAGTATATATATATATGCATATTACATATATTTATGCCATAAATCTAAAATATCTAGTTTCTTTTTAATTTTGCTCCCAAGTAGAATAATGACCGGGCTCAAGATCACCAAGAAACACCATAAACGCTTGAATAACCCATTTCCTTCTTCTCCAACTTATATTCCATTCGTCCCGGGACTTCTCTTCTTCAACCCCCAATCTCTTCCCCAGAAACAGACTTACCCGATCGGACCAGATTTCCAGCTTCTCTGGAGCTCCGTCAATGGCGGCTCTTTCTCGATCCACCACAGCTCTCGACCCCACAGACCCGTATGGTCAACGGTCCAAGGCCAGGCCTTCGTCTCGGCGGCGTTGACCGAGACCGAGGTGGAAGAGAGCCGAGGCTCTTTCGCCGTGAAGGACAAGGAAGTTCTCTTGGTCTGTAATCACCAAACTGTTCAGAGCGTAAAGTTGCTTGATGGATTTGAGGACTGTTTGGAGCTTCACGGCCATGGATTCCCATCCGAGCACTTGAAAGGTACAATAAAGTTTCCAGCTTTGTTGATCACTGGGTGGGTTTTGAGTATGGATGTTGAGAACAAGAGGTTAAAGAGGTTTCATTTTGATGGGGATGTCAAGTTGAAAGGGTGTTCTAGTTGTGCCAAGTATTGGGTCTTGTTTGACCAGAAGAGTGATTCTCAGGTCGGGTTCGAAGTAAGATTTGGACGACCAAACTTCGAGTTTAGTCCGAAGAAGTTGGGGAAGTACACGGGTTTTAGGCGAAGGTTCGGGCTCTCTAGGTCAAGAGAGACCGATGAAGAGTATGAGGAGATAAAGTGCAAAGAGCTTGTGGAGTTCAACAGGGCTTGCTTTACGTATTCGAGTGAGGAGAGTGAGAGGTTTTACGGGTTTGGAGAGCAGTTTTCGTTCATGGATTTCAAAGGGAAAAGGGTCCCGATTCTCGTTCAAGAGCAAGGTATCGGTCGAGGAGATCAACCGATCACCTTTGCAGCTAATTTGGTCAGTTATAGGTAAACAGCTCTAAAGACTCGACGCTGAAACATATGGAAGTATTTACTTCTGATTTTTATTTTTTTAATGCTTTTTTTTTTTCTTCTTCTTTTTCTTATATTTGTCGCAGGGCCGGGGGAGACTGGTCTACTACTTATGCACCTTCACCGTTCTACATCACTTCGAAAATGCGGTCCCTTTACCTCGAAGGATACGATTATTCGGTATTCGATTTGACGAAAAATGACAAAGTTCAGATACAGGTAATTTCTATATAAATCACTTTTTGTAACATGTAAACAATTAGTTATGGCAAGAGCCGTAAACGAAGGGTGATCCAAGGTCTAAAAAAAGGTTGGTCGAGATTTCAGACACATGGGAATTCGATGCAAGGACGAATTCTGAACGGTGATTCGCCGACAAAGCTGATCGAAAGCTTCACCGAGACAATCGGACGGCCACCTGAGCTTCCGGAGTGGATTTTATCCGGAGCCATAGTCGGAATGCAAGGCGGCACGGACGCTGTGCGTCGAGTTTGGAACGATCTCCGGGCCCACGATGTTCCCGTCTCGGCATTCTGGTTGCAGGTAATACAAATTTTTTGATTTTATTTATTTATTAAGGCATATAGTGAAATGACACTTCTAGTTTAGGATTGGGTGGGACAAAGAGAAACTATCATCGGTTCGCAACTGTGGTGGAATTGGGAAGTTGACTCGACGAGGTACCCGGAATGGCAACTCCTTCTCAAAGATCTCAAAGCGAAGAACATCAAAGTGATGACGTATTGCAACCCTTGTCTGGCTCCGGTAACGACCATAATCCGAGAGAACCCAAATAACGTTGCTAATTTTTTTTTTTTTTTTTTTTTTTTGTGGTCAAAAGTTGATTACTTTATTTTTTTTGAGCAGAGCCACAAGAAGCAGAACCGGAGGAGAAACCAGTTTGAGGAAGCAAAGAAGCTGGGAATATTGATAAAGGACGAGCACGGCGAGCCTTACATGGTTCCCAACACGTCCTTTGACGTGGGAATGTTGGATTTCACTCACCCCGACACTGCGCGTTGGTTCAAGCAGATTCTTCAGGACATGGTCGACTGTGGCGTCCGAGGCTGGATGGCTGATTTCGGTGAAGGCCTGCCCATCGATGCTACTCTCTATTCAGGTATTAAAAAAAATCCGGTGCCCATAATGTAACTCGTAGGAGTTTAGGCAATGATATAATCATTTAACTGACTTATTGACTACCTTTCTTGTTCACTTATAAGGAGAGTTGCACGAATAAATACTGTTTAAAGATGCTAACTCCAAGAATACCTCGTATTTTCAAACCTTCCATAAAACTTAATTTTTTGTTTTTGTTTTTGTTTTTCAGACATTTTGCCTATATTCCAAATTGAAAACTAGAGGACTAAAAATAGGTATTTATGAAATAAGACCAGTCAATGAAGCAGTATAGATAAATTAAGTTTATAAAGAATTTGCTACCTAACTTCTTCTTATTATATTATTTATGTTGCTTGTCTCTAGTATACATAGAGTTTGTTAGCCTTAATAGAGATTTATGGATTTCCCTAATACCTGATTATCTTGTATTTGATTTCTTTTACATTTTCATCAAAATGGGATTCAAAGGTCCATATGCTACAATAACTATCCAGGGTACAAGTATAATTAGCGAATGGATCCGTGATATTTCAGGCGAAGATCCAATATCGGCTCACAACAGGTACCCGGAGCTGTGGGCCCAGATAAACCGGGAGTTCGTGGAAGAGTGGGAGAGCAAGCAAGAAGGATCGGAGGAGTCGTTGGTGTTCTTCATGAGAGCCGGGTTCAGAGGCAGCCCCAAATGGGGGATGCTGTTCTGGGAAGGGGACCAGATGGTGAGCTGGCAGGCCAACGACGGGATCAAGAGCTCCGTGGTTGGGCTCCTCAGCAGCGGCATCTCCGGCTATGCCTTCAACCACAGCGACATCGGCGGATACTGCTCCGTCACCTTTCCGCCTTTCGTTGACTACCGCAGGAGCCAAGAGCTTCTTCTGCGCTGGATGGAGCTCAACGCTTTCACCACCGTTTTCCGAACCCACGAAGTACGTGTGCTTTCTTTTTTTTTTTTTTTTTTAATTTACTTACTAAACCATTCGGTATATAGCAACATTTACAGTTTGGCATTGTTAAATATTCAACGTTTCGTAAATCTTAAGTGAATAGTCATTTCTATATATTTATAGACGTAAATCTTAGGTAAATAATTATTTCCATGTATTAGGTCACGTCATCTTTATAGCTAATTTATCTAACATTTACGAAATGTTAGCTATATAGCAATCCCAAACATTTTAGCTGGCTACTTACCTAATTTTTTGTAAATATAGAAAATAGCCATTTGAAAATAATTGATTAACAAAATAGCCAAAATTACGTTATCGATTTTTTTTTTTTTTTTTTTTTTTACACCAAGATTAAAATTTTTGACGATTATTTATTAGCAAAAACTTAATCCTAGTGTCAAAAAAGTTTTTGAAACTTCATTATTACACATTTTAGCAGTTTCACTAATTTTAAACAAACTTTCGCTATTTTGCAAATTTATTACTTTAAATTGGTTATTTAGCTAAATCACTCTTTATTTATTTATACACCGCATAAGCGGGCCTCAATTTTTTACTAAAAAAGAAACTAAATTAAATCGTATTCTATCGCTAAAAGAACTAATAAAAAGTAAGAGAACTTTTTCTTGTGAGGGCATCGCTAAAATTGCGAAAGTTAGCAATTTTTATTAGAGTCCTATACTATTTGAAGGATATTTTTTGTAAAATTGTAAACAACCTAGCAAGCTTATAAAGATGTTTTGTTTAGATGTTGAATTAAAAAATGGTTTTATTTTATTTTTTATTATATGTTATGAAAATTTACTACAATGCTATAAATCAATGGTTTGTGAGGACTATTCTGCTAAAAAATTCGTTTTGACGACCGTTCTATTAAAAAAATTGTTTTTTAAAATCGGAAACAAGTTACTAAGCTTATGAAAGTGTTTTAAGTTGTGTAGGTGTCGAATTAAACAAGTTACTTAGCTTATAAAAGCTTATAATAATTAACTATTTGCGTTAGTAAGTCTTTTTTTTTTATATATATATATTTATTTGATCAAAATATGGTCTTGCAACAGGGAAACAAGCCTTCATCCAACACTCAATTCTACACTAACCACAAGACCTTATCGCACTATGCGCGGTTCGCCAAGGTCTACAAAGCCTGGAAGTTCTACAGACTCCAACTTGTGAAGGTGATTTCTCGAAAGGTTCAAAACAGAAACAGTTTTCTGAACAGTAAAGCCGCAAATCTAACATAAAAAAATAAAAAAAAATCTTCAGGAAGCTTCTTCGAAGGGTCTTCCCGTGTGTCGACACTTGTTCCTCCACTACCCGAAGGACGAGCGAGTCCACTCCCTGAGCTACCATCAGTTCTTGATCGGCTCGGAGATCCTAGTCGTTCCTGTCCTCGACCGAGGCAGAACCAGCGTCGACGCATATTTCCCGATCGGAGAATCGTGCTCGTGGAGGCACGTGTGGACCGGGAAGCTCTTCGCCGCACAAGGGTTTGAAGCCGAGGTAGAAGCGGAGATCGGCTTCCCTGCCGTGTTCGTCAAGTCCGGCTCGGCCGTCGGAGAAACGTTTATCAAAAACTTGAGAGAGCTCGGAATTCGTTGACAAAGATCACGGCCGAGGCAGCCTTGAAATTATTTCGAGGAATAATCTAGTTCTATAATATGAAATGTAAAAATGAAAAGAACAGTTGATGATTTATCTGATTCTTGACAGCAAAAATGTACAGATTAGATTAGTCCCATGTAGAAATGTAGCAGTTAAGTTTTATGAAATTAATCAAATAAGTCCATTGTATGTACATTCCTTATCATAATGACATTTTACTATAAAATTAATTAATCAATTCTTCTTGTTGCAGCAGATAACAAGTATCTACCTACAAAATTGTATACAAGTAATTTTAAATAAACTAGCCTCATAAAATTTGACTGATTATCAGTTGCCGATCCTCCTCGATATTGGTGTTCGGCTCTAGCGAGAGAAGCAAGAGTTAACAGTAATTTTGGTTCGAAAGATCCTCAAAGATTTTGAAACGAGGAAGAGAATTCTATTGTTCCAATTTCACTTCTTCGTCTGTCTTCCAAATCCAACCGGTCCTTTGCAGTTTAATCCTTCACTTTTGATTGAATCTCGTCCACAATGGTTTTACTTTTACTCCAACAAGGAAAATGGAGAAGAAGAAAAAAAATCAATACACAGAAATTTTTGAAAATAATAGGTAAATCAAAGCAAATTAAAGCCACTCATCACATATAATTAATTGAAAAATATACTAAATGATAGCCAAAAGTTGAATTAAGAGATTTAATACATTGCGTTGATCAAAATTCAATAAAAAAGCCAACGGAAAAATAAAACAAAAGATGATATAAAAAGGATAAAAGCGTACAATATAATGTTCAATAATGGAATATAATTGTTAAATAGCTAAACCCAGGGCCGGCCCAACGATTGTCGAGGCCTTAAGCGAAACATTAAAATGAGGCCTTATAAAAATAAATAAATATAAAATTCAAAAGTAATAATATCAATTTTTTAACAACAATTTTTAATATTATCTTCTTAACTTAAAAGACAAAAAGAGAAAATGTCTATTAAGATCTTTGTGAGCACGCGCCTTCAACTTGTCCATTTTTCGATCCAAATACCTAACAAATAGATAAACATACAAACAAAAGATTTAGCAAATAAATATTTATAAAAATTGAACTTTTCTAACCTTTTGTGATGCAAACATATTAATTAGATCTTTGAATTCAAGCTCGGATAACATATTTTTTTCAATTGACAACATGGCTAACCCGTTCAACCGTTCTTGCAACATAGTTGATCTCAAATAAGATTTTATTAATTTCAACTTTGAAAAACTCCTTTCGGCGGAAGCCACGGTTACAGGAATAGTTAGTAATATCCTATAAGCAATGCATGCATTTGGAAAACAATCCACATTTTTAATATAATCAAGTGTTTCAATTGGAGTACTATTTTCCCTCACCAAAATTTCTCTTATCACTTTTAATTCACAAAACAAATCTAACCCATCAATGTCAGAAACTCCATTACATTTTAACACATCTTCAAGATTCAATGAAAATTTTTTCAAAGTACATTCATCCAATGATTTTAGCTTTTTGAAATTGAAAAGAAATCCAAAAATATTTGCATATGTTTCAAATTGCTCAAATCTATTGGTAAGTGAAGATATAACTTGATCAACGATGAAGAGAAAATATTCAATTCGAAATGACTCTTCGGGGGTTAGTTTTTCACCACAATCAACACTTTCCCCAAATTGTTTTTTCCTATGAATCACACGTTTTTCTCGAAATTTGGGTTCAATTTCCATCTCATTTGCAATCTCTTTTGCCGAAATAATGGCATTTGTAAACCCATTTTCTCTATAATTTTGAAAATATGTGATAAGACCTCTCAATTGATCTATAGCAATCTCAATATGCATACTCTCACTTTGTAAGCTTTTACTTGCAACATTGATAGCAAACAATATATCATACCAAATAGTCATGCCAAGCAAAAATTCAAAATTTTCTAATTCATACTCCGCTAGACATTTGGCTTCACTCTTTATTTTAGGATCATCACAAGTTTCTCCTAACTCAAGCAATACATCTCTAATTTTTGGAGCTTGGTATCTAATCGCCTTAAAGCTATCAATACGACTTTCCCAACGAGTTTGCGACAATGATTTAACGGTCAAATCGGATATGTTATCTTTTAACACTTTCCAACGCTTGGTAGAAGAAGAAAACAATGAATATATGCGTTGAAGAACCCCAAAAAATGAAATAGCCCTAACACAAGAGTTTGCAACATCGGAAAGTACTAAATTAAGACTATGACAACCACAAGGTGTATAAAATGCTCGAGGATTTATATCTAATAATCTTTTTTGAACACCTTGATGTTTTCCTTTCATATTAGATCCGTTATCATAACCTTGTCCTCTTATATCATGTATGTCAAATCCTAGATTTTCAATTTCTTTTACAAGTGTACCAAAAAGTCCTTCACCGGAAGTATCATCAACTTGTAAAAATCCCAAAAAATATTCCTCTATGGCTATTGGATTTTTTTTCATACATACACACCTTAAAACGATAGACATTTGTTCTATGTGATTTGAATCCGGAGTACAATAAAGTATGACCGAGAAATATTTTGCGTCTTTTATAGTTTTCAAAATTTGGCTTTTAACTTCAAGTGCTAACATTTGTATAAGCTCATTTTGAATCCTATGTCCTAAATAATGATTACGAATATCACCACTTTGAATACGTTGAACATGTTCTTGCATTACAGGATCAAATTCCGCTATCATTTCAACAAGACTCAAAAAGTTCCCATTATTTTCTTGATAAATCTTTTCATTCGTTCCACGAAAATGCTAAATTATTCTTAGCTAAATTTTTCACGATTGCAATTATTCTTACCAAAACATTCCTCCAATGTTCCTTCTCCTTATTTATTATTTCTTGAGCATGTTTATCAATTGACTTATTTTTTGCTAATCTTTGTTCTAATTCAAACCAAGAACTCATACTTTTTATGTGATCGTTGCTTATCTCGTGACTTTTCAATTTTTTACTAAGATTTCTCCAATCATTTGTCCCTTCATCACCAAATTGATTCTTGTTATGAATGTTAAACAATTTGCAACAAAAACAATACACTTTATCAAGATCTTTTGAATAAATCAACCATCTTCTATCATGCTTTTCCCCATTTGGTAGTTTTCTAAGATAGTAAGAATGAGCAAAATGCCTACTATTTTCATCTTTCGGAAAACTAACATCACTTTCTCTAATTGGACCTTTTTCCACAAGCATGTCTCTAAAATTATTATCTATATTATTCCATTGTCCCGGATCATAAATATTTATATATTCGTCATTCGTATGATTGTTAACTTCTTCTTCAATTTCAATTTCAATTTCATTACAATCACCGATGTTTTCTTCATTACCCATTGTATCTCTAGATTTTTCTACCACCGTTTCACCATTTTTATTTTCATGCACTTCTTCATTCATTACAATATCCTTTTTCTTTAGAAATTTTTCAAGAGCTCCTTTTTGAGAGTTAACCATTTCTTCATCTCTTCTTCTTTTTTTAAGTTTTTCAAAACCGGAAACATGTTTCCGACAAGACATGATTTTTCTATGTTCTAAATCACACAACAAGTAAAAAAAAAAAAACAACTTGCACTAAACTAAATCATCAACACTTAAAATAATCAAGTTAGAGAGATAAAACCTTTGCTTGAAGTCAATGGATGAGTGTTTTTCTCTTTTTTGCTTTCCCCATCTTGGATTCAATGTACTTGTTGTCTCTAAACTTCTCCAATGATCACTACTTTTGAGATAAAAACAATTTGGTGATTATGAAAATAAAACATTAATAAATAAAATTCTATGAATCAAAATTTACCTTAAATTTTAAGTCTTTGTCATGTCACAATGAAGGTGCAACCGCAGCAAGAAAAAAAAAGAAAGAAAGAAGATGTGCAACGACACAGAAGACCAAAGGGCTATCAGCTATGGGTGCTCTGACTCTGAGCGTTTAAGTGAGGGCCTTTTTTTCTTTATTTTAAATGACAATTTCGTGGTGGGCTTTATAGAATTCAATACAAGTTGTCCATAAGGATTATGCCCTAAGTGTTTTGAACCATATGGGCTTTATGCATATTTTGTGGGACTTATTAGATTATGCAATTAAATACAAAAATTTGGGCCTTATTTTTTCCTAATTTTATTGGGCCTTAAGCATGTGCTTACATTGCTTATCACTGTGGCCGGCCCTGGCTAAACCTACGCCAATTTGGGACACCATAATTACATAAGAGACAATTAGATCAGTAACTCAATAGCTCACATTCTTAAAAATAGTTAAATTTTTATTTTATTAACAAAATTATCTTCTAGACCGAAGTAAATTAAATGAACTAAAACAGTTAATTGAATTTACTTCAGACTGTCTAAAGTAAATTTAATTAACTGTTTTAGTTCATTTAATTTACTTATGCCGCTTGCTGAGTTATTTTTTTTAGTAAAATAAAATTTGACTTAAATTTTAAAAGAAATTAGGAATTGGCTATTGCAACAAATTATTTTTTATAATCGCCTATTTTGGTGTGAATTGTCATAAAATAATATCACATATGCCTCGGGTGGCTACAATATCTTCACCCTTATTTTGAGAGGTCATACAATCACAAATTTAAGTTACTAAAGTGTTCTTACAACGGAATTATAGTTTTTGAGTGGTTATGAGGTCTATGATTAATGGAAGCAAAATGAATTAAGCAAAAAGTGGTAATAAAGTTATACTTAACCCCCCGCGCTAGATTGGGGGTAGGACCCAACATGGAAGTTCTAGACACCTCGTTAACTATTATTGTCTGTATTATGTCATATTTTAGGTGCAGATCACAAGCATTTAGCTATATATCACTTGACTGATCTTTTGTAAATTATCGTAATATACTAAAGGGAAAATGACACAAATATACCATGTGTTTTAGTGAAATGTCGAGTTTAACCTTTGGTTTTCAAAAATGTCGAGTTCATACCCTCTATTTAACTAAAATGAAAAAATTATACCATCTGCTAACTAAAATGACGCAATTATACCCTGAAATAGACAACAGCACCACGAATCTTCTTTTTATTGAATTTTCATTGACGTTGACTATAATATTTATATATAAATACCAGTTATCTTTATTCATTCACGCCATATATGTAATTGATTTAAAAACTAAAAAATAAACAACAGTCTCTTAGTCGTGAAAAACACAAAAAGATGTAAATAAGTAAAAATCGATAGTTGATAGTCATCAAAATCACAAATTCGAACAAATAATCAAGGATTTAGAGTTGCAATTCGAACACGGAATGAAATAATCTATTGGGAGATATGAATTTTATTATTTAATTTCAATTTAAGGCTGATTTTATTTCAAAATTGGGAATTTGAAAATTAGGGTACTGGTTTCGATTTGATTCGGTTTTTCTTATATAAGAGTTAATATCAATGAAATGGAGATTTGTGATATTGTTATCCATTTCAAGGTATAATTACGTCATTTTAGTTAAACAGATGGTATAATTTCGTCATTTTAGTTAAACAGAAGGTATGAACTCGACATTTTTGAAAACCAAAGGTTAAACTCGACATTTCACTAAAACACATGGTATATATGTGTTATTTTCCCTATACTAAAATAAAACCCTAATTCACTATAGCTTCTACAGTAACTATAAATCTTTTTTTGGCCACTTCCTTCTTTTCCTTTTAATTTTTTCCTCTTTCTCCTCTGGAACCTTTGTCGGCAGTGGCTCCGGTTGCTTCGTTCGGCCTTAGGCTCAGGGAGAGATGGATGCGAAGTTGATTTCTTTATTCGATGATATTTGTGCATCTGTGGGTGATGGATCTGTTAGGTTTTTATCTATGCAGGCTGAATAATCATTTTCCTCATGATTATCGAATCCCTGTTATTTGGTTCTCTCCATCAATCATAACGAGTATATTGAAAGAGCCTTGTATTTGCTCGATTTGCAATGTGCTATGTGATCTTTCGTTTGTTGGAAGTTAGCACACGCTGAGCGTTAACCTGTATTTAATGTTAGATTCACTCCGACCTACATCTGTGGTATGTCATGCTCTAAGTGGCTATTATCTTGTATTAATGGGTGTTTTACCCAATTTCTAATAGCATGCCTTGAGCATTAAAATATATATTTTTAATACTGCGTTCATATTGGGCTTATATTTGTCTGACTCCAAATACACACATCTACTTTTTTCTTGCTCATCGATTATTTGATGTCACAAATTATAACACTATCGCTGTGTAGTTAATAGTGTCGTTACAACAATACTTTTTTCCTTTCAAAATATGGATTCAAAATGGTACTTGAAATTCTGATTAGTCACAAAGACAAGATGTCGCACACAATGTGTTAACAATGTGTCCGACAACTTGCTTGAACACAGATAATGGATAATCAGCAAACAGTGCGATAAGTAAACGACACACAATATGGTTACCCAGTTCGGTGCAACATCACCTACGTCTGGGGGCACTCTGCCAGTGGAAAGGATTTCACTAAATAGTAGTCAATAGTACAAGCAAGGTCTTATATGATTACAACACAAAATCAAAGCCCTAGAAACTATTACCACAAGCAAATACCTAGACCAGGGACTCCCCCTGAATTTGAGACCCCTCTCAATTTCACTCTTCGAGCAAACGCCTATGCTCGGTCGACCTCAGTCTTCAACGCACGTGAAACTTCAATCACGACAACACAGAACCCAAATCTCACAAATACTCAATCTTCTGGAATAGTGTCTGAGGAATTACACCGCTCTTATCAATACACAAAGCCTCCCAATCCGCTGGTCTTGCACGTTTAGGAGCTCTAAGTGTTTTGATAAAGCGTCAAAAGCTACTAAGGGGAAAGCGCATGGCTTTTATAGCAGCTGTACAGATCTGGAAGTGAAACTATGGTTTCCTTACCCATCCTCGCAAGAATATCACGTAACAAAGTCACCAACGAGACAATCTAGCAAAACCGGAAACTTGCCAGAATTACAGTCTGCACACAGAGGGAATGATGTCTTACGAGAAGCTGAAACATGATGACCGACATCTTTCCATAAAACTTGCTCTAAAAAATAAAGCCAACTTAACGTAACAACAATCTCCCCCTTTGGCTATTTTTTAGGCAAGCACTTCCAGAACAGTTATCAATTAAGCGTCATGACCAGAAAAGTGAGTCAAAATAAATGACCTCGTGTCAAAATAAATGACCTTCATGACGCCTCTCCCCCTGATTGCCTCAAAAACATACCAAAGGCAAGGATTGATAAGGACAGAGGGAGGAAATAAATAGCCTGAATAAGGAGAAGAGAACTGAAGCAAATAGTAGAAAATCACCACAATCAACACAGTCTGAAAACACATACCGGAGAGGAGAGCAGAGCCTAATCACCAAGAGAAGCCAAGGAGTGTATCAATCAGAGCATCAACAACTAAAGGTGACCAAATATCCAAAAAGTACAGACCAAATAAAGAGAGACTCTAGAAAGTAGGAGCCCTGGCAGAACCTTCATCATCGTCATCTTCATCTTCCTCTTTACTACTATCGGCCACATCTTCTTTCTCGTCCTCATCTTCATTTTTTTCTTCATCTTTTGGAGCAGGTAGAGTAGTCTGTACTAGTTCCTGAGTAAGAGCCTTGAGGATGTCACTCTGCACAATCTCGGAAAGAACAACAACCTTCAAAGATACATCGGCGGCGATAGATATCGCGACAGAAGGCCTGACAAGATCACGAGCATGTTTCCATTCAACCAGCATGTAACGGGAAGTCAGTTTACTCGGATCCTTTCCAACAACATCATCAGTACGCAGGACGTCCTTCTATTTGATAACAGGGATAGGCCAATTCAGCCTTGATGCTAGAGCCGTAAGAGGAAGGGCCCCAATTTGCAACACCAATCCCATATAGTACGGAGAACCTAGCAGAGAGATCTAGGGAACCTTTCTTTGGCCAAGTCTTCTTCTCCTCATTTGAGAGCTATTTGGCCATAACATCCATGGAAGGTAGACGATCATCATTGATAATCTTCCCAGGACTCAAAAAGTCGAAGATCTCAGAGTGAGAGACAACAAAGCAGTGCCCACGCACATAAACCTTTCTGAACTCTGGATAAGGCGGTTGATCAAAAGAGGCATATAGGTTCACAACAAACTCATTCGCCAACTTGGAATAGAAGGACCAATTTCTATGACAGTCTTGTGCAACTGTGCGTTGTTCAGAAGTTCCATAATCACATTAATCTTCAGTGCCTCTTTAGAAAGCTCTTTCTCAGGAAACACAGTCATATGAAACACATACCTCTACTTCCTTATACGATCTTCTTCGTGGAATGAGACATTGTCCAGAAGGGCATGAGGAACACCCTTAGGAAGCTTTTGGCCTCCAACAGATCTTTTATTAGCAAAGAACGAGCTCTCAAGATAAGCTACCTCCCATTTTTCCTCAATGTCGTCCAGAATGTTAGCGACTTCTTCCTCAACCTTCCTCTGTCTCAGCATCTTCTCGTTCACCCTTCTTCACATGCTGTTTTTCATCTTATTCTCAGGATTCTTTTCTTTTGTCTTAAAGGATGCCAAAACTTCATCATCACCAGCATCTTTCCTCTTTCCAGATGTCTGTTCAGAAGGTCTCTCAGTCTCAGAGACAACCTTATCAGCAGAACCAGCAACAAGATACTTCTTCTTCTATCTCCATAGTTGAATCACTAGGAGGCACACTTACTTCTTCAGTTTCACGACAGATGCAAGGACATCTTGTGTGACATCCTTCTCACCGACCAGATTGTCAGCAACAACATAATAAGATAGACCAAGAAATCCAATGATAGCATCAACATGTGAGGATCAGAGGAAACATGTGGAGATCCCAGGTTATCACAATCACTCTCTACAAAATCTTCATCCATACCACTGGGTTATGGGTTCTCATCAATCACATCAACATTGCTAACTTCATTTTCTTTCTCAATCACCACGGGGAGTATGGACAGAACCAGAAATACCTTGAATCCACACAAGAGGGGCTTCACTTGGAGAAACTGAACCCTGTTCTTTGGAGGGAACATCTTCATCGTAGTGATCAGCAGATGGTGCCTGGAAGAGACAGACCCAATGATATCTTGGATTGACAAAATAGCCTTTCCTTGGAGCAATCATCACACTCTTCTTCTTGGCAATAATATTTTCTCTTGTAGGGAGAGTCTTCTCAGGTTGAGCACCTCCGGACTGACCATTGGCATTCTTCCTAGAGGACATTCCCTTAACACGAACACCACGTTGGGTGATCTGAAACTCTATGGCTTCCTTCACGACAACTTTCTTTTTCGCCATGGCAGATGTTCTCTTCCCGCTTCTTGTTCCAACCACTCTGACAAAATTTGCAAGATAACCTCCACAAAATAACACGAAGCAAAGAGTGGTTACACTATTGAGAAAATCGTCAATTGCATGAGCTGAGAGCCAAAGAAGTACAAAACAACGTCGTGAGATAAACTAGGCCAAGGGATTACTCAAGATCAAACAATAGGGTTGTGTATACAAAGTGACATTAGGGCAATAAACGACAGAGTTTTCCCAAACAACCAAAGGAGAGCAACTGTGCCAGAACAAGTACGAAGTCCAAACTCTGAACCAAAATGGCATAAGAGCCCTGTAAAAGCGTCGAATAAGCCAACCAGATAAATGGGCCCATGAATAAAAGGAGAAGAAATTCCAATGATAATCATCCACACAAAACACCCTATCATAATCAAAGGCCCTCAAAAGACAATACTGGCCTAGACCCAGTAATTGCTATTGAACAATAACACACAGCTCAAGTGAGGACCATAGATCTTCAAAACGATCAGCATCCAAAACCTTAGTAAAAATGTCAGCTAGTTGATTTTTAGAGATAAACATACCACTGATGTTGTTGTTGTCAATGGTGCCCACAAGAAGAGTAGTAGTGTCTATTTATGTACATTTGATGTCATATAGTCTTACGAAGACTCTTGCTTGTAATTGCTTATTCATTAATATAAAGTTGAAACGTTCATTCATGCTTTCTTTGTTTGAAGTTTTATGATAAAACCTTAGTCTTTAGTCCATAAACAAACTAAACAACTTACGAAGAGACAAATGTAGATTTGCATGAACAAACTCTTCGTAGTTTGCTTAAAACGATATATTCGCAATCTAAGGGTCAAAGGACTATTGACCTCAGTATGATTGTTAGAAGAATCTATGATGTCTGGTTATGAGGCATTGAGAGTTGGAGACTCTATAGTTCTTCTAGGTATCTTCCGAAGGTACTGAATTGACCAGTGCACTTCTAGAGACAAGATAAGAACAAACCATTTAACCTCTTATATCTCGAAGTCACTATGTATGAATTGCATCATGCTTACCTTAATCCTGAAATGAGACATGTCATTTCACACCTTAGTATTCTCATTTGAGAAAGTCAGAGTTCGGACTCACTATGTGATTTCGAACAGGGCCTATTGGTGAAGTACTAAGTTGTGAGAATGTCATGAGTAACTTTGTGAAGTTCTCATAGATATGGAATTCATGTACAAGATTGCTGAAATGCAATGTATGTCACCTCATGCTTTGTTCCTTGGAGTGTGAATAAATGAACTGGCCAGTGTCCAAATTGAGTCCTGACTCTTTTGGATGAAACAATGTGACTTGTTAGCTCCTCGTCAATACATTGTTTCTAACTTATTCACAAGCGACAAAGGAGTTGAGGAAATAACAGCTAGAAGGGTAAAATGGTAATTTAGTAAATCCCGACTAGCTGATGACATTCATGAAGGGTAAACATAGATAATATTCAGTGGATCCGCTCATTATAATTAGGTGAATTCTTGAGTAGAAAATAAATTCATTTGAACCGAGAGATTTTCAGTGTCAGCTCTTTAGTGGAGTCAGTTGGCATTAAGCTAAACTTGGAAAAGGTTTGTGAACTTTTGAGTCCAAGTGTCTAGCTCAAGCTTTGTTCATTTGGGTCCATGAGGTCACTGTCACGAATCACATCGATAGGAATAGTTAATCTGGAAGCTAAGTCAAAACAAGAACGAAAATAGTTAAAAGGGTATTTTTGTCTTTTGAGACAAAGGGTGAAATGAATGTCAATAAATTTTTTGACAAGTTCATTTGATGACTTAATGTCACTCGGCCATGACTTGATCATTGGGCCTGGTGAATTAATTTCATTTCATAAGAATTTTATTGAAAATTCTAAATGAGCCTTTTCTTATGTTGTCATGAACAAGTGAAGAAAATTCTAGAAGCCTTTTCTAGAAAATATGGGCGCCTACCCTATAGAGAAATATGAGAGATTATTTTGTGCATAAATGTATCAAGATACTTGCCAAAAGAAAAAGAGGAAACAAATTTGCATATGGGATGCATAAGGGAATCGGCCAAGTTGAGAAAAAGGCAAGCCATGAACAAAATAGGAAACAAATCAAGGCTTCTAGAAGCCCTTGTTTGGCCGAGTGTCTCAAGAGGGAAAAGAGGAAATTGGCTCATGAATATGTGATATTCTATAGAAGAGGAAACTACCTTATTGAAGGTGAGACCTCTCCTATAAATAGGAGCCTCATTTCCTCACATTTCATTCATCCAAGTTTAAGAGATTTGAGAGACTCTCTCTCTAGAACTTGTGGCCGAAATCCTCTCTCTCTCTCTAGTTTATTTTCGATTTTTTGCTTTGGCACCTAGGTCCTCACTTGACCTAGAGTTTAGCTCTGCGACTTCGAGACTCGTTCTTAAGTCGTGGTGTTTAAAAGTGCTCACTCACTGATTCCTTTTATTTCGAGTGATTTAGTGATAGAAACTATCGTGGTTGCTCGAGGTGCCGAGGAAAGAAAGAGAGACGAGCTGCGAGGAGACGAGCGTTGCAAACTTTCCAAAAGCTTCTACAAAGTTCAAGCTTCAAGAAAGGTTAGTAAACTTCTATACTCATAATAGTTTTTAATTACATGTACTTGCTCTTTGTCTAGGTTAGTAAAAACTGTTTTTACTTGAAAAGAAATTTTTTAAAATTCCGCCGCTTCCCGAAGCGTTTAATCTTTTTCTTAAACCCTAGATCAATTCCAACAAATGGTATCAGAGCTATGGTCAAAGATATGCATGTACATGTATTTAAAATTATGAGCTTGAAAATCGTTTTCGAAAGTTTACTAATTTTGTGACAAGTTAGAATTGTTATCTTAGATTTTTTTAATTTATTGCTCATGCCTTTAAATTAAAAATCATGTTGATTTTCTATGAGTTTGGGATGTTTTTAAAACACATTAGAATCAGTTCTAAAAGTTTTTAATTTTGAAAAACGTGTTTTAAAGGTTTGAAAAATTTCGAGTAAAATTTTATGACTAGTTTTGTTATCTTGCTAGTTTCTTATTTTTACTTGAATCGTTTTATGCTTGTTGTTATTTCTTTTATGCCTTGTTATTACCTTGCTAATAAAACACAAATAAAAGCTTTAACAACCTTCATAAAACGTTCCGTTACACTCGATTCTTTTTCGCACCTAAAAATGACCAAGCTTTAATTATTTCTTTTTCTTTGAGCTGGAGTAAACCCGCATTAAAAGTGGCATAACTCTCTGCTCAGAAATCGAAATTTAATGATTCTTAAATCAAATTAAAGATCTGTCTGTCTTCTGTCCAATGACACCGGTTTCGGCTCAAAAGGACATCGGAGCCGCCAGATATGGAGATTTTACTCCGAGGTGCGCGGCTGTCTGAAACTCTAGTTTTTTTAGAAATCCGGATTTTCAAACCCCACTACCATGAGTTATAGAACTCTAATGAGAAAACTTTCTTGAGCAAAAATGTTTTTCATATGATTATAAACATGATGTGTAAGATTAAAAGTTTTGATTTTTGAAAGATTAATTGAAATTGATTTTTTACAAAACTAGTTTGAATTTTGAAAAACCGTTTTCACTTTCAAACTTGAAAATATTTTGTCATCCAAATCAAATAAGTTTTCAAAATGTTTTCAAAACTATATCTATATCTCATATGTTCAAAATCTATATTCTCTTGAAAATTTGAGTGGGAGGTCTCTTTGTAGACAAGCCGAAAAATAAAAAGATGTGTAATCTCAAACTTTCAAGTGTTCGAGTGAGTTGAAGTTCACACTTCCCTCATGCACTTTCCCGAAATAGAAAATAGGAAAAGATCGAGTATGTACCTTGTGCCTTTATGCACTAATACTACTCTGAACATGTCGATCTAGTATTCTCTTCTAGTTGTCCGCTCTGTCGCTCTCTAACTAGGAAATTTGTTTCCGAACTTATAAGAGTCGATGAACCAACTCCAAAAACTAAGTGGGAGGGTTATACTTGTTGTTTGTAACCCACGATCCCCAACACTAATGAAAGAAGCAATTAATGTGGGACTAAGAGCCGCTATTGCGACCCTCACTTAAATGGGAGTACTCCAAGGCGTTATTGCTTCGATCATTGCTCAATGAGCTACGTCTGAGAGTGAGACGATGATGGCAAGGCCTCCCCTTGGGGGATTGTTTTTCAAAGTTGACCTTTTGGACTAAGTGGTTGGTTGCACACTTAGGCTCAATCCCTAGTAATCCTCCCTTGAGGCTCTACGAAAGGATGTGAATGATCAAACCAATTTAAAAGGTGACTAGTCAAAATAGATGTATTGACATCTTGGCTTAGCATTAATGATGTGTCATTTACTTATAAAAGGAGATTTTTTGCGGCCTTCTCTTGAGGGAGTAAATTATCGTTTGGTTTATAACACATTTGGATTTTATAAAAGTCTTAATAAAACTTAAATCCTAAACCAAAGACTAATCATAAACTTGTTTCAACTTTTATAGGCAATATGTCTCTCAACCCTCTCTCAATCTTTCTTTCCTCGATCAAAATCGAAAACGAAAACTATGTAGATTCGAAACGTAACCTCGACATAATACCTACCGTTAACAAGCACAAATGGGTACTCCCCACCCCGTGTCCTCCTCTGACGAATGATGATTCAACTCAAGAGGACAATGACGCCTTAGCGGCCTGGCTTCGATCTGATGAGATTGTGAGGTGCTATATCTTGGCATCTATGAACAATATGCTGAAAGAGCAACATCTTGACATCGAGACTGCCGCTGACATGCTCTACAATCTCCTTGAGATGTTTGGAGGGCAAATGCGTCAAACACGGCTACAAGCAGTCCGACAGTTTATGAACTGTCATATGCAGGCTAGGACTCCTGTTGGAGACTTCATGATACTGATCATTAGTTTTCTGAATAAAATGGAAATCCTAGGATCTGAGATTGATGGGAAGAATGTCATAGATATGATCTTAGAAACTCTCCCCGCATCTCTTGATACCTTCAAGATGAACTACTCCATAAACAAGCTAGAGTACACTGTTACCAAGCTTATGATGGAACTTCATACTGCTGTAGGTCTCACTAAGAGAAAGAGGAATAAAGGAGAGGCACATGCTACTGAGCACAAAGCCTCCGCCTCTGGAACTAAGAAGAGACCTCACAAGGCCGATAAAAAGAACTGTCATGCCTATCTCAAAGCAAAAGAACATAGTATTGTACTAGTTACCGAAGCATGCTTAGTAGCTGATAATGTATCAACGTGGATTCTTGACTCCGCTGCTACTAACCATATTTGTTGTTCTTTGAATGGTTTCAAGAAAACCAAAAGCTTAGAGGAAGGCGAGTTCTGTTTCAAATGGGGTGATGGGAGCCTGGTGTCTGCGAAGGCTGTGGGATCCGTGACGCTGTCTTTTGAAGACCACACTTTAAACTTGAATAATGTTTATTTTGTTCCTACCTTTGGGAAGAACTTAATATCCGTTGCTCGACTTCTTGAGCAAGATTATTGTTTAAAGTTCATAAAGAATGGAATTCGTATTTCGTTTCCTGATAATTCTTTTGTCACTGATGCATGTATAAAGAATGCTCTTTTCTACATTTATCCCACTCAACCTTCGATCTTAGACACCGAAATAGATAATGATCTAATTAGGGAGCCAAAGAAGATCAAACTTTCTGAATCCTCCGATCTAACAAAATCAACATACCTCTGGCACTTGAGACTTGGTCATATCAGTCTAGATAGGATTAAGAGACTTGTGAGGGACGGTCCACTCCAAGACTCTGCAATAGGTTCACTACCTACTTGTGAATCATGCATAGAAGGAAAAATGACCAAGCGACCTTTCTCCGATAAGGGTCGAAGAGCCACTGAGTTGCTGGAACTAGTACATTCTGATGTATGTGGTCCGCTCAACCAACAGGCACGTGGAGGATACGAATACTTCGTTACTTTCAACGATGATTACTCACGATATGGGTTTGTCTATTTGCTCAAACACAAATCCGAGACCTTTAACGTATTTAAGGTCTTTAGGGCTTTAGTGGAAAAGCAAACTGGCAAAGTGATCAAAACCCTTCGATCTGATCGAGGTGGTGAGTATATATCTGGAGAGTTCGATGACTTTCTTAAAGAAGAATGTATCGCTTCTCAGCTTACCGCACCTGGTACGCCTCAACAAAACGGAGTGTCAGAGAAAAGAAACCGAACTTTTATGGAGATGGTTAGATCAATGATGAGTTACTCATCACTCCCTCTTTCCTTTTGGGGATATGCCCTTGAAACAGCCGCCTATATTCTGAACCAAGTTCCGTCCAAAACGGTTCCTGGTACTCCTTATGAACGATGGACTGGCCGTAAAGTGAATCTTGGCCGCATCAGAATTTGGGGTTGCCCTACACATGTGCTAAGGCAAAAGACTAGCAAGTTGGCTAGTAGGTCAGAATTGTGCTTGTTTGTGGGATATCCAAAGGAAACCAAGGGTTTCATCTTCTATAGTCCCGAGGAAGATAAGACTTTCGTTAGCACGAATGCTCATTTCCTTGAGGAGGACTTTATGAAGGATGCAAAACCTAGAAGCAAAATTGTGCTTGAAGAAAAGTTGGGTGAGGAAGCTTCTACCTCATCTGTAAGAACTGTTCTTACCCCAACTGAAACACAACCTAACTCATCAGAATCTCGTCAAGTAGTACTTAGACGTAGTGGGAGGGCTACTCAAAAGCCTGACAGGTACATGTCTTATGGAGACTCTCTTGTAGCCGTCTCTGACATGGATGATCCTGTTTCCTATAGCCAAGCGATGGCTTGTTCTGAATCGAACATTTGGCTTGACGCCATGAAAGTTGAAATGCACTCGATGTATGTCAACAATGTCTGGAAACTTGTAGACCTTCCTGAAGGGATTAAACCCGTAGGGTGTAAGTGGATATACAAGAAGAAAATGGGTCCTGATGGGAACGTCGAGACGTTCAAAGCACGACTTGTGGCAAAGGGTTATACCCAACAAGAAGGGATTGACTATGAAGAAACCTTCTCGCCAGTCGCGATGCTTAAATCCATCCGCATACTCCTATCCATAGCTGCAGCTCTCGACTATGAGATCTGGCAAATGGATGTCAAGATAGCCTTTCTGAATGGCAATCTTGACGAGCGCATTTACATGGCTCAACCAGACGGTTTCGTGGAAGAAGGTCAAGATACCAAGGTTTGTGAGTTGCTTAAGTCCATTTATGGATTAAAGCAAGCATCTAGGTCATGGAATATTAGATTCGATGAAACTGTAAAGAGCTTTGGCTTAGAACAGTCAATAGATGAGCCTTGTGTTTACAAGTTAATACACGAAGGTAAAGTTGTGTTTCTGGTACTATATGTCGATGATATACTACTCATTGGTAATGACGTGGGTAAGTTATCTGAGGTTAAGGTCTGGCTGGCAAAGCAATTCGATATGAAGGATCTAGGAGAAGCCGCGTACATTTTGGGGATCCAAATCTTTCGAGATAGGAAAAATCGGACCTTGTCGCTCTCTCAAGCATCTTATATTGATAAGATAATGGATCGCTTCTCGATGCAAGACTCCAAGAAGGGCCAAACACCCTTTAGGCATGGAGTTTCACTCTCTAAGGACCAGTCTCCCAAGACTGCACAAGAGATTGAAGACATGAGGAAAATTCCTTATGCCTCTGCCCTAGGAAGCCTCATGTATGCTATGCTTTGCACTAGACCTGATATATGTTTCGCCGTTGGCGTAGTTAGCCGTTTCCAATCCAACCCTGGACCCGAGCACTGGATTGCTGTTAAGTATGTTCTTAAGTATCTTCGAAGAACTAGGAACTTGATGCTTACATACTCAGGTACTGACCTGACTATGACGGGATATACCGACTCCGATTTTCAAGCGGATAAGGATTCCAGGAAATCCACTTCGGGATCTGTGTTCATCCTTAATGGTGGAGCTGTTGTGTGGAGGAGTATTAAGCAATCTTGCATTGCTGACTCCACAATGGAAGCAGAATATGGGGCTGCTTGTGAAGCATCTAAAGAGGCTGTATGGCTTAGAAAATTCCTTAAGTATTTGGAAGTTGTTCCAAACGTCGACGAGCCTATGACCCTTTATTGTGATAATAGTGGGGCTGTCGCTAACTCAAAGGAACCTCGAAGCCATAAGCACTCTAAGCATATTGAGAGGAAATACCATTTGATTCAAGAGATCGCGCAGCGCGGAGACGTGGAGGTGAAGTAGATCTCTGGCAGATCCATTCACAAAGGCCCTAGCGAACATGGTCTTCGACCAACTTCGAGAGGGATTAGGCATGTAGGACTACTCACATCTTCTTTGAGTCAAGTGGGAGTTTGTTGTCAATGGTGCCCACAAGAAGAGTAGTAGTGTCTATTTATGTACATTTGATGTCATATAGTCTTACGAAGACTCTTGCTTGTAATTGCTTATTCATTAATATAAAGTTGAAACGTTCATTCATTCTTTCTTTGTTTGAAGCTTTATGATAAAACATTAGTCTTTAGTCCATAAACAAACTAAACAACTTACGAAGAGACAAATGTAGATTTGCATGAACAAACTCTTCGTAGTTTGCTTAAAACGATATATTCGCAATCTAAGGGTCAAAGGACTATTGACCTCAGTATGATTGTTAGAAGAATCTATGATGTCTGGTTATGAGGCATTGAGAGTTGGAGACTCTATAGTTCTTCTAGGTATCTTCCGAAGGTACTGAATTGACCAGTGCACTTCTAGAGACAAGATAAGAACAAACCATTTAACCTCTTATGTCTCGAAGTCACTATGTATGAATTGCATCATGCTTACCTTAATCCTGAAATGAGACATGTCATTTCACACCTTAGTATTCTCATTTGAGAAAGTCAGAGTTCGGACTCACTATGTGATTCCGAACAGGGCCTATTGGTGAAGTACTAAGTTGTGAGAATGTCATGAGTAACTTTGTGAAGTTCTCATAGATATGGAATTCATGTACAAGATTGCTGAAATGCAATGTATGTCACCTCATGCTTTGTTCCTTGGAGTGTGAATAAATGAACTGGCCAGTGTCCAAATTGAGTCCTGACTCTTTTGGATGAAACAATGTGACTTGTTAGCTCCTCGTCAATACATTGTTTCTAACTTATTCACAAGCGACAAAGGAGTTGAGGAAATAACAGCTAGAAGGGTAAAATGGTAATTTAGTAAATCCCGACTAGCTGATGACATTCATGAAGGGTAAACATAGATAATATTCAGTGGATCCGCTCATTATAATTAGGTGAATTCTTGAGTAGAAAATAAATTCATTTGAACCGAGAGATTTTCAGTGTCAGCTCTTTAGTGGAGTCAGTTGGCATTAAGCTAAACTTGGAAAAGGTTTGTGAACTTTTGAGTCCAAGTGTCTAGCTCAAGCTTTGTTCATTTGGGTCCATGAGGTCACTGTCACGAATCACATCGATAGGAATAGTTAAACTGGAAGCTAAGTCAAAACAAGAACGAAAATAGTTAAAAAGGTATTTTTGTCTTTTGAGACAAAGGGTGAAATGAATGTCAATAAATTTTTTGACAAGTTCATTTGATGACTTAATGTCACTCGGCCATGACTTGATCATTGGGCCTGGTGAATTAATTTCATTTCATAAGAATTTTATTGAAAATTCTAAATGGGCCTTTTCTTATGTTGTCATGAACAAGTGAAGAAAATTCTAGAAGCCTTTTCTAGAAAATATGGGCGCCTACCCTATAGAGAAATATGAGAGATTATTTTGTGCATAAATGTATCAAGATACTTGCCAAAAGAAAAAGAGGAAACAAATTTGCATATGGGATGCATAAGGGAATCGGCCAAGTTGAGAAAAAGGCAAGCCATGAACAAAATAGGAAACAAATCAAGGCTTCTAGAAGCCCTTGTTTGGCCGTGTGTCTCAAGAGGGAAAAGAGGAAATTGGCTCATGAATATGTGATATTCTATAGAAGAGGAAACTACCTTATTGAAGGTGAGACCTCTCCTATAAATAGGAGCCTCATTTCCTCACATTTCATTCATCCAAGTTTAAGAGATTTGAGAGACTCTCTCTCTAGAACTTGTGGCCGAAATCCTCTCTCTCTCTCTAGTTTATTTTCGATTTTTTGCTTTGGCACCTAGGTCCTCACTTGACCTAGAGTTTAGCTCTGCGACTTCGAGACTCGTTCTTAAGTCGTGGTGTTTAAAAGTGCTCACTCACTGATTCCTTTTATTTCGAGTGATTTAGTGATAGAAACTATCGTGGTTGCTCGAGGTGCCGAGGAAAGAAAGAGAGACGAGCTGCGAGGAGACGAGCGTTGCAAACTTTCCAAAAGCTTCTACAAAGTTCAAGCTTCAAGAAAGGTTAGTAAACTTCTATACTCATAATAGTTTTTAATTACATGTACTTGCTCTTTGTCTAGGTTAGTAAAAACTGTTTTTACTTGAAAATAAATTTTTTAAAATTCCGCCGCTTCCCGAAGCGTTTAATCTTTTTCTTAAACCCTAGATCAATTCCAACAGTTGTTGCAGAACAAAGTCTTGACATCTTGGCCGACACCATACTCAGCAATCATTTGTTTTAACCACAAGAGTAGAGTGTTGCTGCTGCCAGCTGCAATATATTCAGACTCTGCAGTAGACAAGGAAATACAATCCTGCTTTTTGTTGAACCAAGAAATTAAGTTGTTTCCAAGATAAAAACAACCACCTGAAGTGCTTTTTCTATCAACTGCATTTCCTGCCCAGTCAGTCTCACAGTATCCCGCAAGAGAAGAAGTAGCATCAAAGGAATATAAGAGCCCAAAGTCAACAGTTCCAGAGATGTACCTTACAGTGCGTCTAGCCTGAGAGAGATGGCTAACTTTAAGATTATCTTGATACAGAGCACACACACACCAACAAAGTAAGCAATTTCTGGACGACTGGCAGTGAGATATGAAAGACTTCCAATAATACTTCTGTACATGCTTTGATCAGCAGATTCACCAAGATTATCTTTAGTACTTTTAACATGAGTGGCAGCGGAAGTGCATTTGTGAGAAGATTTTTCATGGCAAAACTTCTTCACCAACATTTGTCCTGACATCTGTGCTTCATCACTTTTGGGATTAAACTTTCGACCAGGATCCCGATCAGCAAGGATGTAACACACCGAGCCAAAGACTTCATCGATATTTGGCTTTCTCCCCCTCCATATTTCATAATGAGTGACAGTGGTACCCAGACGAATGGTAACTCCGTTATGAATATGGCAAGCCGTGTTGAGAGATTCAGCCCAGAAGAGAAGAGGAATGTCTTTGGCAGACATCATCACTCGAGCCATTTCCTGAAGAGTGCGATTCATCCTTTCAACAATCTCATTTTGCTGTGGGGTGATGGGCGCAGAAAATTCATGAGCTATTCCTTCTGCACTACAAAGGCTAGTAAAACTCATGTTTTCAAATTCTCTTTCATGGTCACTTCGGATTCTGACCACTTTGCCTATGCTTTCACCCTTTTCTCGTTGTACTTTCTTGCATAAAGCTTCAAACACAGCAAAAATGTCAGATTTCTCACGAATAACATCAACCCAAGTGTACCTGAAGAAGTCATCGACACAGTTAAACACATATCTCTTTCCACCGAGACTTTCAGTCTACATAGGACCCATCAAGTCCATGTGTAAGACCTCCAGAACATGTGAAGTGGTAAGATGTTGCACCATCATGTGAGACTTCTTGACCTGTTTTCCTATCTGACAATCACCACAGATTTTTCCTTCAACAATCTTAAGATCAGGGAGCCCGACAATGGCATTTCCAGTGACAATCTTGTGCATGCTTCTGAGGTTCATATACCTTAGCTTTTGATGCCAAAGCTTAGCTTCATCTGCCTTGGGCAAGAGACACTCGGTGACCCGAGAGTCTTTGGCGGGAGACCACATGTAGCAGTTGTTCCGGGACATGGTTCCTTTCATAAGCTCATCATGTTCCTCATTTATCACAACACACTTATCACGAGTAAAATTAACACGTAAGTTCAAGTCACAGAGTTGACTAATACTAATAAGATTAGCAGTGAGACCTTCAACCAATAAAGCCTCTGTCAAGCAAGACAAACCAAGATAGTTGAGCTGACCTTTACCGATAATCTTGGCCTTTACTCCATCACCAAAGGTAATATGGCAGTTAGAGTAAGGTTGTATATTGGACAAAAAAGTCTGAACACCAGTCATGTGACGAGAACAACCACTATCGAAGTACCAATCGTTACCGGTGGATGTACTCAGAGAAGTGTATGCAATGTTGGCACAATAGGATGCATCTTTCATTCTCCATTCCATACGAGGAGGGGGTTGCCGGCGTGGTTGAGCATGCCTGTGGGAGGATTGATGCTGATGAAGATTCCTCCCATATAGGCGATAGCAAAAAGGCCGAATATGACCCCTTCGTCCACAATGATGGCAGATCCAACGAGGTCTGTTGACAGGAGACCTGGTTGATCTATGAGGATGTCACTGATGCTGATTCTGGAACTTGTCACCACCAAATATCTGAGACATATTACGCGGCATCTGGTCAGCAGACTTTTGGGGGACAAAAGTAGCCTGAGACGTGGAAGCACCGTGAGTATACCCAAGCCCCTTCATGTTCTTGGCTGGTTTTCTAATAGTCAGAATTTTATCAAGGCTGTCTGTGCTAGAGTTCATCATTCTGACGGATTTAGTCATCTGATCGAGTTCCCCATTTAAGCGGCTGACTTCGCGCTTTAGATCAACAATGGTTTCTAAGAGCCTTGTCTTGTCTTCAGTAAGAGATAAAATAAGAGCACTCTGCTTGTCAAGAACCTGAGACTCTTTAACCCATTTAGTATGTAAAACATTGTAAGCATCATTCATAGCATCATCATATAATTCATCATCAGTAACAAATTTCTTTGAGGATTCAGCAGATTCATCAATATGTTCAAGATTATAAGTAGGAACAGAGGCTGAAAAGGCAACAAAATTGCTTATCTGGTCAGAGTCACTATCTTCTTCTTCCTCATCATAAAGAGTGGTGTTGTAACCCTTTTCTGCTTTTTCAAGAAGTTAGGACACTCCTTCTGAATATGCCATAGCCTTCACACTCATGGCAACAGCAAGGATTCCCAAGCTTCTTTGGCACTTGTGCAAGTGTTTATAAGCCTGAAAACATTTTTATCAACCCCGTTAAAAATAGCATTGAGTGGACGAGAGTTACCCAGAGCCGCCTCATCCTCTGTAGGACTCCAATCTTTCTCGGATTTGGGACCAGTCACAATCCCTTTGTCATCAACAGAAACTGGAGCTTCCCAACCATGAATAACAGCCTTCCAAGTTTTGCTGTCGAGAGATTTCATGAATGCGCTCATACGGGCTTTCCAGTAACCATAGTTTGTTCCATCGAGAACTGGAGGGCGATTGACCGAGCCTCATTTTCTGGAGCTGTCCATATCTGGTAATCAGAAAATAAATACCCAAGAAACCACCAAAGGATCTAGGTGCCCGCTCTGATACCAATTGAAATTCTGATTAGTCACAAAGACAAAATGTCGCACACAATGTGTCCGACAACTTGCTTGAACACAGATAATGGATAATCAACAAACAGTGCGTTAAGTAAACGACACACAATATGGTTACCCAGCTCGGTGCAACTTCACCTACGTCTGGGGGGCACTCTACCAGCAATAGTAGTCAATAGTACAAGCAAGGTCTTATATGAATGTCAATAGTAGTCAATAGTACAAGCAAGGTCTTATATGAATGTCGCCGGAAATCGACGAAAGTCGCCTAGAAATTCTATTCCGGTGACTAAACGGCCAGCGACAGCGAAGTATGTCGTTTCCTCCTTTTATGTCGTTGGAAAATCGGGGAAACGACATGCCGTTTCCATTGTAAACGACCGGTTGATTTCGTTTAACTTGTAGTATAAAACCTGCATATATTCCACGAATGTCGACGAATTTCCAGAGAAAAGAAAAAAAAAACGACTTAGATTCAACGAAGAAGAAGGTGAAGACGCCGGCGAATTTCCAAGACAATCGACGAAATTCCTTTAAATCGTCTCGTCTCAGTTCAAATTCCACAAATAATCGGCGAATTTCCGGAGAAAACGGCAGAGATGAACGATTTTCGTCGTCCTCGGAGAAGCGACAAAAAGCTTTTGGACGCCGGCGAGAGTCCTCGGAGATGAGACTGAAGAGTGAGAGAAATGGGAGCTCTGGTCTTGGTTGCGTTGCTTTCCAGTTTTTTTTTGTTTATGCGGCGTTGTCCTTGATGCGTGACTTGCATCTGGAGAAGAAGGACTTGAGTATTACTGCCCTAGTGGGCTGGGCTGAATGAAAACGTGGGCTAAATATTTTTGCCCAAATGAACTAAATGAAAAAGAAAAAGTGGGATATTAATGAACTTCTTAACTTCATAAGTGTACTCTTTTATTTTAAAGGTATAACAATCTTCATTGGTTTGAACGTTCAATGAATGTATTAACTCTATTGCTCCACTTCTTATATAAAATATTTACGTACACACCAATGTCATTATGAACTTGATAACTTTTTTTTACAAAAAAATAAACTATATATACACGTAAATAAATAAAACTAAAAAAACTACAAATATGTGTGTCGGGTAGAAATATATTTATATACACATATTTATATATATATATATATATATATATATATATATATTTATATAATATGTGTATTGGCCACATTATTTCCGTTCGGTTTTCCGTCGGCACGTCGGTTTTCCATGGAAAACGACATTTGAAAACGACATTTCACTTGTCCTTTTCCATAATTTTTCCGTTGGGTTTTCCATCGACATGACAATTTTCCGTAAAACAGGAGGGTCGAAACGGCAACGAAAACGGCATTTGATTCCTTGATTAGAACACAAAATCAAAGCCCTAGAAACTATTACCACAAGCGAATACCTAGACCAGAGACTCCCCCTGAATTTGAGACCCCTCTCAATTTCACTCTTCGAGCAAACGCCTATGCTCGGTCGACCTCAGTCTTCAACGCACGTGAAACTTCAATCACGACAACACATAACCCAAATCTCACAAACACTCAATCTTCTGGAATAGTGTCTGAGGAATTACACCGCTCTTATCAATACACAAAGCCTCCCAATCCACCGGTCTTGCACGTCTAGGAGCTCTAAGTGTTTTGATAAAGCGTCAAAAGCTACTAAGGGGGAAGCGCATGGATTTTATAGCAGCTGTACAGATATGGAAGTGAAACTAGGGTTTCCTTGCCCATCCTCACAAGAATATCACGTAATAAAGTCACCAACGAGGCAAACTGGCAAAACCGGAAACTTGCCAGAATTACAGTCTGCACACAGAGGGAATGATGTCTTACCAGAAGCTGAAACATGATGACCGACATCTTTCCATACAACTTGCTCTAAAAAATAAAGCCAACTTAACGTAACAACAGTACTTATTCGTACATGAATCATTATAATTAATATATATATATATATGTATATATATATATGTATATACCTTTTGACGATGATTCGAGGATTGACATCCGCTGGGGTCAACGTGGGTTTGGAAAGAGGGTGGTAAACCCCCTTTTAGGGGATCGCAGGGGACAGAGCCCCCTGGGCGAAAATCCTATTGTAAGATTTATTAGTTGATGGTATTTTGATAATTTCAGGCCTGTCTGTTAGCCTTAGTGTCTTCTTTATAAATACCATGTGCGCCGATTATCTTTTTTTAGAGTGCAAGAGAGTTCTAAACACATTTTCTCCCGAATTTAGGTTTAGTGAGAATCTACAGCGATAAAGTGGATGTAACTTTCGCATTGGAAGTGAACCACTATAAATCTGTGTGTGTGTGTGTTTTTTTTTTTTTTTTTTTTTTTTGCGTATTATTCATTTTTTTTATTTTAGCTCGGATTATATATATATATATATATATATATATATATATATATATATATATATATATAAATGTTCCAGATGTTACACCAATAAAGTATTATTTTGGACGATCAAATAAGGATGATGTCATCAATAAGGCAATATAATATTTAACATCTTATTTCTACTTTGGTTCTACATTGTTCAAACATCTACAAAGATATAAATATTATCATAAATTTTTATGATAATGTAAATTTAAATTGTATCCTAATATACTACAATGAAACCCCAATTCAATGTAGCTTCTACAGTAATTATTAATCTTTTTTAATATAAATATTAATATACGACATAACTACTCTTTTCTTTTTAATTTGATTTGTCCATCATATTATCTAAGGTATGCCCCAAATGTTTTTCCCTCTCTTTTTATATTTATAATTTTACATCACTTTTTATATAAATCTAAAATTTTGCATATATAATAATAATAATCGTGTATAATTTGATCGTAAACGTTCTATTAATCATATCATTTTGTATTACATGTGTTATATTAGTGCGAGTCATAGTCATGATGATTCGTATTGATTAATTAATAATCGTGTTAATTACATTTTATTCATACTACTGTTATTATATTGTATTAAATCATTATTTAATCATGTTAGATTTTTTTTAACATAATTATTAAGATTTAGATCTCTTAAATTCGTGTAGTGTCTGTTTTGTTTCCATGCCAAATTGTCATCGCATTCCATTTGAACCTCTTGAAAGTTAGTTGATGTCTTGTTTGTTAAAGTTAAAACCAAAGATTTAAATGCCGTTTTCGATGCTGTTTTTGGTTTCAGGATTTACGGAAAATCAAATGGAAAAAATGTGGAAAATGACAAATGAAACGCCGTTGTCAAATGTCTTTTTCGATGGAAAACCGACGTTCCAATGAAAAATTGAACGGAAATAATGTTACAAAATATATTAAAAAAATATACAAATAATATATACATAAATATATATATATATATATATATATATATATTTCAATTTTTATACGTATATAAAAAATACATTGTATATAACTTTTTATGTCTTATAAAATTGTATATATATATATATATGTATATATATTGTATCAATTTTCTAAGAGATATTATCAGTATTATATATAAAAACTGTAGCCATCACTAAAAATATATCAAGAATGGCATACATGTGTAAATATATACAAGTACACAACATAAAATATCTACCCATCATCCATTGATTATTGATATATATGAAATCCAACCCATATATTTGAAAATACAAATACTCTCAGCCAATGTATTTGAAAGCCCATATTTTTTTAAAATGAATTAGGCCAGAAAGATAGTTGTATGTTTTACCCTATATACCATTATCACTTTATGTTTGTAGCCGACCTTCTTAGCCCCTTCATCTTCATTGTTATTCTATTTTTCTGCTGAAAAAATTGAAAATAAAGCAACACAGAGTCATATATTCTTGCCGACTTTTGTCAATTCTCGCTGATATATTCACGTTTTTCATCTACAACGTGCCGAAACGACACCGACGGAGGCGATTGTCGCCGATTCTCGCCGGCGTTTGGATGTCTCTGCCGTGACCGAAAATCGTCACAGAGCCTCCGTTTCTCCCGAATTTCTCTGACTTTCCACGACTTCTTTTCAGATTTGTTCTTTATGAAGTAAAGAATAATGGCGAAACGAAAAAACACGTGTTCGTCGGCCGTTAGGCTACCGACAGCGGCGGCGTCGGCGAAAGTCGACGACTTTCACGGCGTTTAGAACCTTGACGTTAAAACTATCTAGGTTGAACCATTTAGATTGAGAATGCTTTACAATTGAATAACGTAAACAAATATATACAAAATTAATTAAAAAAAAAACTTCTCTTTAGATGACTAGCGATGTCCAAAAAATGCAATAATCTCCGTGAAATTTTGTCACGGTCTATTTGAAATTTTGAATTGAAACCAATGACATTATTTTGTAAACAAATGCACAAAATCTACCCCCAACGTAGGTATAAATGCTATATTATATGATAACTCATTGATAACCATGTCCATCAATAATCTCCACCGCCGAAATGGGAAGATGAATTAAACGTATCCTTTGATATTAGCCCATTAAATCTTAGATAGTTATAAAACTAACATAAATTACACTTGGTAAACTACATCAAACTGTTGTTACGTGTGCTGTTGACTTACAAATTTGTTTGGCAAAATGTTTGGTAACATGCTCCAAGTTATGTTGAGACATCTTTGTATGCATAACTACATTCTTGAAAAATTTCCTGAATTGCAAGAATGTCTCGCCGAAGATTTTCTACTTTGGTTCTCTTCGCGTGTATGAGCAAAGAAATCCTAGATATACTTCTAGATGTGTTGACTGCTATATAAGTTAAGCATTTCATCATTAGTAGTCTTGACGCATTCATCATACTCTTAAAATTTTTAGACGTGTACGATCGACGGACTGAGAAACTACCAAGTCAAACATAGAAATGCGTCTCTTGTAAATAAAAATTCTGAAATGAATGTATGAAGTACAATGTGCATTCTCTCAATAATTTGCACAATTCACTTTGACCTTAAAAAATAATCAGAAGAATCGACCACCATTAGGGCTCTATCTAATCACGTATAAATTTTACAAATTGACCACTTCTTGATGCAGCAGATAATAAGTACCTCAAAATTACATGTATAAAAAGAAAAAATATTTTATTTTAATTCTTTGTTTTTTTTTTACAATAATCCTTTTTCAGATGAAGGTCATGCATGAGACTATATTCCCTTTTTCCACATCTTGTTTTCACCAAAGAAATCCAAAACAACAATAAACATTCCATCCTGACACCATTCCATATACTAGGGGACCACATTCGCAAGACTTGGTTCTTCATTTTCAGACTAAAAAACTACATATTATTATTACTATTTTCAGACCTTAGTTCTTCAAATATGCAATCTCGCGTGTGGTCCAAGTCAATTGACATGACGACTTCATAACATATACATATATATATATATATTATATATATATATATAATATATATATATATATATATATATTTTGAATAAATACGTAGAAAATCATCGTAATATTTTTCAATTTCAATTAATCTTCGTCGTCACTAGCTCCTCACCTAGAGGTTCGTGATTAGAGCAAATAGATATTACAAAAAAAGTTACGGTGTTTTTGCTAATTATACAAATGGTATATCACCAATCATCCACTACGGATTAAAATAAGAAATTATCGGGATGGATTGGATGGACCCCAAAATTCTGCAATTATTCGTCCGCGTCCACAAAAACACTCCACTACGGATTAAAATAAGAAGATGGACCCCAAAATTCTGCAATTATTCATCCGCGTCCACAAAAGCACTCCACTACGGATTAAAATAAGAAATATAGCAAATGGGAGTAATCTGTTGTGTAACATGCATGCATTATTCTTTGTAAACTAAAATAAATTAAAAACGTGCATATTCATTATAAAATTAGAAAATATCACCAACTTGACCTTCACCGTCACCATAAATAGTACGATTCCGATGCGAAAACCAAAAAGCCACAGAACAATCAAAGCAGAATGTGGTCTCTGGTGACATTGGTACTGGTCCTCTTGGCGGCCGCGGCGACATCAGAGGCCCTAGTCCCGCAAAACGAGACGTTCACGCTGACGAACTCCGGCGAGTTGGGGGACTTCTTGGTGGAGTACGACGGAACGTACAGGGCTCAGTGGGTGTTCAACGCGCCGTTCCAGCTCGTGTTCTACAACACCACTCCGTTCCAATACACCCTCGCTCTCCGCATCGGCCTGCTCCGCCACGAGACCATCTTCCGCCTCGTCTGGGAGGCAAACCGAGGCAACCCCGTCGGCGAAAATGCCACCTTCTCCCTCGGCCGCGACGGCAACCTCGTCCTCGCCCACGCCGACGGCCGCGTCGCTTGGCAGACCCACACCGCCGGAAAAGGCGTCACCGGATTCGAACTCCTCTCCAACGGCAACATGGTCCTCCGCGACAAAACTGGCCGCTTCGTCTGGCAGAGCTTCGACTCCCACACCGACAACCTCCTCGTCGGACAGTCCCTCCGCCAAGCCGGCGAGCTCGTCAGCCGCCTCTCCGACAGGGACAACGAGGACGGCCCTTACGTCCTTCGGCTCGAGCCCAAAGGGTTGTCCTTGTACTACAAGAAAATGCTCTACTTTTCCTCGGCCCAGCGGTTCGGCGCGCCCGTGGAGACTCTCGCCAACACGACCTTGCTGAGCGAGTCCGAGACCGAAGACAACTTCGCGTGGCGGGTTTCGCTGTATAACCTCAGGCTCGGAAGGCCGAACTACAACGCGACGTTGTCGTTCTTGAGGCTCGGGCAAGACGGGAGTGTTAAGGTCTACACTTACTACGAGCAAGTGAACTATCGGCCTTGGGGTGTGGTTTTCGAGTTGTTTAGCCGGGACGAGGACTGGGCGTCCGAGTGTCAATTGCCCGAGAGGTGTGGGAGATTGGGAGTGTGTGAGAACAACCAGTGCGTGGCTTGTCCGACCGAGAAAGGGCTTGTCGGTTGGAGCAATGCCTGCGCGGCCAAGAAGGTTTCTTGCGACCCAAGCCAGTTTCACTACTACAAGGTCGAAGGGGTTGACCATTTCTTGAGCATGTACAACAGAGGGAGCTCCGTGAGCGAGAGTGATTGCGGTAAGAAGTGTACTTCTGACTGCAAGTGTTTGGGATACTTTTACAACAGAGACACTTCAAGGTGTTTGCAAGCTTCTGAGTTGATGACTTTGACTAAAGTTGCCAACTCTACTCATGTGGGTTATATCAAGACACCTAACTAATTTCATGAATCACTTAATTAAGTAGGTTTGTTTGTTTTGTGGGTTCTTATGTATTTATAGTTTGAATGTGTGTGGTTTTTTTTTTTTTTTTTTTTATTATAATTATTATTATTATCAAGTGTGTTGTTTGTTTTGCTCTCTAGACCCGCAGTGTGCTGATATTATATCATCTCTATTTTTTTAATGTGTTTAAATGTCTAAGCGAATAAAGATTTGGGTTTTGTTTTAGTTTCTCTCAAAGTGGATTAGGATGAGTTGAGTTTCAAATAATATACGACTTGAACCGTTCTAGATTTCAGAAAAAAATGATTGACCGGAAAAAAAAGATTGAGACAAGAAATTTCATCCAAATTCGGACCAAATTATAAACGCCTTGTGTCCTATGTTGATTCCTCTATGGCATGATGTTAGTTTATAATTATTATTATTATTATTATTATTTTTTTTATTGTTTTTCAATTTGTTAGCCGTATAGTTGAACAACCACCTCATAACTTGTTAACGAATTTCAATTCGTATAAGAGCAGGTCATTCAATACACTAATGTTTGTTGGGATGAACACCAAGGAAAGACATAAATAAGACTTGTTATTACGTTGTTTTGTTGGCTTTATTTTTTAGTGCAAGTGGTATGGAAAGATGTCGACTGTTATGTTTCCACTTCTAGATTAACATCTTTCCTCGTGTGTGCAGACAGTATTTCAGGCAAGTTTCCAGTTTCTAGAGATTGCTTCGCTAGTGACTTATTGCTGAGTTATTGCCTCGCTGCTGTCTTCATTACAAGATATCTGCCTCGCTGGAGCCTTCATTGCAAGATATCCTTCGCTGCTATCTTCATTGCACGAATATTCACTTTGATGGAGTCTTTACTTTGTGATATTCGCCTGAGGCCGGGTAAGGAAACCCGAGATATCTTCCAGGATTGTCCTGCTGCTATAAAAGCCATGCGCTCTCCCTTAGCAGCTTTTGACATTTTTGATCAAACACTCAGAGCTCTTAGACGTGCAAGACCGGCGGACTGGGAGGCTGTGTGTTTTGGTTTTAAGTGGTGTATTCTCTCAAACACTATTCCACAGATTGAGTGTATGTGAGAGTTGGGTTCTTGTGCTTTTCGTGATTGAAGGTTCACGTATCACTGAAGACTGAAGGTCATCTGAGCCAGGAGGTTGCTCGAAGAGTGGAATTGAGACGGAACTCAAATTCAGGGGGAGTCCCTGTCTAGGTGATCACTGGTAGTAATAGTCTCTAGGTTTTATTGATTTGTTGATTGTAATCAGATATAACCTTGTGTGTACTATTGACTACAAGATAGTGAAAATCCTTTCCACTGGCAGCGTGCCCCCAGATGTAGGTGTGTTTCACCGAACTGGGTAACCATATCGTGTGTACTTTGTTTACTGCACTTTTTGTTGTTTATCCATATCTGTGTTCAAGCAAGTTGTCGGACACATTGTCAACACATTGTGTGCGACATCTTGCCTTTGCAACTAATCAGAATTTCAAGACTGAAACTACTTTTGGATCGGGCCCAACTTCGGCTACTGAAAAGCAACAATGAAAGCTTTTCTCAAGCTCATTGATGATATAGTTTGGAGATTAGTTCTGAAGGCTTGGAGTCCCCCTTATGTTGTTGATGACACGCGAGCAATTACCACGAAACCTAAAGATCAGTTGAGTAAAGAGAGGAGATAACTGCTTCATGATGATAGTCAAAAGCTATGAATGATATCTTTTATGTTGTTGATGAAAACATCTTCAATCTGATATCGAATTGTGAAGTTAATGAGCTAGTCCGAGATAATCTTCAGACTGCTCATGAATGCACTGATATGGTTTGCATGTCACGAATTCAAATGCTCAACATAAAATTTGTAAATTCAAAGATGAAAGAAGATGAATTTATTGATGAGTTCAATGGTAGATTAGATGATCGTTGACATGAAAATTACTTCAGAGCAGTCTCGACTAATTAATTCACGATGAAAATGGTGTATTCGGATTAGCAGATAGGCCTAATAATTTCGTAACGAGATTAAATCCGATTCAAAATGGAAAATAAACAAAATATAAAGAATAACGTAGTTAAACCGATCGAAATATGACTACAATGAAAGAGACGGTGAACAATTTAATTGACTGGTGGAAAATCATAAATCACAAATCACAAGAAGAAGTGAGTTTGGGTGCAATATTGCAGAGAATATGCTCATGAATCCTGTATTTATAGCTGTAGGGGGCGATGAGCAAGCTCCGGTTCTTCAGGGCCACATCGTGCATCAGAAGTGGTCTTCGTTGCTCATTTGGTAGCCACATTTCACCTTTGACCCGGTGTCAGAGGAACGGTCGAGGAGATTGGCTACTAAGAATGAAATCCTAAAAATAAAAAAAATTGAGATAAGAGCTAAGTTTTTGGATAAGTTTTTCCTAGTTTTTAACCCATTTTAAGGCATGGACAATTATTTATAATATAAGATAAGGTAATGACGCATAAAAAAGTATATTATATATGGTGTCATTATGTGTAGAAATTCAGCACCCACTAAAATTTATTAATCCAAATGTTGTTTCCTCAATAATCTTTCATTATTTCCATTTAAGATAATTAATCATTAAATTACGACACGTGGAATTCTTGGCTATTTCTTTAAATCAAATTTCAAACATGGTTAAAATTAAGGCGGGCTTAGTATTATGTGGTGTGGCTGATTTCGAATAAAATATATAATTTGCATAACCACAAGACATATATATGTATATATATGCATATATGTATATATATATATATATATGCATATATATATGTATATATATTAGCAAGTAAATTAAATACATCCGATAATATCTTTCAAATGTGGTTTGACAAGATTACGAAAGTTTTCAACTTCTAAATTCACCAATGGTATATCAAGAAAGGAAAAATTGTACAAAATAGTCATTGGAAACTTATTGATTAGCAAAATATATAGGGTCAAGCGGCTATATAGCAAAATAGAACTTAAGCTTTTACAAAATAGCCGTAGTTTGTCAATTATAAGCAAACTAGCCTAAGTAAGATTAATCTAGGCTGGATTAAATTTAATCCGAACGAACTATAAAGACAGAATGTAAGCTTTATGAAGGCTGGATTAAAATTAATCGAGGCAGGATTAAAAGTCGTAGTACGCTCAATTGGCTATTTTGCTATACCTAATGAAACTATGACTATTTTGCAAAAGTCATAGTTTGAATTGGCTACTTCATATCATGTCAAAGTTTCAGTAAAGTAGCCAAATTTACGTTTTCCAAATTTTTTTGAGAACCAGGATTAAATTTTTTGACGATTATTATAAGTAATTTATCACTTTAAAAAAAATTAATCTTAGGGTCAAATATTTTTTTTTTTTAAACCAGATTGCTGCACATTTTGACTATTTCACTAAATTAAGACAAATTTTGACTATTTTGCAAATTCATAACTTTAAATTGACTATTTAGCTACATCACCCATAAGAAAATACGTTCCATTTTATCAATGATACAAATTTCTTATTTGCATCATCCAAATTTTTCATTGATTTTTTAAATGTGAAATTTCCAACTATAGCATATTAAACATAATCATTCAACTTGTCTCCGATCATCATCAAAATTGGGCTGGGTTGGGTTGGATGGGCCACACAAAATTCTCCCATCATTTGTCCATGTCCACAAAAACACTCCACTACGGATTACAATAGAAATAAAACTAATGGAAGTAAATAAGTGTGTAACGTGCATTATTGTTAACAAATAAAACAAAAATATATAATATAAAAAAAACGTGCATTCTTATAAAATTAGAAATATCACCGACGTTCGTTAGAAAAAGGAAATCACCGACTTGAAATTCGCAGTCACATATTGTCACACCTTATCGCTTAGCATTACAGGAAAAAAAAAAAAAACAAAAAAAACAAAAAAAAAACAAAAAAAAAAACAAAACAAACAAATAGATCTAGATTATTGAATTTTTAAATCTAAAATTTAGTTGCATTGTATTGTCACATCTCTCTTAGCATTATCAAAAAAAAAAAAACAAATAAATCTAGATCATTAAATTTTTAGATCTAAAATCTAGCCGTTACATTGTATCGTCACATATTATCTTCAACAACTCATTATATAAATAAGACTTAATCATCAACTCATTTCCTCACAAATTTATTCTTCAACTCATTTCTTCAAACATGACTTCAAGGCGCAGTTCTTCAAACTATGTTCAAGAAGATATACACTTATGTCATACCTATATTGATATTTCTAAAAACTCAATCATAGGGATTTCCCAAAAAAAAAAAATCAATTTTCGGCAAGAATTGAAACAGAGTATCACTCAAATGGAATCCAAAAAGTTAGACCAATTAGATCTTTAGAAACTAGAATGACAACCATTCTTTCTGCTGTTTCGACACTAAGAAGATATGTTAACCAGATTGAAAATAAGAATCTCAGCGGTGCTTCGGAACAAGACATTGTAAGTATATATTTTGTCGATAATATGTACTCATAATTTTTTTTATTTGTACTTACTAACTTTTTATCATTATTCTCTTATCAATATGTAATAGTTAACTCAGGCGAAGATGTTATTGGTAGAGGATGCCAAATACAAGAGATGCTTTAAATTTGATCAAGTGTGGCCCATTCTTAAGGGAATGGAGAAATTTGTTGGTATCATCTCAAATACCAAGTCCCCGGATAGTAACCATCATTCATCGTCATCATTTTCTACCGAATCACTTGTAACCCACGATATGAATTCATTTGATCTTAACATGAACGATCAAGAAGGAACTTGCAATTTATCTAGAAGACTAATTGGTGTACAAAAAAGAAAAGAGACAACAAAAAGATGCTGAAGAATTTTAAAAAAAAATGATGGACGAAAAACAAGAGTCTTGTCGGACCTTGGACTCCTCGCGTTAGGGACATTCCTATCGTCTGTGGCACGGAAATGTCCATTCGATGATCAATCTGATTCCCCTGGGGTCGACATGAGAACCTGGGAATCTCTATGGAATAACCACCGTGTGGGATAGAGGGCGCGTAGTACTACCCCCATGGCAATACTGGTTCGAGCCTATCCGAACTCGAACGACATACTTGTCATCTTCGATTATGTATGCCCACCCCACGTGCCTGCCTCTTCGGCACACGGAAAGCTCACTTCAGTCACTGAGACTGTCGGGTGGTGGAGAGCTTTACACCAAGGTACCCCGAATAGAGACCGTCAATATCCTGCCGTCTAACTTGGCATGACTTCCGTGAGTGACCGAGTTTTTTGCCTTCGACTCCCGTCCGAGATCCCCTTAGACTTCCTAAGGAGATTTCCATCCGTGCGGGATGTTTGCCCATTCTTGGCACACGTTTTCCGCCCGTCTCGGGCCCCCAGCGGCCTTCCGACCGGTCACCTCCCGGACGACCGTGACAATGTGTCATGAACTCCTTATTGCTTTTGTTATTACGGTGGTAGATACATACATAACCCACCGATTGAAAGTAATCTTATGCATATCATTTTATTTTATCTTTAAAAGTTTTATATAAATAATACATAAAGGTACTTATTTGCCTTATGTAATCGGTTATGAATATTTAAGCCGTTATAAATGTATTTTCACTAAAAATATATTTTAAAAAAAATCATGTCTGTCGTCTATTAAGAACTAAGTCAGCAGATTCGTTTTAAGTGAATACTATGATTTATTATTTAAGTTTGATTTGCTTTGTGGTATAATATTATCAAATCGTATTATATTTCATTTATTTCTTTTGATATTTATATTGTAAATTATTTGTTAGTCACCAAACTGACCAAAATATAAAGACCTATAAATATCAAATTAAATATAAAATTATTTTATTTTATTATTCATATCATGATTAATTTGTTAGTCACTAAAGTGACAAAATTATAAACTTTTAATTTTGGGTATCAAATTAAAATAAATTCAATTACTCATGTTTACGTGATGCTCTTAAATTAAATGACATTATGATATTTTAAAGCTTGTTGTGAGTAATCTGAAGTTCATGGTTCTAAAATATTAAGGATCGCCCAAATGTTGATCATTCGTTTTATAATTTATGAACATTATCGTGGTCAATTGATATGCTTGCTTAGGTATGTTTAGTATATTCAAAGATTGCAAATATATCTAATTCAAGTATGTCAATAACCTATTATGTGAAAATTATTTTAGCATCAATTATGTTTACTTTATTGTATATATTGTTGTTCTGCCCAAATGTGAATTCAATGTATATCTTATGTGTGTTCTGAATTTGCATTATGGATTTGGTTTATTACTCAAAGCATAAATGTGTGAGCATATATTATTTATTTTTTTGCAGCCTCTTTTCTAGTTTCTCGTCAATCGCAAGTCACAAATGTTATTTAGTTTGATGGTCTTAATTTCTCTTAATGGTCTGAACAAGTTCAATTTCACATCGGTGTTCTGGATCTTGATTCGGCACTCTTAAGTGAGAACCTGCTGCTCTTACTGATACTAGCAGTGCTGACCAAAGATCTTTCCATAAAGCTTGTCAAAGATCTAACAGACCGAGCCTAATGTTTATGCGAATGACTGTAGAAGACAACATCAAGTCCACAATTAAGAAAACTGAAAATGCTAATTAAGGAATTTATGAAGTTTGTGGAAGAAAACTCTCAGTCCGACTCGGCTTATAAGTCACGGGCTGTGGCACTAATGGGTAAGTTAACTACCATGAAGTTTGATGGTTCTTGTACCATGCATGAGTATGTTCTCGAAATGAAGAACATTGCAGCAAGACTAAGACCATGGGAATGGAAGTGAACGAAAATTTCCTCGTAACGTTCATCCTCAATTCCTTACCTCCTGAGTATGGTACATTTCATGTGCATTACAAAACTCTGAAGGATAAATGAAATGTGCTTGAATTACAAAGTATGCTCATTCAAGAGGAAGCGAGGCTTAAGAAACCGAGAAATCATTCTGTCAATCTCTTTGCTCATAAAAGAGCTAGAAAGAAACCATGGAAGATTGGAAATGGCAAGCAAGGACTATCAAAGCTTAATGAGTCACTGCCCAAATCAACAAGAAGGAACAAAACATTGATGTGTGTCGGTTCTGTAAAAAGACTGGACATTGGCTGAAAGATTGCCTAAAATATAAGACATGGTTCGAAAGAAAGGGTAAGCCTAGTGTTTTTGTATGTTTCGAATGAAATTTGGCTGAAGTTCCTTACAATATTTGATGGCTTGATTCTGGTTGTACCAATCATGTTTCAAAAACGATGCATGAATTTCTTACGACCCAAACCATAAATCAAAATGAAGTCATTGGAACCCTAAACCCTAAACAGAGCGTTCAAGTTGAAGTCATTGGAACCTACCATTTAATCCTAGACATTGGGCATCATTTACACCTTTTCCATACCTTTTATGTTCCTTATGTTTATTGCAATTTGGTTTCCAAGTCTAAACTCGATAAAGCTGGGTATTCTTTTAATTTTGGGAATAGATTCAGTTTATTCAAACAAAATCTTTTCTTCTAAACTTGGTTTATCTAATAAATCATCTGCTTGTGGCATAAACGTTTGGGTCATAAATCCTAAGAAAGAATCGAAAGGTCGGTGAAGAATGATATCCTACCTGATTTGGATTTTACCGATCTTGGAGTTTGTGTTTAGTGCATTTAGGGAAAGCACACAAAACACACATTTAAGAAAGCAGCCATAAGACGCTAACATCTCCTTGAAATCATACACACTGACATGTGTGGGCCTTTTGACGTACTATCACTTGGTGGAGAAAGGTATTTTATCATTTTTATCGATGACTTTACACGTTATGGATATATCTATTTGTTGCATGAAAATCGGTAGATACTCTAGAGTTTATCAATAAAGTTAAAAGACAATTAGATAGAAAGATGAAAATTATTAGATCTGACAGAGGTGGTGAATACTATGGAAGATATAATGAAAGTGGACAGCGCCCTAGAAAGTTGTGGTATTTGTGCTGAATACATTATGCTAGGAACACCACCAGAAAATGGTGTAGCAGAAAGGCGTAATCGTACTTTAGTGGATATGGTTAGGAATATGTTAAGCAATTCTTCTTTACCCAAATCTTATTAGATTCATGCTTTAAAGACCGCTATATATTTATTGAACAGGGTTCCCAGTAAGACGATTCCTAAGACACCTTTCGAACTGCAGACGGGAAGAAAACCCAGTTTATGGCACCTGCATATTTTTGGTTGCCCAACGGAAGTAAGAACTTATAATCCACATGAAATGAAACTGGACTCGAGAACAATCAATGGTATCTGTTGTCAATGGTGCCCACAAGAAGAGTTGTAATCCTTATATTGTACATTTGATGTAATAAAGTCTCATGAAGACTCTTGCTTGTAATTGCTTATTCATTAATAAAAAGTTGAAACGTTCAATCATTCTTCCGTGTCTTTTTGAAGCTTTATGATAAAACATTAGTCTTTAGTCAATAAACAAACTAAACAACTTACGAAGAGACAAATGTAGATTTGCATGAACAAACTCTTCGTAGTTTGCTTAAAACGATATATTCGCAATCTAAGGGTTAAAGGACTATTGACCTCAGTATGATTGTTAGAAGAATCTATGATGTCTGGTTATGAGGCATTGAGAGTTGGAGACTCTATAGTTCTTCTAGGTATCTTCCGAAGGTACTGAATTGACCAGTGCACTTCTAGAGACAAGATAAGAACAAACCATTTAACCTCTTATGTCTCGAAGTCACTACGTATGAATTGCATCGTGCTTACCTTAATCCTGAAATGAGACATGCCATTTCACACCTTACGTATTCTCATTTGAGAAAGTCAGAGTTCGGACTCACTATGTGATTCCGAACAAGGCCTATTGGTGAAGTACTAAGTTGTGAGAATGTCATGAGTAAGTTTGTGAAGTTCTCATAGATATGGAATTCATGTACAAGATTGCTGAAATGCAATGTATATCACCTCATGCTTTGTTCCTTGGAGTGTGAGTAAATGAACTGGCCAGTGTCCAAATTGAGTCTTGACTCTTTTGGATGAAACAATGTGACTTGTTAGCTCCTCGTCAATACATTGTTTCTAACTTATTCACAAGCGACAAAGGAGTTGAGGAAATAACAGCTAGAAGGGTAAAATGGTAATTTTATAAATCCCGACTAGCTGATGATATTCATGAAGGGTAAACACTGATAATATTATGTGGATCCACTCATTACAATTAGGTTGAATTCTTGAGTAGAAAATAAATTCATTTGAACCGAGAGATTTTCAGTGTCAACTCTTTAGTGGAGTCAGTTGACATAAAGCTAAACTTGGAAAAGGTTTGTGAACTTTTGAGTCCAAGTATTTAGCTCAAGCTTTGTTCATTTGGGTCCATGAGGTCACTGTCACGAATCACATCGATTAGGAATAGTTAAACTGGAAGCTAAGTCAAAACAAGAACGAAAATAGTCAAAAGGGTATTTTTGTCTTTTGAGACATAGGATGAAATGAATGTCAATAAATTTTTTGACAAGGTCATTTAATGACATGTTTCACTCGGCCAATATTAGTCTTATTGGGCCTTGTGGATTAATTTCATTTCATAAGAATTTTATTGAAAATTCTTAATGGGTCTTTCTCATGCTGTCATGAACAAATGAAGAAGCTTCTAGAAGCTCCTTCTAGAGACATGTTAGGCGCCCAACATACCCAAACCAAGAGAGAATATTTTGTGCATAAATGTATCAAGATACTTGCCAAAAGAAAAAGAGGAAACAAATTTGCATATGGATGCATTAGGGCAATCGGCCAAGTAGACAAAAGGCAAGGCAATGAACAAAAAAGGAAACAAATCCAAGCCTTCTAGAAGGCTTGCCTTGGCCGAGTATGTCATAGAGGAAAAGAGGAAATTGGCTCATGAATATGTGATATTCTATATAAGAGGAAACTACCTTATTGAAGGTGAGACCTCTCCTATAAATAGGAGCCTCATTCTTCTCATTTTTCTCATTCCAAAGTTTTAGAGATTGAGAGCTTCTCTCTCTAGACTTGGCCGCCCCTCTCCTCTCTCTCTCTCTAGTCAATTTTGTTTTATTGTTTTGGCACCTAGGTCCTCATTTGACCTAGAGTTTAGCTCTGCGACTTCAAGACTCGTTCTTAAGTCGTAGTGTTTAAAAGTGCCCACTCACTAATTCCTTTTATTTCGAGTGATTTAGTGATAGAAACTTTCGTGGTTGCTCGAGTTGCCGAGGAAAGAAAAAGAGACGTGCTGCGAGGGAGACGAACGTTTTCATCCTTCCGAAGGCTCATCAACGTTCAAGCTTCTAAAGTGGTTAGTAAATTTATTATGCTCATATTAGTTTTATTTACATGTGCTTGCACTTTGTCTAGGTTAGTAAAAACTGTTTTTACTTGAAAATAAATTTTTTAAAATTCCGCCGCTTAACGAAGCGTTAAACTTTTTCTAAACCCTAGATCAATTCCAACAGTATCTTCATTGGTTATCCAGAAAAATCTAAAAGATGTCGATTCTATAATACAATAATTGTTGAAACCGGTAATGCTAGGTTCATCGAAAATAGTGAAGTCAGTGGGAGTTTGGAACCACGTAATGTGGAAATCCAAGAAGTTAGAGTGCAAGTACCTTTGCCTCTACCTTCTTCTCAAGTTGTTGTTCCTGTTCATGTTGACCACGATAATGATTTGCTTGAACAGCAAATTAATGACCAAGCACCACCGAATGATGTCGTACCAAATGAACCTATCATAGATGAACCACATGAAGTCGCATTAAGAAGATCCGTAAGAGAACGAAGATCCGCTATTTCTAATGATTATGAAGTTTATATACAAGAGTCGGAATATGATTTAGGACTTGATAATGATCCAGTTTTGCTTTCACAAGCCATAAAAAGTGAGAATTTTATTAAGTGGTTAGATGCCATGAAAGAAAAGCTAAAATCAATGGATCACAACAAAGTTTGGGACCTTGTTGAATTGTCCGAATGTTGTAAAAGAGTCGGGTGCAAGTGGGTCTTCAAGACCAAGTTCGGCTCAAATGGCAATATCGAAAGACACAAGGTCAGACTCATTGCCAAAGGTTTTACTCAGAAAAATGCTGTTGACTACAAGTAGACATTTTCACATGTCTCTAAAAAGGACTCTCAGATGATTTTTATAGCTATGGTAGCTCATTTGATTTAGAGCTCCATCAAATGGATGTGAAAACTGCTTTTATGAATGAGAATTTAGAAGAAGTGTTCATGGATCAACATGAAGGTTTGTGGTCGACGGAAAGGAACATATGGTGTGTAGATTGAAGAAGTCAATATACGGACTTAAACAAGCTTCCCGACAATTGTACCTTAAGTTCAACGATACCATCACATCTTTTGGATTTAACAAAAACATCGTTGATCGATGTAGATATCTGAAGATCAGTGGGAGTAAGTTTGTAATTCTGGTTTTGTATGTTGATGACATCTTGCTTGCTACTAATGATCTTGATTTGTTACGTCAAATCAAGAAGTTTCTCTTTAAGAACTTTGAAATGAAAGATACATGTGAGACATCCTATGTGATCGGAATAGAGATATCTCGTGATAGATCACAAAGATGGTTGAGATTGTCTCAGAAAGCATACATTAATAAAGTTCTTGAGAGATTTAAAATGGACAAGTGCTGTTCCAATTCATAAGGGAGATAAATTTATTCTCAATCAATGTCCAAAGAATGAAGTGAAACGTAAACAACTGAATTAAATTCCTTATGCATCTATTGTTGGGCGCTTGATGTATGCACAGACTTGTATCATGTCAGACATCAGTTTTGTTGTTGGAATGCTAGGCAGATATCAAAGTAATCAAGGAATAGATCATTGGAAAGCTGCAAAGAAAGTATTGAGGTATTTGCAAGGAACGAAAGATCATATGCTCACTTACAAGAGATCTTATCACACCTCGAGGTGGTTGGATATTCAGATTCAGATTATGTCAGATGCGTGGATTCCAGAAAGACCATTTTTGGATATTTGTTCCTCTTAGCCGGATGATCGATTTCATGGAAGAGTGTGAAGCAGATTGTCATTGCTGCATCCGCTATGGAAGCTGAGTTCGTGGCATGTTTTGAGGTTACTGTTCATGGTTTATGGTTGTAGAACTTTGATTCATGACTTGGAATTGTCGAACTATCGCTAAGCCGCTAAAATTTACTGTGATAATTCTGCAGCAGTCTTCTTTTCTAAAAACGACAATTATTCTAAAGGTGCTAAGCATATGGAGATAAAATACTTTACCGTTAAAGAAGAAGTTCAGAAACAAAGGGTGTCAATCGAACACATTAGCACAAAGCTTATGGTAGCAGATCCATTAACGAAAGGATTTTTCCCAAAGACATTTATTGAACATGTCGAAAGAATAGAGATCCTTTGATGTCATCGTTGATGTTATTTTTATGTTTTATGTGATTGACACTTTGAGCTCGTTTATTTTGTTTCTGACATGAAGTAATGAATCTTGTTTTCTTTTATGATTAGTATATACATGAATGAATTATATGATCAAGATTCAGACCATTATGTATACCTTATTATGTGTCATGTTAAGTGTGAAGCTAGTATTGTGATACATGGAAGAGACTATGTTGACAAATTGACGTATAACCGCTATGATCCTTATTAGTTTTCATGCTTAATAGAGACTTTATGTTATAACCAATATTATGATGAATTTATCTTATTCTATGTGCACTTATGTTTATTATTAAACCATTAGGTACATTATGACACATGGGCCAAGTGTGAGAATGTTAGACTTATTTAAGCCCATTACGTGAGATTTGATGGCCCACGTGATTATACCATATATTGGTTTATTAATAAATGAGATAAAGTATATTGGTTAATAAATAAAATGTAATTTCTCTATATACCTTGATGTGGGTCTATATAAAGCTAACCATAAGGATTGGTCATCTCTCAACCCATAACATAAGTTTCATCTGCCATTACAAGAAAGCTATCAAGACTACATGGATCAAAAGAGAGAAATCAATTCCGGTGATTCCACCATCGCAGTTGTTGCTCTCATCATGGATCGACGTAGGTTTTCTCGATCTCTAATGCTTTGTGAAAATCATCTAGTTCTAAGATCTTGGTTAATTAGAAGTGTTCAAAATTATGCTTATATCACAAGTTTTAATTGTGTTTAAATCCTACATATGATTACTTTTTTATTTTATTTATTTATAATCAATTACTTAACATGATCCCCTTTAATGTTGTATTGTTTATTATATTTAACCAAGTGGAATAAAAAAAGATGTTTGACGCAAAAAAAGAATCACCATCTATAAAAAGTATATAGGTATATTATATTTTGTCTCCACAAATAGTTATGGATATTATTTCTCATCATTAAAATCATACCGGCTGTTTTACTTTTGTTTTTGAAGAAAGATTACGCTAATTTATTATTAAGACTGGTATAGTCAAATTTTAAATGTGTAGGAATATCTGCACTTGTAGATTTAATCGATCTAATTTTATTTATTTACTTTTTTAGAAACGTGGACAGTACCACGCAAATTTTATTAATAATCTCTCACTTGTGGTGGAGGAAAATCGTGATTACAAATATTAATAAGAAAATGAGGAGAATAAAAAAAAACAAGAGAGGAAGCACATGGGATAGATTACACAAAATTTTATGATATCTATGCCCCTTGCTATCTTTAATAATTTTTCTACGAATGTCAAGAAGAATGTTGGCATAATGAATAACAGCAAACTAGGTAAAGAGTGTCCTAAGTTATTTAAAGCATCACCAGTAGTGTTACTCTCTCTATGGACGTGCTTGAACTCAATATTCTTGATCGCCTCCGTATAAGGTTCCACCTGCAAGCAACCAGCCATGGAGGCTAGACGATACCAGCTAAAGATTCCACAAGAACCATGCAATCACTCTCAATGATCGAGGTGTTCTTCCATAAATAATTCAAGTGAAGGATACTCCATGTGAGGCTCTCAATTTCAGTATAGAGACTTGTATAACATGTAATTGGACCTGAAAAGCAAGCAATACGATCTCCCGAATTGGTACAAATCAGACCACCAACAGCCTCTTTACCACATAGGAAGGAGCCATCAATGTTGAGTTTAAGCTCACGACTAGGATGAGACCAGTCAATCCACACAGATTGAGTAGGAACAATGTCTCTGATAGTCTCATTGAATAGACGAAGGACGTTGTCTTGGTTACGGTGAACACTCCCTAGACGATTGCCGCAGAGAAGGTCGAGAAACACAGCAGAGGCCTTACTAATACCAGCGAACGTCATAACATAACCCTCATGAACGCTTTTACACCGAATTTTCCAAATCTCCCATAACACTGAACAGAGCACATGAATTTTAGCTTGAGTAAATTGATTTTTAACATTACCCTGCAACCGGTTAGCATAGAGATGGTTAATGGTCAACTCCTTGGTTAGATGTTGTAAAGATGCCCCGATAAAAATTCCATGTTCGAACAGCAATGTCATCAGTGAAGAACATATGAGTGAGAGTTTCATGAGAACAATGTGGGAAGCAGTGGCATTTTGAGACAAACACAATACCAATTTCGCTAGTACAATCATCAATTTGAACAACTTTAAACCAAAGCTTCCAAACAAAGAAACACAACTTAGAAGGAACCTTAGCCTTCCAAAGAATATTATTCCAGCTGAAAGTAGAGTCACAAGGCTCAGAAAATACTTCCCACGATAATAGTGACATGTCGTGAAGATGCATGTAAAATTTGGAGTCCATAACAATGAGTCCTTGTCAGACGAAATAGCCGTGCATGAGATACATCTCCATATATCATCCGGAACCTAAATCTTAATATGGCTAAAAAAATTAGGGCCCGAAGGCCATTAGTGTTGTCAATGGTGCCCACAAGAAGAGTTGTAGTCTTTATTTTGTACATTTGATGTAATAAAGTCTCATGAAGACTCTTGCTTGTAATTGCCTATCTATTCATTAATAAAGTTGAAACGTTCATTCATTCTTTCTTTGTTTGAAGCTTTATGATAAAACCTTAGTCTTTTAGTCCATAAACAAACTTAACAACTTACGAAGAGACAAATGTAGATTTGCATGAACAAACTCTTCGTAGTTTGCTTAAAACGATATATTCGCAATCTTAGGGTCAAAGGACTATTGACCTCAGTATGATTGTTAGAAGAATCTATGATGTCTGGTTATGAGGCATTGAGAGTTGGGGACTCTATAGTTCTTCTAGGTATCTTCCGAAGGTACTGAATTGACCAGTGCACTTCTAGAGACAATATAAGAACAAACCATTTAACCTCTTATGTCTCGAAGTCACTATGTATGAATTGCATCATGCTTACCTTAATCCTGAAATGAGACATGCCATTTCACACCTTAGTATTCTCATTTGAGAAAGTCAAAGTTCGGACTCACTATGTGATTCCGAACAAGGCCTATTGGTGAAGTACTAAGTTGTGAGTCTGTCATGAGTAACTTTGTGAAGTTCTCATAGATATGGAATTCATGTACAAGATTGCTGAAATGCAATGTATGTCACCTCAAGCTTTGTTCCTTGGGGTGTGAATAAATGAACTGGCCAGTGTCCAAATTGAGTCCTGACTCTTTTGGATGAAACAATGTGACTTGTTAGCTCCTCGTCAATACATTGTTTCTAACTTATTCACAAGCGACAAAGGAGTTGAGGAAATAACAGCTAGAAGGGTAAAATGGTAATTTAGTAAATCCCGACTAGTTGATGACATTCATGAAGGGTAAACATAGATAATATTCAGTGGATCCGCTCATTATAATTAGGTGAATTCTTGAGTAGAAAATAAATTCATTTGAACCGAGAGATTTTCAGTGTCAACTCTTTAGTGGAGTCAGTTGGCATTAAGCTAAACTTGGAAAAGGTTTGTGAACTTTTGAGTCCAAGTGTTTAGCTCAAGCTTTGTTCATTTGGGTCCATGAGGTCACTGTCACGAATCACATCGAGTAGGAATAGTTAAACTGAAAGCTAAGTCAAAACAAGAACGAGACAGTTTTACGAAAATTGTCAAAAGGGTATTTTTGTCTTTTTGGACATAGGACGAAAAAAATGTCAATAAATTTTTTTGACATTGTCATATGATGACAAATGAAATAAATATTACTCAGCCATATTAGTGTAATTGGGCTTTGAGGATTAATTTCATTTCATAGAATTTTACTTGAAAATTCTTAATGGGCTTTTCTTATGTTGTCATGAACAAATGAAGAAACATCTAGAAGCTCCTTCTAGAAGCTCAAATTTCGTCCAACCCAAGGAAAATAAGGCTGAATTTCGTTCATGCCATAGTGGGAAAGATAGTTTATTTTGTGCATTGATGTATGAAGATACTTGCCAAAAGAAAAAGGGGAAACAAATTTCCTTAAGAAGGAAAGTGCATTTTCGGCCAACTAAGAGGAAATCAAATGAGGAAACAAATCCTAAGCCTTCATGAGGCATGTTGGACGTGCAAGGCAATAGGAAAAGAGGAAACTACCTTTTGAAGGTAATCCTCCTCCTATAAATAGGAGCCTTATTCCTCACATTTCATTCATCCAAGTTTAAGAGATTTGAGAGACTCTCTCTCTAGAACTTTGGCCGAACTCCTCTCTCTCTCTAGTTTATTTTCGATTTTGTTTTGGCACCTAGGTCCTCATTTGACCTAGAGTTTAGCTCTGCGACTTCAAGACTCGTTCTTAAGTCGTAGTGTTTAAAAGTGCCCACTCACTGATTCCTTTTATTTCGAGTGATTTAGTGATAGAAACTATCGTGGTTGCTCGAGGTGCCGAGGAAAGAAAGAGAGACGTGCTGCGAGGAGACGAGCGTTGCAAACTTTCCAAAAGCTTCTACAAAGTTCAAGCTTCAAGAAAGGTTAGTAAACTTCTATACTCATAATAGGTTTTAATTACATGTACTTGCTCTTTGTCTAGGTTAGTAAAAACTGTTTTTACTTGAAAAGAAATTTTTTAAAATTCCGCAGCTTCCCGAAGCGTTTAATCTTTTTCTTAAACCCTAGATCAATTCCAACAAATGGTATCAGAGCTATGGTCAAAGAGATGCATGTACATGTTTTTAAAATTATGAGCTTGAAAATCGTTTTCGAAAGTTTACTAATTTTGTGACAAGTTAGAATTGTAATCTTAGATATTTTTTAATTTATTGCTCATGCCTTTAAATTAAAAACCATGTTGTTTTTCTATGATTTTGGGATGTTTTTAAAACACATTAGAATCAGTTCTAAAAGTTTTTAATTTTTTTATATTGAAAAACGTGTTTTAAAGGTTTGAGAAATTTCGAGTAAAATTTTGTGACTAGTTTTGTTATCTTGCTAGTTTCTTATTTTTACTTGAATCGTTTTATGCTTGTTGTTATTTATTTTATGCCTTGTTATTACCTTGCTAATAAAACACAAATAAAAGCTTTAACAACCTTCATAAAACGTTCCGTTACACTCGATTCTTTTTCGCACCTAAAAAGGACCAAGCTTTAATTTATTTCTTTTTCTTCGAGCTGGAGTAAACCCGCATTAAAAGTGGCATAACTCTCTGCTCAGAAATCGAAATTTAATGATTCTTGAATCAAATTAAAGCTCTGTGTGTCCTCTGCCAATGCAACCGGTTTCGGCTCAAAAGGACATCGGAGCCGCCAGATATGGCGATTTTACTCCGAGGTGCGCGGCTGTCTGAAACTCCAGTTTTTTAGAAATCCGGATTTTCAAACCCCACTACCATGAGTTATAGAACTCTAATGAGAAAATTTTCTTGAGCAAAAATGTTTTTCATATGATTATAAACATGATGTGTAAAGATTAAAAGTTTTGATTTTTGAAAGATTAATTGAAATTGAGTTTTTACAAAACTAGTTTGAATTTTGAAAAACCGTTTTCACTTTCAAACTTGAAAAATATTTTGTCACCCATATCAAATAAGTTTTCAAAATGTTTTCAAAACTATATCTATATCACATATGTTCAAAATCTATATGCTCTTGAAAATTTGAGTGGGAGGTCTCCTTATAGACAAGCCGAAAAATAAAAAGATGTGTAATCTCAAACTTTCAAGTGTTCGAGTGAGTTGAAGTTCACACTTCCCTCACGCACTTTCCCGAAATAGAAAATAGGAAAAGATCGAGTATGTACCTTGTGCCTTTATGCACTAATACTGCTCTGAACATGTCGATCTAGGATTCTCTTCTAGTTGTCCGCTCTGTCGCTCTCTAACTAGGAAATTTGTTTCCGAAGTTAAAAGAGTCGATGAACCAACTCCAAAAACTAAGTGGGAGGGTTATACTTGTTGTTTGTAACCCATGATCCCCAACACTAATGAAAAGAGCAAGTGTCGCCGGACTAAGAGTCACCCTCGTGGCCCTCTCTTAAATGAGAGTACTCAAGGGCGCTTTGCTCTGATCATTGCTCAATGAGCTACGTCCGAGAGTGAGACGATGATGACAAGACCTCCCCTCGGCGGATTGTTTTTCAAAGTCAATCTTTTGGACTAAGTGGTTGGTTACACACTTAGACTCAATCCCTAGTAATCCTCCCTCGAGGCCCTGCGAAAGGATGTGAGTGATCAAACCAATTTACAAGGTGGCTAGTCAAAATTGATGTATTGACATCTTGGCTATGCATTAATGATGAGTCATTTACTTATGAAAGGAGACTCGTTGCGGCCTTCCCTCGAAGGAGTAAAGTGTCATTTCGTTCATAACACCTTTGGATTTTATAAAGTCTTAAACAAACTTAAATCCTAAACCAAAGACTAATCATAAACTTGTTTCAACTTTTATAGGCAATATGTCTCCCAACTCTCTCTCTTTCATTCTTTCCTCGAACAAACTCGAAAACGAAAACTACATAGACTCGAAACGTAACCTCGACATAATACCTACCGTTAACAAGCACAAATGGGTACTCACCACCCCGTGTCCTCCTCTGACGAATGATGATTCAACTCAAGAGGACAATGACGCCTTAGCGGCCTGGCTTCGATCCGATGAGATTGTGAGGTGCTATATCTTGGCATCTATGAACAATATGCTGAAAGAGCAACATCGTGACTTCGAGACTGCCGCTGACATGCTCTACAGTCTCCTTGAGATGTTTGGAGGGCAAAGGCGTCAAACAAGGCTACAAGCAGTCCGACAGTTTATGAACTGTCATATGCAGGCTAGGACTCCTGTTGGAGACTTCATGATACTGATCATTAGTTTTCTGAATAAAATGGAAATCCTAGGATCTGAGATTGATGGGAAGAATATCATAGATATGATCTTAGAAACTCTCCCCGCATCTCTTGATACCGCCAAGATGAACTACTCCATAAACAAGCTAGAGTACACTGTTACCAAGCTTATGAAGGAGTTTCACACTGCTGAAGGTCTCACTAAGAGAAAGAGGAATCAAGGAGAGGCACATGCTACTGAGCAAAGAGCCTCCGCCTCTGGAACTAAGAAGAGACCTCACAAGGCCGATAAAAAGAACTGTCCTGCCAATCTCAAAGCAAAGGAACATAGTATTGTACTAGTTACCGAAGCATGCTTAGTAGCTGATAATGTATCAACGTGGATTCTTGACTCCGCTGCTTCTAACCATATTTGTTGTTCCTTGAATGGTTTCAAGAAAACCAAAAGCTTAGAGGAAGGCGAGTTCTGTTTCAAATGGGGTGATGGGAGCCTGGTGTCTGCAAAGGCTGTGGGATCTGTGACGCTGTCTTTTGAAGACCGCACTTTAAACTTGAATAATGTATATTTTGTCCCTACCTTTGGGAAGAACTTAATATCCGTTGCTCGTCTTCGTGAGCAAGATTATTGTTTAAAGTTCATTAAGAATGGAATTCGTATTTCGTTTCCTGATAATTCTTTTGTGACTGATGCATGTATGAAGAATGCTCTTTTCTACATCTATCCCACCCAACCTTCTCTTTTAGACACCGAAATAGATAATGATCTAATTAGGGAGCCAAAGAGGATTAAACTTTCTGAATCCTCCGATCTAACAAAATCAACACACCTACGGCACTTAAGACTTGGTCATATCAGTCTAGAAAGGATTAAGAGAATTGTGAGGGATGGTCCACTCCAAGCCTCTGCAATAGGTTCACTACCTACTTGTGAATCCTGCATAGAAGGAAAAATGACTAAGCGACCTTTCTCTGATAAAGGTCGAAGAGCCACTGAGTTGCTGGAACTAATACATTCTGATGTATGTGGTCCGCTCATCCAACAGGCACGTGGAGGATACGAATACTTCGTTACCTTCACTGATGATTACTCACGATATGGGTTTGTCTATTTGCTCAAACACAAATCCGAGACCTTTAACGTATTTAAGGTCTTTAGGGCTTTAGTGGAAAAGCAAACTGGCAAAGTGATCAAAACCCTTCGATCTGATCGAGGTGGTGAGTATATGTCTGGAGAGTTCGATGACTTTCTTAAAGAAGAAGGTATCGCTTCTCAGCTTACCGCACCTGGCACACATCAACAAAACGGAGTGTCAGAGAGAAGAAACCGAACTCTTATGGAGATGGTTAGATCGATGATGAGTTACTCATCACTCCCGCTTTCCTTTTGGGGATATGCCCTCGAAACAGCCGCTTACATTCTGAACCAAGTTCCGTCTAAAACGGTTCCTGGTACTCCTTATGAAAGATGGACTGGCCGTAAAGTAAGTTTGGGCCACATCCGAATTTGGGGTTGCCCTGCACATGTGCTAAGGCAAAAGACTAGCATGTTGGCTAGTAGGTCAGAATTGTGCCTGTTTGTGGGATATCCAAAGGAAACCAAAGGTTTCATTTTCTATAGTCCCGAGGACGATAAGACTTTCGTTAGCACGAATGCTCGTATCTACCTCATCTGTAAGAACTGTTCTTACCCCAACTGAAACACAACCTAACTCGTCAGAATCTCGTCAAGTAGTACTTAGACGTAGTGGGAGGGCTGTTCAAAAGCCTGACAGGTACATGTCTTATGGAGACTCTCTTGTAGCCGTCTCCGACATGGATGACCCTGTTTCCTATAGCCAAGCGATGGCTTGTTCTGAATCAAACCTTTGGCTTGACGCCATGAAAGTTGAAATGCACTCGATGTATGTCAACAAAGTCTGGAAACTTGTAGACCTTCCTGAAGGGATTAAACCCGTAGGGTGTAAGTGGATATACAAGAAGAAAAGGGGTTCTGATGGGAACGTCGAGACGTTCAAAGCACGACTTGTGGCGAAGGGTTATACCCAACAAGAAGGGATTGACTATGAAGAAACCTTCTCGCCAGTCGCGATGCTTAAATCCATCCGCATACTCCTATCCATAGCTGCAGCTCTCGACTATGAGATCTGGCAAATGGATGTCAAGACAGCCTTTCTGAATGGCAATCTTGACGAGCGCATTTACATGGCTCAACCAGACGGTTTCGTGGATAAAGGTCAAGAGACCAAGGTTTGTGAGTTGCTTAAATCCATTTATGGACTAAAGCAAGCATCTAGGTCATGGAATATTAGATTCGATGAAACTGTAAAGAGCTTCGGCTTTGAACAGTCAATAGATGAGCCTTGTGTTTACAAGTTAATACACGAAGGCAAAGTTGTGTTTCTGGTACTATATGTCGATGATATACTACTCATTGGTAATGACGTGGGTAAGTTATCTGAGGTTAAGGTCTGGCTGGCAAAGCAATTCGATATGAAGGATCTAGGAGAAGCCGCATACATTCTGGGAATCCAAATCTTTCGAGATAGGAAAAACCGGACCCTGTCGCTCTCTCAAGCATCTTATATTGATAAGGTGATGGATCGCTTCTCGATGCAAGACTGCAAGAGGGGTCAAACGCCCTTTAGGCATGGAGTTTCACTCTCTAAGGACCAGTCTCCCAAGACTGCACAAGAGATTGAAGACATGAGGAAGATTCCTTACGCCTCTGCCGTAGGAAGCCTCATGTATGCTATGCTTTGCACTAGACCTGATATATGTTTCGCCGTTGGCATAGTAAGCCGTTTCCAATCCAACCCTGGACCCGAGCACTGGATTGCTGTTAAGCATGTTCTTAAGTATCTTCGAAGAACTAGGAACTTGATGCTTACATACTCAGGTATTGACCTGACTATGACGGGATATACCGACTCCGATTTTCAAGCGGATAAGGATTCCAGGAAATCCACTTCGGGATCTGTGTTCATCCTTAATGGTGGAGCTGTTGTGTGGAGAAGTATTAAGCAATCTTGCATTGCTGACTCCACAATGGAAGCAGAATATGTGGCTGCTTGTGAAGCATCCAAAGAGGCTGTATGGCTCAAAAAGTTCCTTAAGTATTTGGAAGTTGTTCCAAACGTCGACGAGCCCATGACCCTTTATTGTGATAATAGTGGGGCTGTCGCTAACTCAAAGGAACCTAGAAGCCATAAGCGCTCTAAGCATATTGAGAGGAAATACCATTTGATTCGACAGATCGTGCAGCGCGGAGACGTGGAAGTGAAGAAGATCTCAACGGTGGACAACCTCGCAGATCCATTCACCAAGGCCCTAGCAAACAAGGTCTTCGACCAACAACGTGAGGGATTAGGCATGAAGGACTACACACACCTTCTTTGAGTCAAGTGGGAGTTTGTTGTCAATGGTGCCCACAAGAAGAGTTGTAGTCTTTATTTTGTACATTTGATGTAATAAAGTCTCATGAAGACTCTTGCTTGTAATTGCCTATCTATTCATTAATAAAGTTGAAACGTTCATTCATTCTTTCTTTGTTTGAAGCTTTATGATAAAACCTTAGTCTTTTAGTCCATAAACAAACTTAACAACTTACGAAGAGACAAATGTAGATTTGCATGAACAAACTCTTCGTAGTTTGCTTAAAACGATATATTCGCAATCTTAGGGTCAAAGGACTATTGACCTCAGTATGATTGTTAGAAGAATCTATGATGTCTGGTTATGAGGCATTGAGAGTTGGGGACTCTATAGTTCTTCTAGGTATCTTCCGAAGGTACTGAATTGACCAGTGCACTTCTAGAGACAATATAAGAACAAACCATTTAACCTCTTATGTCTCGAAGTCACTATGTATGAATTGCATCATGCTTACCTTAATCCTGAAATGAGACATGCCATTTCACACCTTAGTATTCTCATTTGAGAAAGTCAAAGTTCGGACTCACTATGTGATTCCGAACAAGGCCTATTGGTGAAGTACTAAGTTGTGAGTCTGTCATGAGTAACTTTGTGAAGTTCTCATAGATATGGAATTCATGTACAAGATTGCTGAAATGCAATGTATGTCACCTCAAGCTTTGTTCCTTGGAGTGTGAATAAATGAACTGGCCAGTGTCCAAATTGAGTCCTGACTCTTTTGGATGAAACAATGTGACTTGTTAGCTCCTCGTCAATACATTGTTTCTAACTTATTCACAAGCGACAAAGGAGTTGAGGAAATAACAGCTAGAAGGGTAAAATGGTAATTTAGTAAATCCCGACTAGTTGATGACATTCATGAAGGGTAAACATAGATAATATTCAGTGGATCCGCTCATTATAATTAGGTGAATTCTTGAGTAGAAAATAAATTCATTTGAACCGAGAGATTTTCAGTGTCAACTCTTTAGTGGAGTCAGTTGGCATTAAGCTAAACTTGGAAAAGGTTTGTGAACTTTTGAGTCCAAGTGTTTAGCTCAAGCTTTGTTCATTTGGGTCCATGAGGTCACTGTCACGAATCACATCGAGTAGGAATAGTTAAACTGAAAGCTAAGTCAAAACAAGAACGAGACAGTTTTACGAAAATTGTCAAAAGGGTATTTTTGTCTTTTTGGACATAGGACGAAAAAAATGTCAATAAATTTTTTTGACATTGTCATATGATGACAAATGAAATAAATATTACTCAGCCATATTAGTGTAATTGGGCTTTGAGGATTAATTTCATTTCATAGAATTTTACTTGAAAATTCTTAATGGGCTTTTCTTATGTTGTCATGAACAAATGAAGAAACATCTAGAAGCTCCTTCTAGAAGCTCAAATTTCGTCCAACCCAAGGAAAATAAGGCTGAATTTCGTTCATGCCATAGTGGGAAAGATAGTTTATTTTGTGCATTGATGTATGAAGATACTTGCCAAAAGAAAAAGGGGAAACAAATTTCCTTAAGAAGGAAAGTGCATTTTCGGCCAACTAAGAGGAAATCAAATGAGGAAACAAATCCTAAGCCTTCATGAGGCATGTTGGACGTGCAAGGCAATAGGAAAAGAGGAAACTACCTTTTGAAGGTAATCCTCCTCCTATAAATAGGAGCCTTATTCCTCACATTTCATTCATCCAAGTTTAAGAGATTTGAGAGACTCTCTCTCTAGAACTTTGGCCGAACTCCTCTCTCTCTCTCTAGTTTATTTTCGATTTTGTTTTGGCACCTAGGTCCTCATTTGACCTAGAGTTTAGCTCTGCGACTTCAAGACTCGTTCTTAAGTCGTAGTGTTTAAAAGTGCCCACTCACTGATTCCTTTTATTTCGAGTGATTTAGTGATAGAAACTATCGTGGTTGCTCGAGGTGCCGAGGAAAGAAAGAGAGACGTGCTGCGAGGAGACGAGCGTTGCAAACTTTCCAAAAGCTTCTACAAAGTTCAAGCTTCAAGAAAGGTTAGTAAACTTCTATACTCATAATAGGTTTTAATTACATGTACTTGCTCTTTGTCTAGGTTAGTAAAAACTGTTTTTACTTGAAAAGAAATTTTTTAAAATTCCGCCGCTTCCCGAAGCGTTTAATCTTTTTCTTAAACCCTAGATCAATTCCAACAATTAGCCACAGTCAAATTGGAATCAAATTGAGTCAGAGCAAAGGAATTAAAAGTTATCCCGCACCAATTATCATGCTAGAAAAGGACAGCCCCTTGTCTAATTTTCCATTGGGAGTGATCAATAATATCAGGGATTAAACTCTTTACTTTAGTCCAAATAATAGAGCCACCAGGTCTAAGCTCAGAGATGAGAGAACTATGGTGCATAGATCCGTATCTGTCTTTCATAAAGGAAGACCAAAGATTATGTTCATGAATGAATTTTCAAGCAAGCTTAGCGATCAAGGAGTCAGCCATGTGAGTAGATGTCCTCCTATTCAAACCACCAAAGATCACATGGAAAATTTTCTCCCAAGATACCCAATGATGCCTGACCTTATCTCGATTGTTCCACAAGAAGTTAGCATAAATATGATCTAATTCTTTAAGGACAGTTTCAGGGACAGGGAGAAAGCCCATAGTGTAGAAAGGCTACAAAGGGCTGACTTCAATAAAGTAAGCTTACAGCCAGCATACAACAACTTAGCCTTCCAACCAGCAAGTTTATTTTGCACCTGAGCAAGAATCCCATCATAATATTCAATTTTGCCTCTGCCCTAAATAAAGGAACGCCTAAATAATATCAGTGCCAGAATTTAATATTCTCACTGTTTTTTTTTCATTTTTTTAAGTTCAGCTGAGACGACCCACTTCACGCTTCAAGTTAACAATAGTCTCCAATAACCTGGTTTTATCCTCAGTAATAGATACAATCATTTCATTTTTCTTATCCATAACTTGTTACTCTTCTATCCACTTAGTGTGAAGAAAATTATAAGTTTCATTAAGAACTTTAGAAGATAGTTCATCATCATCATCAGTGAGAGCATAATTATCAGTAGGTAAAGAGGAACTACAAACATCAGTATGATCATTAAGATTATGATTAGTTACAGAAGCAGTAAAGACAACGAAATTACTTATCTGATCAGAATCACTATCAGAGTCATCGTCGGAGAGAGTGACATTATATCCTCTTTTCTGTTTCATGAGGAAGTTATGGCACTCTTTCTGAATATGTCCAAAACCAATCTTCACACTCATGGCATTGAATCCCTTTACCTCTATTGACATTGTTGGCATTGAATACGTCACCATTTCGACCACTTCTCTGAGCATTTCCTCCCTTCTGATATTGGTGTTGAGGAAGTTTGTCTGTGACAAAGGGAGAGAAATTCTCCCCAGACAACTTATTAAGTCTTTTCATCACCATGTTGTAAATCTTGGCAAGCAGTGCAATAATATCATTAATATCATCATCAATATAAGAAAATACTTGTTCCCTCTTATCTGTAACAAAGCTTTTGAGAGCTAAGCCCTTGTTTTTCTTCTCAAATTTGGGAAGAGACAATTCATAGGTCATGAGAGACCCAATTAACTCGTCAAACTTCATTTGAGAGGGGTCATGCTTCAATAGCTACAATCTTCATAATGAACCTTTCAGGAGGAGCTCTCAGTATCTTCCGAACAGGTTCCTCATCGCTCAAAAAAACTCCAAGAGAAAAAGATTCATTGGCAATATCACGTATGCGCAACTTAAACACAACATTAGTCTATTCTTCCAGCGTATTTAAGGCTTCGAATCTGGTGGTCAGGAGTTGTGGACTTTGGCAGTCCCCTCATGTGAAACTTCAAGAACCTCCCATGCATCATTGACACTTTTACATGTGTTTATGATCCTAAATATATTTTTTTCTTGTGCATCAACTCTGTTCTATGTATGCAGTTTAATTTTTTCTTAGTTCTTCTTCTTTTGCTATATTTTGTTTGTTCAGTTCTTAGAAACGGAAAGCAACACACTATCTTTGTACTTAAAAACTGGCAAAATTGATGCCTTGTATTGTTTATACAGGTCTTAATGAATTATCGTCCAAATGTATGAGTATGGTTTGATTTTTTTTTTTTCATTTTATAAATATTGAGATTAGCTTGTGTAATGTGAAAGCTATAAATTAAAGCGTTTGTACTTAAAAATTAAATGTCTACCCATAAATATATTTTCCATATGGTGTGTACGATGATTTGGTGAATGAATATTATGTCAACAATACATGAATTTGAAGACAAATATTGCAATATACCCTCGGTTCGCCGGCGACTGGAGGGGACTCACTCTCACTTGTGTCAGATATGTTTATGTCGTTGGAGGTATGAGATGGTTCACCGGCAAGCAGATGAGACTCTTCAAAGATGTTATCGGGGATATTAGAATCACGATTCATCGCAAGCGGCAAGGGAGCTTCTCTTGGATCTTCGATTCTCAGAAAACCACTATCTCCGGTGCTCGGAGTGGAACTATCATGCGCAGAAAGGTTCCACAAGGGATGAATTAGTTAAAAGTAACTAGTAAGATGAATTAGTTACGTACTAGTCACTAAATCAGGTGAATTAGTACTAAATAGTCATTAGATAAGATAATTAGTTACTTAATAGTCACTAAATAAGGTAAATTAGTTTAACATCAGTAACTAATTCTCATAACTTAGTTACTAATTCAGCGTTACTTCATGCTTAATAACATATACGTAACTAATACACAAAATTACATACTTGTAAATATATATTAGTTACGTGTATGTAAGTAATAAACATATTTTAGTTACTTGTTTGTAACTAATTCACCGGCGGCTGGAGGGGTGCTCGGTTTGCCGACTACTAGAGGGGACTCACTCTCACTTGTGTCAGATATGTTTCCGTCGTTGGAGATATGAGATGGTTTGCCGGCAAGCAGATGGGACTCTTCAGAGATGTTATCGGGGATATTAGAATCACGATTCATCGCAGGCGACAAGGGAGCTGAAGCGACAAGGGAGCTGCTCCTAGATCTTCAATTCCCGGAAAACCACTATCTCCGGTGCTCGGAGTGGAATCAACATGAGTAGAAGAAGTTCCACAAGTGATTAATTGGTTAAAAGTAACTAAATAAGATGAATTAGTTACGTACTAGTCACTAAATCAAGTGAATAAGTACTAAATAGTCACTAGATAAGGTTAATTCGAATAGTCACTAAATAAGGTAAATTAGTTACACATCAGTAACTAATTCTCATAACTTAGTTACTAATTCAGCATTACTTCATGCTTAGTAACATATACGTAACTAATATACAAAATCACATACTTGTAAACATATATTAGTTACGTCTTACGTGTATGTAACTAATAAACATATTTTAGTTACATGTTTGTAACTAATTCACCGGCGGCTGAAGGGGTGCTTGGTTCGCCGGTGACTGGAGGGGACTCACTCTCACTTGTGTCAGATATGTTTATGTCGTTGGAGATATGAGATGGTTCGCCGGCAAACAGATGGGCTCTTCAAAGATGTTATCGGGGATATTAGAATCACGATTCATCGCATGAGGCAAGGGAGCTGCTCCTGGATCTTTAATTCTCGGAAAACCACTATCTCCGGTGCTTGGAGTGTAACCAACATGCGTAGAAGAGGGATTCACAATGGATGAATTAGTTGAAAGTCACTAAACAAGATGAATTAGTTATGTACTAGTCGCTAAATCAGGTGAATTAGTTACTAAATAGTCACTAAATAAGATAAATTAGTTACTTAACAGTCACAAAATAAGGTAAATTAGTTACACGTCAGTAACTAATTCACATAACTTATATACTAATTCAACCTTACGTCATGCTTAGTAACAACTAATATACATATTTTAGTCACATGTTTGTAACTAATTCACCGGCGGCTGGAGGGGTGCTTATATCCTAACAACTTTGTGACGTATCCGTGCAACACATGAATGTGGCTTTCTACTATCTCAGAAAAAAGGAAGGTTGTTTGCACATCGTTTCACAGCAGCGGACTCTTACTTTTATGCGAAGATAGAAAAAAAACGTACAAGTGCGTAGCTAACGAAGGTAAATTAATTACGTACTAGTTACTAAGCAAGGTGAATTAATAACTTAATAGTCACTAAATAAGATGAATTAGTTACGTATGGGTTACTAAATAAAGTGAATTAGTTACTAAATAGTCACTAAATAAGAGGAATTAGTTACTTATATAGCAAAGATAGTGATATTTGTATTTATTTCACTTTATGACTCCCCGGAAAGACCACCACAAGCAAGGCGGACTCCAATATTCTATACTCCAACACATGAGCTGAAGATCTTCTAAAAGGTTACAAGATGATTTCCTAAACCGTTAAAGCATCCTCATGTACGTAATATTTGTTGTTAAAAAAGAGAGCTAACGCTATGTACAACGAAGCTGAAGAAGAATTATGACCACCTTTCGATTTTTGTGTTGAAGTCATTGCATTGAAGAATTGGTTCTACAAGATCTGGACACCGGTCGAGTGGCTCACTAGATAAGATGAATTAGTTACTTAATAGTCACTAAATAAGGTGAATTAGTTACGTACTAATCACTAGATAAGGTGAGTTAGTTACTTAATACTCACTAAATAAGGTGAATTAGTTACGTATTAGTCACTAAATAAGGTGAATCAATTACTTAATTGTCACTAAATAAGATGAAATAATTACGTATACTGGTCTCAAACAAAATCATGATTTTTTTTATAAAAAGATTGAATTTCATTTTTTCAGATTTCAAGCTTTAAAACAATTTTATAAATTCTTCAGACAAAACATATGTACAACAGTAGAAAATAAAGAAATAGTAAAAGAAAAAAACTGCTAAAAGGAAAGAAAAAATAAAGCATATAAGAAAAAAATAAATAAAAATAAATATGTAAATAAGAATAGATAAAAAGATGGAGGAAGAGATAAATAGAAGGATGGAGAAGAGAACGTGGGAAAGAGAGATGAGAAGAGAGAAAATGTGTTAGGAAGAAAAGAGAGAAAAAATGGTAAGGTTGAACAGAGAGAAAAAGATTTTTTATGATTTTTTTTTATTGGTTGAGAATTTTAAGTATTTAATATTTGGTGGTATAAAGTAGTAAATAGACAACAGAAAAAAAAAAAAAAAAAAAAAAAGCAAAGGTACATCAAGTAAGTTTTATTTATCTTTATTTTGACTATGCTTCTCTCTCATTTGAACACTTTTAGATGTGCAATTTTTCAAAAAAGAAAATAATATATCCAAACTCACTAATTTAGTCTTACTGAAGTCAATCCCCCTTATTTTTATAACATTTTAGAATACGAAAGGCAAGTTTATTTTAAAAAGTCATAGAATGGGTAAACTATGGGATGGATCGGCAAGGGCAATGAGGCGAAATAATTCACTCATTACCACTGAGCAAAAGGTTTCACTTGTTACTGATACACAAATTATGTTATTTTTATAACATCCTTTTTTATTTGAATAAAATTTAAACTAAACAAACTTACTAATATTTTCCAAATCTTTTTTAGAGGGGGGCACGGGTCTCTCCTGGCCCTGTTGTGGGTCCTAGCTTGTACATACATGTAAAAATTACTTGTGAAAATGTCATTGGATTTCCAATCAATTCAAGAGCTTATTCATCTATTGCACTTTTATTACATATAAAAACTCCCGTTGCCATCTACTACTAGTAACACAACGGTTGTAAAGTAGAGTTTCTGATCCATGTTTGCAACCCAACAGTTAGTAGTGTTTAGTAGTAGAAGATGGCAACTAAATTTATATCGCTGTAAAAAAACAAATAAAAAGAAGTTATTCCATTGAAAGCATTTTAATCCTAAGTGAAGAGAGAAAAGAAAAAGATGAGGGTAAAACTATGAAACAAAATTTCTCAATTATAAATTTACTAGTTGTTTTTGGTAAAAATCTTTCCTACTTGTTTTGTTAATTTTATTATATAATTTTGTGTTTGTGTATGTCAATTATTTTTTGTCATAAAAAGCAATTGAATATGTGGAATAAAAAATATCCTTATAAAAAAAATAGAAAAAAAAATTAATTAAAAAAGTTTTGCTGAATCACAAAATAGAGCACTAAAAAATTTGTTCTATGTAATAAAAGTGTGAAGCAAAGAGTCAATTTTTTTTTTTTTGTTAGTTTTTGAATTTGCATATCAAATAACAATCACGAAAAGAAAAGTAGATTTCGCGTAATTTTCTTACTTTTTATTATATAATTTTTTATATATTGAATTTAGGTGTATTATACTTTCATATTTTATTTTGTTTAATGACAATTCTATAATGTGGGATTTACATTTATCAATTAATCTTATTATAATTATTAGAAACCATGTTTTTTTTGCCTTAAGCCCAAGGTCCCCGATTTAGTAGCTGCCTTTGGGCTGTTATTATAGGTTAAGGAATATGATCACTACCCAGTAATATTTTTCATAATAACCTTAATTTTATGGGATTTGGAAAGAATATTAGTAGTTTAGAAGGTAAAAAATTATGAGTGATAAAATCTTTAAGGGAAATGGTCTCAACTAGCAACAATTTTGATCATTTGAACCAAAATAGTAACAATTATGTTTTTAGACACTTTTACTAGTAACTGTAGACATACAAGTATACAGTTGTCATAACCTGTGGACTTATAAATCTACAATTAATAACAACTGTAGATATATAAGTCTATAATTATTAGTAAGAGTGCCCAAAAATATAATTGTTACTATTTTTTTCAAATTATCAAAATTGTTACTACTTGATTCCATTTCTCAACCTTTAAAAAGTGCGTATTATCAAAGTAGAAATTTGTTATTCATTTTGTGTTTCTCTTTGACCTTTTTTTTTTCTCATCACAATTTAATCACCATTTTTTGGACTTTGAATATGATAAAATCACTCTTAATATAAACGTTTGATATTCATGTAAAACGTTTGATCCTAAAAGAGATATTGTACAGTTGAAAATTCTAGGGAAATTGACAGTAATAATATCATTTGTTTGATAATTATCAAAAATCAACTAAAACTCAAATATTGACATATTTAGTACCAAATCGTTCACGCACTGGTTGTTTTCGTGACATATTTGGTCACGAACTGGTTGATTTTGTGATACATTTGGTACTAAATGTGTCAATATTTGAGTTTTGATTGATTTTTGTTAAGTGACAAACAATTGGTATTATTGCTGTTAATTTCTCAAAATTGTAAAGTTATGTTATGCTAACATCTAGCTTAAGTAGATTAGCCAATCATAAACATAAAATTATCAAGATATCAAATGTTTGATTTATTTTACGAAATAACCAATAAATCACACTAACCCACTTGATCAGACAAAAATACCCTTCATTAAAATGAAGGGTTACCAAATTAACTAGTAAAAATAAAATAAATAAATGCAAAACATTACAATAAATTCATTACGAGATCTTCACCGTCGATCTTCACCGCCAAGTCTCGAGCCCCCAATTCTCTGACCGGAGACACGATGCCGCCACTTCTCCCACAAATAAACCAAAATTAATACGAATAAATCTAAATAAACAGAAATAAATCAAATTACATATATATAATGATATTAACACAAATAAACCTGATTTGCCTAAAAATAAACACAAATATACCGATCCGACTGTACAAGAACCTCCAGGATGGCCGTGGTGGACTGACCTGCTGAAGCCGATGCCTTGATGGATGAGATCTGGAACCTCCTCGACCGATCTTCGGCCTGGATTGTTCAATCTCCATGGTCTGTGATCTCGGCATTGGATCCTTGTCAACCAACCTCAAACGCCACGTCTACGATTCGTTGATTGGCGGTCTTTACGCCACCGACTGGCTCCCAACTGAGGCATTGATGGAGGCGATCCCCAACCTCCTCGTTTAAGCCCTGACCTATATCGTTTAATCGTCATGCACAAAAATACAAAAATTTACCATCTCCGACAACACCGCGACGGCCGGGACAGTCCCGCCAGCGAGAGATGACTCGAGAGGGACAAAGTTGAACGACGACGCTAGGGCTTTTTTCCAGGGTTTTAGAGACTAGAACAATGAATTTAGAAGACGATGTAGAAGAAAATTGAATCGGTGAGAGAGAGAGAGAGAGGGAAACAAGATTTCATGAAATTATTACGCAATTATGATTTAATGTCATTGCAAATATATCAAAGAAAAAAAACGTAAATACCATATATATCTAGCATCCACATCAAGCCTCCATATATATCCGATTTTTTTTTAAATATATATATATATATATATATATATATATATATATATATATATTAGTAGTAGGGATAAATTCGGTATAGAATTTTATGAAAATTACCATATATAAAATATTGGCTATTTTTTTAAAGATTCTTGAAAGGTGGACTATTTTGTAATTCTAACTTTTTCAAATTGACCATTCATATCATTTTTCTTGATGAAAATGGCTATGGGCTTTATTATACTGATATGTGTAATGGCCCATAAACATGTACACCCAAAAACACTGAAGTTCACCCCCAACGATCAAAGCCTTTCATCTATGACCAACAATCCAATGACAAAAAAAATTCCAAATATATAATTACAGCTTGTCAAATCAACCATAAAACTGACCAAAAAAAAAAAAAAAAAAGCTATGCAAAGATCCAAAAACTGTGCTTTCCTATCCTATTATAAACGGCATATACACACTCTGATTCAAATCGCTTGTTGCTATATTTCAGAAACTCGACTTGACATGACACATGATATGTGTAAGTATACATATATGTACGTCTATATATACAGTGTTTTAATTAAGCTTAACAATATCTATGTGCTCAACTCATGATGATGCTCAACTCAACCTCGCTCATATTTTGGAGAGAGAGAGAGTCATCTAAACTTGTCAGGCCAATCGGTCCAAATATTTGTTACCTAAACGCATACCATATAATAGTCTTAAAAGCGCGCGCGCGCGCGCACACATAAAATAGATCAGATTTTGGTTTAACAATTAACATATATATATTATTAGTTCATTAATAACTACGACGTAGTAGGTCGATAAAAAGTCGCGTTTTTCACGGTCAGAGAAAATGTAGTGATTTCTAGTAGCAAAGTGGCTAATTGCCTTGTTTGGCAAACATAAATAGATCCGAATCGTCCCATCCACAATTTATTTTCTATTTGAAATTTACTAAAATCTAAACTGGAACAATTTTTTTGTTGTAGGACTGAGTTAGTCGGTGAGTTGTAGTACTAAGTCAGTGAATGAAAGCGACGTGTGAGTCGAAGCACGAGTCTCAATCGGCTTTCCCTGTTTGGCAGTGCACCCACAAAAGAAGGGCATGGACGGAAGATCCTTCTTTTATTCACTGTCTTTTCACTCCATTTATTATTATTATATATATATATATATATATATATATATATGTACTATAATTCTTAAAAATTATTTTTATATGTTTAGGTAACTGTGTGGCCAGCCAAGTCAACTTTTGACTCTGAACAAGAAGGATAATTGGTTTGTTGGGTGTGAAACTTTAAATTGAAAGTAGAAACATGTGTTTGTTCTAGTTTGCAAATATTTAACTCTAATTAATATGTATAATCAATACATGTGTAATATTTACACTTGCATTGCGCTTTTTAGGCATACCTATATATAATCAAGTATTTAATGTGTTAACTTGTTGTATTATTGCTTTGAAATTTAAGAAGGTGTTTATAAGGCATGGCATGTGAATATATATGTAAATTGTACGTATATAACTCTTTGATGTTTTTCTACCAACATATGTATGCTATATGAAACGGTAGTTGTTATTTTATGAAATATTTAACCCTGTAATTATGTCTCACGAATGTATTCACAACAGTAATAGCTAATTAAATTTATGTTGAGAAAACGATGGTGGCGTAGAGTCGATTGTATTATTTATACAAATCTTATGAGTAGACGTGTGGTATATTGTAATTAACATATTAACCAAGTTATTAAGTTTGATTAATTGATCGATATGGAATAGGGATAAAGACCTTTCATAGAAACTTAAGAAATTTTGTATGTGTTGAGATGGTGATGATATATTTAGTTTAGTATTTTGGCTCTTTGGTTAATAACCTCAATTAACATTAAACATATATGCGTAAACAAAAAGTTATGTAATTCCGTTCAAATGGGCTTGTACTAACTGTAGATCACATACATACACTTCAGATGTATTATATACGTAATTATTGAAGAATATGTAATGTGTAGCAATAAATCCGAATTTCTAGCTAGCTGTATAAGATGAACGTTAATGTACAAAATACGTGTAGAGAATTAGTCTTATTTAATTAGACTTTGACATAAATGATAAGTAAAATCGCCATATTAGAGTATTTTGTAATTTACAGTGTTATCTTTTTCTTTTTGTTTTAAACTAAATTCAGAAAGCAACAAGTCGATCTGCAAAACCTACGTACGTAGGAGTTCCAAGTAGAATTTTCTTCTTAATTACATTGATAGGGGAAAAAGTTGACTTAGGGTTTTCATTTCTTTTTCAACCTTGATTAATTACTTCGAATTAGTTGATCTATGCTCTTGATCACAAAAAAATGTGATTCTAACTCTTATAAACGACTCTTAATTTTTAAATTATAACAAGTAACATAAGCTATTAAAAAAACGAAATTTTTAAACGGATGAAAAATAAGGATATATAAGGGAACTAGCAATAAAAAGATAATGGATTAAGTTGTTTTTTTTTAATGAAAAAGAGAGAGCAAGTAAAAGAGAGTGGATTTTCAGCCTAGGCCTAATTATTAATCGTTCCAAATTGGAGATAGATGAATAAAACCATTTCTATTCCTTTGTATAGTTTTGTCTAATATCAAAGAAGAATAATATACTTTTGTTGCACAAATTCTCATAGCCCTGCATTTTCTGCTTCAATTTAATGCAAACACTTTATTTTTGTAACGCTCAAACAAATATGTATGTCATATGATACCATATAGTGACATAGATGATTTTTCAATCTAATTATAATGTACTCTCAAATCTCATCTAATCAACATATATATAGAGTACACTTTTGATAGTGATTTAGCTTTGTAATAAACTAAAACTCACAAAATAACCACGAATCCGAAAACATACGCATCTATCTTTCTAAGCAGATATATATATATATATATATATATATATATATATATATATATATATTGCTTTTTTTTTTTTTTTTTTTACATAGCATAAATAATATAAGTTATTTAAAAGAATAAATGAATAAATCCGTAACTTCCAAGGTCTGGGAAAATCAGCCATATATAGGGGCACGAGACAAAGACTAGTTTAGTAACCCCTATATTTTCTTTTCTCAGACACTAGTACATACATTTTCATATAAAGAATATATACACATACCCATACGCATATACACACATATATCACACTTTATCAACAAGCCTTTCTAACAAGTATTATATATGTGTCATTGCTAGCCCTAAAAATCACTTTCCCACATCTGTTCTTTGCAAAAACACTCTCATCTCTCCCTATACTGTCACACTTTCTTCTTCCTCTTCATAATTAAATCTCATCTTTCTTGATCATCTATACAGATATTATATAAATATATAAGCATGAATCTTGACGACGACAAAGTCGCCACCGTTGACTTTGTCCCACCCCCGTCGACGGATCACTTCTGCTATGTTCATTGCAACTTCTGCAACACCGTTCTAGCGGTAAATAATATATATACATATATATATATATATATAGACACACACACACATAAGTAACATATACATATATATATATATATATATATATATATATATATATATATATATATATATATGTAGAGTTTTAAATATATGGTTGGGGTTTGTTTGTATGTATGATTTCTTAACTGATCATGTGTGTGTCCCACCTCTATATGGTTTATTATTATCCTTATGTATGCAAATTGCTATACCCTGATCAAGTTAATGATATATATACACATATATATATATATATATATATATATGTGTGTGTGTGTGTGTGTGTGTATGTATAGGTAGCGCTGCCATACAAAAGGTTGTTGGACACAGTGACAGTGAAATGTGGACACTGTGGAAACCTTTCCTTTCTCACAACCAGGCCTCCACTCTCTCCTCATTTTGATCACCCCTTGTCTCTCCAGGTAGTTTATATACATATATATATATATATATATATATATATATCAGGTAGTTTATATACATATATATAATGATATTTTATTTTATGAGAAAAGGACTTGAGTAGTAATAATAACGTAACGTAGTGCATACCGTTTGGAAAATAATGATCAAAGTTAAATATTAATTATTTGATATATATATATATATATATATATATGTGTATATATATATATATATGTGTGTGTGTGTGTGTGTTTGTGTTCAGGGATTTTGCAATGAGTACAAAAAGGGACACAATAACACGTGTTCATCGTCGTCAACAAGTAATAATAACGCATCAAATGAGCTTTCGTCTCCGAAAGCACCGTTTGTTGTCAAGCGTAAGACATAATATTATATATATATATATATATATATATATATATATATTTATCTATATATATTTAATATGTAACATGTTGATTTTATTTTATTCTTTAATATATGTTTATAAATATCTATTTTGTTTTTTGCGCAGCGCCTGAGAAGAAGCACAGATTACCGTCTGCTTATAATCGCTTCATGAAGTAAGGCTGTGTTTAAGTCTTAATATGATAAAGCACTCTTGTGCTCATATATATTACACACAACACACTCTCATATTCTACACATAAAAGAAACATGTACTAATCATAAATGTTGTGTGAACGTCTTTTCAGAGAGGAAATACAGCGCATAAAAGCGGCTAATCCCGAGGTTCCACATAGAGAAGCATTCAGCGCTGCAGCTAAGAATGTAAGTTCTAGGTTATATATATATATATATATATATATATATATATATATATATATATATGTGTGTGTGTGTGTGTGTGTGTGTATACTTTTCTATATATTCACGACGTATTATTAAGCAGATAGAAGTATACCTAATAATTTAAGATTATTCAGAGCACCAATTTTTTTTTTTTTTCGTTTGAATTTATAGCTGTTTTTCTTTTGAAGTTAAAGCATAACTACGATCGGCTTTAGTTTAATATAATATACGCTGAATTTCTAGATCTTCAGTTTATATTTTTAAATATGAAAATTGCATTTTCCTTTGTTTTAATTATTCAATTAGGATGAGATAACTAACTGCGTTGATAATAGTGGGCTAGGTATATTCCAACCCGTCAAGCTGCAACGCTTAATTCGGGAGGTAATGACAGGGTACGACATATATTTTCTTTCATCTACTTAAATAATTTTAGATATTACTGATTTCTTATGATTCTATGATAACTGAATTTGAGATTTTTTTTTCCTGAATCCTTTAATTAGGGCTCAGATTTTGCAGGAATGAAGTTGAAGATGTAGTGTTCTTCTTGCTCCTCATACGTGGATGACAATGCATGAAAAATATGGAGGGCATTAGATAAGTGATTTGAAGTGAACTCGTAATAGCACTAGTCTTTTATATGTATTTTATAATGTTTTATGATATTTACCTATGTCTCTTCTTTCGATGATTTGACAATATATATATATATATATATATATATATATATATATATATATATATATATGACTAGTGTACTAGTTTTTGTTGTTGTTATTGCTACAAAGACCTTTTCAGCGTTATGAGATTCCATTAACTATACTTGATATCAAGATTACAAATATTAGATAGAAAATAAGATGATACGAACGAAAAATGAAACATTATAAAAAAGAATATACAAAATAAACTCATACAAATTAAACCATCTGAATCAAATGCAAACCCAAAAAAATTGAGTAAATACGAAAAAGTCGAAGGAATGTTAGATACTTTTCAATGTCAGATAGTTTTCATAATTATACTACTATCCCATGCACCACAGTTCTACTTAGGTTAGTTAGAGCAACATTGTTATTACGGACTTGTCTTAGTTTTACTATTGGAAAAAATTGGGCAAGATACCTCTCATCATATTTCGTAACTTGCGATCTGGTTAGATATTTTGTAAAAAGTCTAATTTTAAGGATTTTATTTTGTGCAAAATCTGCATTGAATATCTCTTGCATCCTTAAGTTTAGAAACCCTAAAAATGCCTACAACTGATCCACCACTATAAGAGTGATTGTCTTCCCTTAGTGGTTCTTCTTCACGTTTTGTTTGTTTTTGAGCTTTAGAGTATTAAGGCATAGTTATGACATGACCTTTTCTTTTATTTTCATTGGTAGTTAGCTTTAGCTGTTGTGCTCTGCGTAGCACTTGATTTCCTTTCCCTGTTCAGGTTAACTATATAAACCTTGTAATGCTATTTGGCTACTCTTATGTTAATTATACAACTGAACTTCATAGCTCTGCTTCTCTCAAATCCTGATATGGTATCAGAGCCCTAAATCCGGCTTCGGAAAGGGAGTTCGATCATGGCGACGGAAACGACTACAACAATGGAGGACACAGCACGATCTACACCTGGAGGAGTGAATCCGGTTAATCCAATTGTTTTCAACAATTCGATTGGAATGAAACTGGATCTAAACAATTTTCTTGTTTGGAGAAAGCAAGTTCTCTCGACCGTCAGAGGTCATGATTTACAGGATTTTCTTCTTGGCACCGGCGAAGTTCCGGCGAAGTTTGCAGAGCTTGGAGATGAAGAACTGATGAGGATCAATCCAGCATTTCGTCTTTGGGAGCGGCAAGATCAATTGCTGGTGTCTTGGCTCCTATCGTCCATGACTGAAGGAGTTTTGTCTCGAATGGTGAATTGCGATTCATCAGCGCAGATCTGGAAGACTCTTGAGGTATATTTCGCACAACAAATTAGAGCCAAGGTCTCTCAGTTCAAAACTCAACTGAGGAAAACGAAAAAGGTTGATATGACGATGAACGAGTACCTGCTGAAGATCAGGAACCTAGTGGATCTTCTTCTTTTGGTTGGAGAAAATTTCTCAGCTAAAGAGCATGTTGATGTGATTTGTGAGGGATTACCAGATGAATATGAGACGTTCATAGTCTCTACTCTTACAAGGACTGAAGATTTTTCTGTTGATCAAATTGAGGCACTTCTTCTCTCTCAAGAGGCACGAATCGAGAGGAAGAATGCTGATCTTGATCTGCCTCAACAGAAAAATTCGCCGATGTCTGTGAACTACACGGCGATGAACTCTTTCAACGATCGAAGATGAGGAGGTTCAGGAAGCTATCAAGGTCAGAGACAGTACTTTAATGGCGGAGGTCAATTCCATGGTAATCACCAGACTAGTGGAAGAGGATATGGATTCTATCGTGGTGGTTATCGAGGTGGTCGTGGTCGTAACTCTGCACCTCGAGGATTTCAATCCAACAGACCTCAATGTCAAGTGTGTGGAAAGCTTGGTCATCTGGCTCTTGCTTGTTTCTATAGATTTGACGAGTCATTCAAAGGTCCTCAGCAATTGCACAACTCTGGACATCAGGCTCAGTCATCTGGTACCGTTCAAGGCCATGTGGCTCACTCTGCAGTCATGCCTCAGGATGTTCAGAATCAGAACTGGTACAATCAAGACATGTCATGGTACTCATCTGATGCTGATTGGTATCCAGACTCAGGTGCTACGAATCATGTGACGTCCGAGCTGCAGAATTTGGATCTCAAGACTGAATATCATGGCTCAGAATAGCTTCATATTGGTGATGGTAAGGGTTTACTGATTAAGCACATTGGTCAATCATCTTTTCAGTCTCCTTTTTCCAGTCACCAGTTAGATCTTAAGACCTTACTTCATGTTCCTGAAATAACAAAAAATCTGATGAGTGTCTCCAAATTCTGTTCTGATAATGACGTTTTCTTTGAATTCCATTCTGCTTGTTGTTTTGTCAAGGATCAGAATACCAGGACTACTCTTTTGGAGGGGGTGCTTAGGAATGGATTGTACGTCTTTGACAAAGATCAAGTGTGTCTAAGGTCAATGTCTAAGCCTAGAGAGTCTGAGTCTATACATCCTTCTTGTACAAAATCTGTTTCCAACTGTAAGGCTTTCATTTCTGCTTGTGTTCCAAATTCTGAATTGTTTCAACTGTGGCATAATAGATTAGGTCATCCATCTTGTAAGATAGTTCAAAATGTTATGTCACAGTGTAACATTCCTTTCACCTTGAATAAAACTGATATGGATACATGTGCAGCTTGTTGTTATGGAAAAATTCACAAGTTTCCTTTTCCAAAATCTGAAACGGTCTATACACTTTTGATCTTGTTGTCACTGATCTATGGGGTCCTTCTCCTATTCAGTCACGCAATGGTTTCAGATACTACATAACTTTTGTAGATGCGTGCACTAGATACACCTGGATATATATGCTGAAGAATAAATCAGAGGCTTTTCCTATTTTTAAAAATTTTCAGGCTCTAGTTGAACTTCAATTCTCTCACAAAATTAAGTGTGTCCAATCTGACTGGGGAGGAGAATTCAGACCTTTCACAAAATTCTTAGAGAGCTTAGGCATTGTTCATCGAAAACCGTGTCCTCATTCTCATCAGCAAAATGGTCTAGTTGAGCGCAAACATAGGCAAATTGTAGAAAATGGCCTCACTCTTCTTGCTCAAGCTCAGTTGCCTTTTAAATACTGGGATGAAGCTTTTCGTTCTGCTGTGTTTCTTTATAATTGTCTCCCTACTCCTGTTCTTCAAAACTCTACTCCTTTCACAAAGCTTTTTCATAAATCACCAAATTATGATCGCATTCGTGTCTTTGGCTGTGCATGTTATCCTAATATCAGACCTTACAATGCTCATAAGTTGGCTTTCAGATCCACTCTTTGTGTTTTTCTTGGTCTTAGTCCCGATCATAAAGGGTATAAATGCCTAGATGGGACTGGTAGAGTGTATATTTCTCGTGATGTTATATTCAATGAAAAACTTTTTCCTTATCCATCCTTGTTTCAGTCAAAATCTTCCATTTGTGCTTCCTGTCCTCAGAAAGAGCTTTCTCCATGTCTAGCCATTCCTCTTGTCCCATCTCAGTCTGTGTCAACTGTTCCTAATGACCAATGTGTGCAATCTTGTTCTCCTTCATTATCACCAACTAATGTGGCAGGTCATGATTTGGCTGATCAATGCACGGATTCCCACAGTGCTCAGTCTATACCAGTTCAGTCGGTTCAGTTTAACTCAGGAACTTTAGTCATTGGGCTTCCAGCTGAACATAGACCTGGCCAATCTGTGAATGTTCACTCCATGGTCACTCGTGCCAAAGATGGGATTTTCAAGCCTAAGGTTTTCAGTGCTGCAGTGGAACCAGCTTCAGTTGGTCAGGCTCTTCAGTCTAGTGAATGGACATCTGCTATGGAAGATGAATACCTTGCCTTGATGAGGAATGACACTTGGTATCTGACTGAACTACCAAGTAACAGGCAAGCAATTGGCAGCAAGTGGATTTACAAGCTCAAGCAGAATGCTGATGGCTCCCTGAATAGATATAAAGCTCGGTTGGTGGCCCAAGGATATAGTCAAACAGCTGGGTTTGACTATAATGAGACTTTTTCTCCGGTGGCTAAACCTGTTACGATTCGTATTATTCTCTCCTTAGCCTTGTCTCATTCCTGGCCTATTCGTCAATTGGATGTCAATAACGCCTTTTTGAATGGTGAGCTCAAAGAGGAGGTTTATATGCAGCAACCGAAGGGGTTTGTTGATCCAAACTACCCGTCTCATGTATGTCGCTTGAAAAAGGCTTTGTATGGCCTAAAACAAGCCCCTAGAGCCTGGTTTGGGAAACTTTCTGCTGCTTTGGCTTCGCTGGGTTTTACTGCTTCCAAAAATGACACCTCTTTGTTTGTCAAAGACTCTGCAGGTTCCAAGCTGTTTGTCCTGGTTTACGTGGATGACATTTTGGTTACTGGCAGTGATATTACAGCAGTAGAGGCGATGATTGACAAATTCAGTGCTATGTTCTCAATGAAAGATTTGGGTACTTTGGATTTTTTCCTCGGAATTCAGGTGCTCAAAACTGATGATGGTCTTCTTCTTTGTCAATCAAAGTATATCAAGGAGTTACTTGAGAAGGCAAAAATGCAATTTGCTCGCTCGTGCAATACACCTATGACCAGTGGATTACGTCTAGTTGCTGATGGCAGTGATGGAGTTGAGGATGCTCAGCTTTATAGAAGTATTGTAGGTGGTCTTCAGTACGTCACAGTCACAAGACCTGAGCTTGCATTTTCAGTAAATAGGGTGTGCCAATTTATGCATAATCCTCTGCAATCTCACTGGGCTGCAGTGAAAAGGATTCTTCGATATTTGGCTGGGACTGTGGATCATGGTCTTCATCTCACAAAATCTCCCAACTTCAATATCACTGCGTTCTGTGATGCAGATTGGGGAGGCGACTTGGATAATCGTCGTTCTACTTCTGGGTTTTGTGTGTTTATGGGAGAAAACTTAATCGCGTGGAGATCAAAGAAACAGCATACTATCTCATGTTCTACTGCTGAGGCAGAGTTTCGAAGCATTGCTGGTGTTGTCTCGGAGGTTACATGGATATGCTCTTTACTCTCTGAACTTGGTATCTCCCAGACTCGAGTTCCAAATGTTTGGTGTGACAACATTGGGGCTGTTCTGTTATCTGCTAATCCGGTTCTCCATGCTCGTACCAAGCATGTTGAGATGAACCTCTACTTTGTCCGTGAAAAAGTGGCGCAAGGTTTGATTCAGGTCAAGCATGTTCCAGCGTGTGATCAACTAGCTGATGTATTGACTAAAGCCATTTCGAGTTCTTCTTTTCCTAGTCTCCGGTCCAAACTCAAAGTCGTCTCTCTATCCGACTTGAGTTTGAGGGGGGCTATTAAGGCATAGTTATGACATGGCCTTTTCTTTTATTTTCATTGGTAGTTAGCTTTAGCTGTTGTGCTCTGCGTAGCACTTGATTTCATTTCCCTGTTCAGGTTAACTATATAAACCTTGTAATGCTGTTTGGCTACTCTTATGTTAATTAATACAACTGAACTTCATAGCTCTGCTTCTCTCAAATCCTGATATAGAGTTTGTGAGTCAAAAGATTACTCTGAGTGATTGTAGGTTCATTTTCGTCCCGTTTTTCCCATTTATTTGTGATTGATGTTTCATGGATCATTGTTGAAAGTAATAACAAACACTTGGGCGGCGAGTATTTTAGTGAAAGTGACGGGATCTCGATTCTGAGAGATCATGGGTTGAGCAATATGAAAAAGGATCCGAATAAATGATCATTCAAATAAGACTGATGTGTATTATTGGAAAAAAAAAAAAAAAAAAAAGAACTCCCTAAACGTAGATGAAATTACATCAAATTGGGTCAAAAATTCATTTTGTCTTCTTTTTTTATTACGTATTCTTTAATTCTTCATCACTATACTTTGTGCATCTTGTCACGCATCTTTTTCCAACATTACATTTTCCATTAAACTAAGCAAATTTTACACGTGTATAATTATCATTAGACCAAGCAGCAGAAAAACGAATTTATTTTTATTCGTGTGTTGACTAGAAACTGATTTGAGTTCTCATTACTCTGTCTCGTGAACGATAGAGTTATTATTGTTTTTCATGCTCAAATTGTATCAGATATGTGTTAAACTTTGGTACTATGCACGTCAACTATAAAACTCGTATTAGAGCTTATGTCGTTCCATATATACTCTATGTTGAATTTCCGCACAATTTGATTAGCGCAAGCATATAATCGATGTGTGAAAAATTGTTCGGAACGGGTAGTTAATCTTTCTTCTTATTTTTTGAAATTAATCTCCCTTGATTTGTGTTTGGAACTATATATATATATAAGTTTTTAATTTTTTTTAATAAAAATTAGGTAACTAGCCAACTAAAACGTTTAGGATTGTTATATAACCATTGTTTCGTAATTAGCCATAAAAATGACGTAGCATTCTTGGTTTGCCATTTTCATTGAGATTAAAAAGTGGAATATTTACGTCAATTTACCTGTGTAATTACATTGGTGTGATTATTTACTTAAGATTTATGAAACGTTAGCTATATAGCAATGTGAAACTGTAAATATCACTATATACCTAATGAACATTTTTTTTATGATATATCATTTTCTATATTATTTTCTAGCAGCCACGGTCACACCGGGCAAAAAATCAAATAAGATGGCTCAAGACATGGCGAGGTCGAGACATCACGAATCAATTGAATACCTACGATGAAAGATCCGGTTGTGTAGCGCTCACGTAGACGCCACAATGTAGCACCGTTGAGACTTCGTTCTCAGTGAAATGCAGCTCTTGGAAATGACATTGAAGTAAGAGCACAAGAAGAGTCGGAGGTACAACCCAGGCTCGCCTTAGCTTTTAATATTTTTTTTTAGTTTTTAAATTTCTTTTTTTATATATATATATATATAATATAATCAATAATTTTGCTCTTTATCCTGTTCTTATAACTTAAATCATTCTTGGATCATCCTATTTTTCAAACAGAATGAAAAATACTTCTATTTTCATCTATAATTTTCACTACTACAAATACAGTCTTTCGGTGCGGATGACTTTTGGGTGCGACTTTTCGCACTTAAAAGTCGCACCAAAAAAGACTTTCGGGTGCGAAAAGTCGCATCCAAAAGACATTGAAGCAACTAAAAAATTTCGCTGATTTTTTTTAATTTGGGTGCGAAAAGTCGCACCCAAAAGTTCATTAATACCTTTGGGTGCGACAAAGTCGCACCAAGTCGCACCCAAAAGTCAAAAAAATTTGAGCGGCATGATTTTCCCCCCACTTTTTTCTACGTGAGATTCCTACTTTTTAATTTATGTTCATTATCTTTGGGTGCGACTTTGTCGCACCCAAAAGTCCAATTCAGATCTTTGGGTGCGACTTTTCGCACCCAAAAGTCCAATTCAGATCTTTGGGTGCGACTTCGTCGCACCTAATGACACTTTTGGGTGCGACAAAGTCGCACCTAAATTCTAGGTATTTCTATAAAAAGTGGATCTTCATTCTAGGTATTCAGATTTTCATTTCTCTCCGCCTCTATCACTTTTTTCCTCTGCAGAATCTTCAATCTTCGACCTCCACAGCCCAAGTTTCTTCACGAACTCCACAACCACATTGGAGCTTGCACAACGCCTTCCACCGGCAAAGTCCAGAAGTTTCCTCGGTCGGAGAGAGCCTCGGCGCGCGACACTGACGAACGAGGCGTCGTCGAAGGCGGTGCCGGAGTAGATCTCGTCGCTCACGAGGTGGACTTCCCGGTCGGACGCGAAGTCGATTAGGAGGTCGATCTCTTCGCGTCTAGGGTTGTCCCGAGCGGGTTCGAAGGGTTCGTCACCAACACGCCTCTCACTCGAAGACCTTGCGACTCGGCGCTCTCGTAGGCTTGCTCAAGAGCCGAGGAAGTTATTCGGAACCCGTTGCTGCTCGAGCACTGGATCGGGACGATTTCGACCCCGGTCCTCCACCAGCAAGCTCTGACCCCACCGCTTCACTAGAACGACCCAGAGAACGAGAGCCAGGCCTCTCAGTAATATTATCTTGGTTGTAATTTCATACCTTGTTGATCTGTTATTGATAGAGTATTGAGAGTCAAGATTCTTATTTGACAAGTATTTGGTTCCAAGTATTGATTTGAGGTCGCGAGTTTTTTTTTCTTCCTTGTTCGGTATTCTGTCTACATTTACATTGCCTTTGTTTATGCAAATCTGAAAGTTTCTGGAGCAAAATGTTGGTTGCTTCATTTGCCTACAAGAAAATCTAGTGTACTGATAATATTGAGGAACAAACAATCAGGCTATAATTTTTTGTTTCGGCACGAATTCTTGAGGCTTCAAGACTCCGGACAGCTACAGAACCAGGGCCTAATTGTCGCCATTTTTTTTTTTGGTGACTATTTGGGTGCGATTTTGGGTGCGAAAATTCGCACCTAAATGTCGCACCCGAAAGTCAAGACTTTCGGGTGCGACTTTTCGCACCTAAGACTTTTAGGTGCGGACTTTCGGGTGCGGAAAAGTCGCACCCAAAGGTATCATTGGATGCAAAAATTGACTTTCGGGTGCGAAAAAATTCGCACCTGTTGCTATTTTTTGTACTAGTGTTTTGACAATTGGCCCTCTATGTGTAGTTTTTGGCTCAGCACGAGAGGTAGTTATGTCGACGAGTAGAAACTATGGGCATTTCTGGAGGTGTGTAAATCTCAACTTGTCAATGATATTTGCGTACACGATTTCCCAACAAGCCAGAGATCACGTGTCGGCACCAAGGCCACAAGGCACCAATGACATACTTGATTTGCTCCGACGCTGCAGGCTTCACATGGCTCGTCGACCCCGTGCAGGCGTGCAGCCCAGCATGGTTTAAAAAAGTGGAGCCGCTTGCCTAAAGGGCAATTTGATTTTTATTTTGGAGAAATTACAAAAATAACAAGGTGTAACATTTCAAAGATAGCTATTTTTCAAAGGGTCAACAATTATTTTCTAAGTTAAATTTTACACAATAAATACAATTAAATAGAGTCCAAAACAGTAAAGGAATAAGAAATGAGTATCTAAAGCAATTTCCACTTTTTTTTTCCGTACTTTCAAGATTTTCAAATTTGGATCAATTTGTTGGGCTCAAACTTATAAGGGATTATTCCTATTCTATGACTTGTACCAAGATTTTGGACCAAAATCTACTAAACCCAAATAAATCTTAAACTATGACCACCTATTTTCACTAAATACAAAAATACCCTTACTTTTAATAACATTTGATTTTCTTTCTTATTTAAATATTTGACTTTCTTTTTTATTTTTGGATTAATGGGATGGGTTATTCACGTCATTCTCTCTTCTCTCTCTTTTCCTACGCATTTCATGTCTCTTTGTCTTCTCTCACGTCTCTCTCTTTGCTTCAACTCAAGGAAATAAGGTTTGGGTTCAGCTTTCTTCCACTCTCTCTTTTCGTTTTTCAGTTCGTCATCTTTGTTTGGGTTCATCTTTGTTTTTTCAGTTTATGGTTAGAGATTTTCATGAAAATTTTTTGGTCCTATTAAAAGGGTTTAAGTCGTTGAATTTCTGTAGTTTTTGAAGTTAAAAAACAAAGTAAAAACGACTCTCGGGATTCTGGAAAATTTTGAAAAGTTTATGAAAATTTTTGGGTTTTCGTTGAAGATTTATTGACATTGATGTCAATAAATATGCATTTTTATTGACATTAATATCAATAAATCTTCAACGTTTCTGGGTTTTCGTTGAAGATTTATTGACATTGATGTCAATAAATATGCATTTTTATTGACATTAATGCAAATAAATCTTCAACGTTTCTGGGTTTTCGTTGAAGATTTATTGACATTGATGTCAATAAATATGCATTTTTGTTGACATTAATGTCAATAAATCTTTAACGATTCTAGGAAATTCCTTTGAAGATTTATTGACATTGATGTCAATAAATATGCATTTTTATTGACATTAATGTCAATAAATCTTCAACGGTTCTGGGAAATTCCTTTGAAGATTTATTGACATTGATGTCAATAAATATGCATTTTGAAATTGGCCGTGAATCTCGGCCATTCACTAAGGAGATTTTTGCGGTAATTATAATGTCAATAAACTGTCTTTCTCGTCGGTCTCAATAAACTGTCTGGTTTATTGACATCAATATCAATAAACTGTCTGGTTTCCCCTTGCAGCACGTCTCTCTTTCTTTCCTCGGCACCTCGAGCAACCACGAAAGTTTCTATCACTAAATCACTCGAAAAGAAGGAATCAGTGAGTGGGCACTTTTAAACACTACGACTTAAGAACGAGTCTCGAAGTCGCAGAGCTAAACACTAGGTCGAGTGAGGACCTAGGTGCCAAGACAAGAAAAAATCGAAAATAAACTAGAGAGAGAGAGAGAGGATTTTCGGCCACAAGTTCTAGAGAGAGAGTCTCTCAAATCTATTAAACTTGGATGAATGAATTGTGAAGAAAAGGGGCTCCTATTTATAGGAGAGGTCTCACCTTCTATAATGTAGTTTCCTCTTCTATAGAATATCACATATTCATGAGCCAATTACCTCTTTTCCCACTTGAGATGCTCGGCCAAGGATGCCTTCTAGAAGGCTTGGATTTGTTTCCATTTTTGTTCCTTGCCTTGCTTTGTCTCTCTCTTGGCCGAAGTTGTGCTTTCCTTCTAGAGGAAATTTGTTTCCTCTTTTTCTTTTGGCAAGTATCTTGATACATTTATGCACAAAATATTCTCTCTTCCTAAGGGTATGTTGGGCGCCCATTATGTCTAGAAAAAAGGCTTCTAGAATTTTCTTCACTTGTTCATGACAACATAAGAAAATGCCCATTTAGAATTTTCAATAAAATTCTCATGAAACGAAATTAATTCACAAGGCCTAATGATCAAGTCATGGCCGAGTGACATTAAGTCATCAAATGAACTTGTCAAAAAATTTATTGACATTCATTTCATCATTTGTCTCAAAAGACAAAAATACCCTTTTAACTATTTTCGTTCTTGTTTTGACTTAGCTTCCAGTTTAACTATTCCTATCGATGTGATTCGTGGCAGTGACCTCATGGACCCAAATGAACAAAGCTTGAGCTAAACACTTGGACTCAAAAGTTCACAAACCTTTTCCAAGTTTAGCTTAATGCCAACTGACTCCACTAAAGAGTTGACACTGAAAATCTCTCGGTTCAAATGAATTTATTTTCTACTCAAGAATTCGACCTAATTATGATGAGCGGATCCACTGAATATTATCTATGTTTACCCTTCATGAATGTCATCAGCTAGTCGGGATTTACTAAATTACCATTTTACCCTTCTAGCTGTTATTTCCTCAACTCTTTTGTCGCTTGTGAATAAGTTAGAAACAATGTATTGATGAGGAGCTAACAAGTCACATTGTTTCATCCAAAAGAGTCAGGACTCAATTTGGACACTGGCCAGTTCATTTATTCACACTCCAAGGAACAAAGCATGAGGTGACATACATTGCATTTCAGCAATCTTGTACATGAATTCCATATCTATGAGAACTTCACAAAGTTACTCATGACAGACTCACAACTTAGTACTTCACCAATAGGCCTTGTTCGGATTCACATAGTGAGTCCGAACTTTGACTTTCTCAAATGAGAATACTAAGGTGTGAAATGGCATGTCTCATTTCAGGATTAAGGAAAGCATGATGCAATTCATACATAGTGACTTCGAGACATAAGAGGTTAAATGGTTTGTTCTTATATTGTCTCTAGAAGTGCACTGGTCAATTCAGTACCTTCGGAAGATACCTAGAAGAACTATAGAGTCCCCAACTCTCAATGCCTCATAACCAGACATCATAGATTCTTCTAACAATCATACTGAGGTCAATAGTCCTTTGACCCTAAGATTGCGAATATATCGTTTTAAGCAAACTACGAAGAGTTTGTTCATGCAAATCTACATTTGTCTCTTCGTAAGTTGTTAAGTTTGTTTATGGACTAAAAGACTAAGGTTTTATCATAAAGCTTCAAACAAAGAAAGAATGAATGAACGTTTCAACTTTATTAATGAATAGATAGGCAATTACAAGCAAGAGTCTTCATGAGACTTTATTAAATCAAATGTACAAAATAGAGACTACAACTCTTCTTGTGGGCACCATTGACAACAAACTCCCACTTGACTCAAAGAAGGTGTGTGTAGTCCTTCATGCCTAATCCCTCACGATGTTGGTCGAAGACCTTGTTCGCTAGGGCCTTGGTGAATGGATCTGCGAGGTTGTCCACCGTTGAGATCTTCTTCACTTCCACGTTTCCGCGCTGCACGATCTCTCGAATCAAATGGTATTTCCTCTCAATATGCTTAGAGCGCTTATGGCTTCTAGGTTCCTTTGAGTTAGCGACAGCCCCACTATTATCACAATAAAGGGTCATGGGCTCGTCGACGTTTGGAACAACTTCCAAATACTTAAGGAACTTTCTAAGCCATACAGCCTCTTTGGATGCTTCACAAGCAGCCACATATTCTGCTTCCATTGTGGAGTCAGCAATGCAAGATTGCTTAATACTTCTCCACACAACAGCTCCACCATTAAGGATGAACACAGATCCCGAAGTGGATTTCCTGGAATCCTTATCCGCTTGAAAATCGGAGTCAGTATATCCCGTCATAGTCAGGTCAGTACCTGAGTATGTAAGCATCAAGTTCCTAGTTCTTCGAAGATACTTAAGAACATGCTTAACAGCAATCCAGTGCTCGGGTCCAGGGTTGGATTGGAAACGGCTAACTACGCCAACGGCGAAATATATATCAGGTCTAGTGCAAAGCATGGCATACATGAGGCTTCCTACGGCAGAGGCGTAAGGAATTTTCCTCATGTCTTCAATCTCTTGTGCAGTCTTGGGAGACTGGTCCTTAGAGAGTGAAACTCCATGTCTAAAGGGTGTTTGACCCTTCTTGGAGTCTTGCATCGAGAAGCGATCCATCACCTTATCAATATAAGATGCTTGAGAGAGCGACAGGGTCCGGTTTTTCCTATCTCGAAATATTTGGATCCCCAGAATGTACGCGGCTTCTCCTAGATCCTTCATATCGAATTGCTTTGCCAGCCAGACCTTAACCTCAGATAACTTACCCACGTCATTACCAATGAGTAGTATATCATCGACATATAGTACCAGAAACACAACTTTGCCTTCATGTATTAACTTGTAAACACAAGGCTCATCTATTGACTGTTCAAAGCCAAAGCTCTTTACAGTTTCATCGAATCTAATATTCCATGACCTAGATGCTTGCTTTAGTCCATAAATGGATTTAAGCAACTCACAAACCTTGGTCTCTTGACCTTTATCCACGAAACCGTCTGGTTGAGCCATGTAAATGCGCTCGTCAAGATTGCCATTCAGAAAGGCTGTCTTGACATCCATTTGCCAGATCTCATAGTCGAGAGCTGCAGCTATGGATAGGAGTATGCGGATGGATTTAAGCATCGCGACTGGCGAGAAGGTTTCTTCATAGTCAATCCCTTCTTGTTGGGTATAACCCTTCGCCACAAGTCGTGCTTTGAACGTCTCGACGTTCCCATCAGGACCTCTTTTCTTCTTGTATATCCACTTACACCCTATGGGTTTAATCCCTTCAAGAAGGTCTACAAGTTTCCAGACATTGTTGACATACATCGAGTGCATTTCAACTTTCATGGCGTCAAGCCAAAGGTTTGATTCAGAACAAGCCATCGCTTGGCTATAGGAAACAGGATCATCCATGTCAGAGACGGCTACAAGAGAGTCTCCATAAGACATGTACCTGTCAGGCTTTTGAGTAGCCCTCCCACTACGTCTAAGTACTACTTGACGAGATTCTGATGAGTTAGGTTGTGTTTCAGTTGGGGTAAGAACAGTTCTTACAGATGAGGTAGAAGCTTCCTCACCCAACTTTTCTTCAAGCACAATTTTACTTCTAGGTTTCGCATCCTTCATGAAGTCCTCCTCAAGGAAACGAGCATTCGTGCTAACGAAAGTCTTATCGTCCTCGGGACTATAGAAAATGAAACCTTTGGTTTCCTTTGGATATCCCACAAACAGGCACAATTCTGACCTACTAGCCAACTTGCTAGTCTTTTGCCTTAGCACATGTGCAGGGCAACCCCAAATTCGGATGTGGCCCAAACTTACTTTACGGCCAGTCCACCTTTCATAAGGAGTACCAGGAACCGTTTTAGACGGAACTTGGTTCAGAATGTAAGCGGCTGTTTCGAGGGCATATCCCCAAAAGGAAAGCGGGAGTGATGAGTAACTCATCATCGATCTAACCATCTCCATAAGAGTTCGGTTTCTTCTCTCTGACACTCCGTTTTGTTGAGGTGTGCCAGGTGCGGTAAGCTGAGAAGCGATACCTTCTTCTTTAAGAAAGTCATCGAACTCTCCAGACATATACTCACCACCTCGATCAGATCGAAGGATTTTGATCACTTTGCCAGTTTGCTTTTCCACTAAAGCCCTAAAGACCTTAAATACGTTAAAGGTCTCGGATTTGTGTTTGAGCAAATAGACAAACCCATATCGTGAGTAATCATCAGTGAAGGTAACGAAGTATTCGTATCCTCCACGTGCCTGTTGGCTGAGCGGACCACATACATCAGAATGTATTAGTTCCAGCAACTCAGTGGCTCTTCGACCTTTATCAGAGAAAGGTCGCTTAGTCATTTTTCCTTCTATGTAGGATTCACAAGTAGGTAGTGAACCTATTGCAGAGGATTGGAGTGTACCATCCCTCACAAGTCTCTTAATCCTTTCTAGACTGATATGACCAAGTCTTAAGTGCCATATGTGTGTTGATTTTGTTAGATCGGAGGATTTAGAAAGTTTGATCCTCTTTGGCTCCCTAATTAGATCATTATCTATTTCGGTGTCTAAAAGAGAAGGTTTAGTGGGATAGATGTAGAAAAGAGCATTCTTCATACATGCATCAGTGACAAAAGAATTATCAGGAAACGAAATACGAATTCCATTCTTAATGAACTTTAAACAATAATCTTGCTCACGAAGACGAGCAACGAATATTAAGTTCTTCCCAAAGGTAGGAACAAAATAAACATTATTCAAGTTTAAAGTGCGGTCTTCAAAAGACAGCGTCACGGATCCCACAGCCTTTGCAGACACCAGGCTCCCATCACCCCATTTGAAACAGAACTCGCCTTCCTCTAAGCTTTTGGTTTTCTTGAAACCATTCAAGGAACAACAAATATGGTTAGTAGAAGCGGAGTCAAGAATCCACGTTGATACATTATCAGCTACTAAGCATGCTTCGGTAACTAGTACAATACTATGTTCCTTTGCTTTGAGATTGGCAGGACAGTTCTTTTTATCGGCCTTGTGAGGTCTCTTCTTAGTTCCAGAGGCGGAGGCTCTTTGCTCAGTAGCATGTGCCTCTCCTTGATTCCTCTTTCCCTTAGTGAGACCTTCAGCAGTGTGAAACTCCTTTATAAGCTTGGTAACAATGTACTCTAGCTTGTTTATGGAGTAGTTCATCTTGGAGGTATCAAGACATGCGGGGAGAGTTTCTAAGATCATATCTATGACATTCTTCCCATCAATCTCAGATCCTAGGATTTCCATTTTATTCAGAAAACTAATGATCAGTATCACAAAGTCTCCAACAGGAGTCCTAGCCTTCCTGTGACAGTTCATAAACTGTCGGACTGCTTGTTGCCTTGTTTGACGTCTTTGCCCTCCAAACATCTCAAGGAGATTGTAGAGCAAGTCAGCGGCAGTCTCGAAGTCACGATGTTGCTCTTTCAGCATATTGTTCATAGATGCCGAGATGTAGCACCTCACAATCTCATCGGATCGAAGCCAGGCCGCTAAGGCGTCATTGTCCTCTTGAGTTGAATCATCATTCGTCAGAGGAGGACACGGGGTGGTGAGTACCCATTTGTGCTTGTTAACGGTAGGTATTATGTCGAGGTTACGTTTCGAGTCTATGTAGTTTTCGTTTTCGAGTTTGTTCGAGGAAAGAATGAAAGAGAGAGAGTTGGGAGACATATTTCCTATAAAAGTTGAAACAAGTTTATGATTAGTCTTTGGTTTAGGATTTAAGTTTGTTTAAGACTTTATAAAATCCAAAGGTGTTATGAACGAAATGACACTTTACTCCTTCGAGGGAAGGCCGCAACGAGTCTCATTTCATAAGTAAATGACTCATCATTAATGCATAGCCAAGATGTCAATACATCAATTTTGACTAGCCACCTTGTAAATTGGTTTGATCACTCACATCCTTTCGCAGGGCCTCGAGGGAGGATTACTAGGGATTGAGTCTAAGTGTGTAACCAACCACTTAGTCCAAAAGATTGACTTTGAAAAACAATCCGCCGAGGGGAGGCCTTGTCATCATCGTCTCACTCTCGGACGTAGCTCATTGAGCAATGATCAGAGCAAAGCGCCCTTGAGTACTCTCATTTAAGAGAGGGCCACGAGGGTGACTCTTAGTCCGGCGACACTTGCACTTTTCATTAGTGTTGGGGATCGTGGGTTACAAACAACAAGTATAACCTTCCCACTTAGTTTTTGGAGTTGGTTCATCGACTCTTATAAGTTCGGAAACAGATTTCCTAGTTAGAGAGCGACAGAGCGGACAACTAGAAGAGAATCCTAGATCGACATGTTTAGAGTAGTATTAGTGCATAAAGGCACAAGGTACATACTCGATCTTTTCCTATTTTCTATTTCGGGAAAGTGCATGAGGGAAGTGTGAACTTCAACTCACTCGAACACTTGAAAGTTTGAGATTACACATCTTTTTATTTTTCGGCTTGTCTACAAGGAGACCTCCCACTCAAATTTTCAAGAGCATATAGATTTTGAACATATGTGATATAGATATAGTTTTGAAAACATTTTGAAAATTTATTTGATTTGGATGACAAAATATTTTCAAGTTTGAAAGTGAAAACGGTTTTTCAAAATTCAAACTAGTTTTGTAAAAATTCAATTTCAATTAAACTTTCAAAAATCAAAACATTTTAATCTTACACATCATGTTTATAATCATATGAAAAACATTTTTGCTCAAGAAAATTTTCTCATTAGAGTTCTATAACTCATGGTAGTGGGGTTTGAAAATCCGGATTTCTAAAAAAAAACGGAGTTTCAGAGAGCCGCACACCTCGGAGTAAAATCGCCATATCTGGCGGCTCCGATGTCCTTTTGAGCCGAAACCGGTGGCATTGGACAGAGGACAGACAGAGCTTTAATTTGATTCAAGAATCATTAAATTTAGATTTCTGAGCAGAGAGTTATGACACTTTTAATGCGGGTTTACTCCAGCTCGAAGAAAAAGAAATAAATTAAAGCTTGGTCCTTTTTAGGTGCGAAAAAGCATCGAGTGTAACGGAACGTTTTAAGATGTTCTTTAAAGCTTTTATTTGTGTTTTATTAGCAGGGTAATAACATAGAATAAAAGAAATAACAACATGCATAAAACGATTCAAGTAAATAAACGAAACTAGCAAGACAATATAACTAGTCACAAAATTTTACTCGAAATTTCTCAAACCTTTAAAACACGTTTTTCAATATAAAAAATTAAAAACTTTTAGAACTGATTCTAAAGTGTTTTAAAAACATCCCAAACTCATAGAAAATCAACATGCTTTTTAATTTAAAGACATGAGCAATAAATTAAAAAAAAAAATCTAAGATAACAATTCTAACTTGTCACAAAATTAGTAAACTTTCGAAAACGATTTTCAAGCTCATAATTTTAAAAACATGTACATGCATATCTTTGACCATAGCTCTGATACCATTGGTTGGAATTGATCTAGGGTTTAAGAAAAATATTAAACGCTTCGGGAAGCGGCGGAATTTTAAAACATTTCTTTACAAGTAAAAACAGTTTTTACTAACCTAGACAAAGAGCAAGTACATGTAATTAAAAACTAATATGAGCTAAGAGTTTACTAACCTTTCTTGAAGCTTGAACTTTGAAGAAGCTTTTGGAAAGTTTACAACGCTCGTCTCCCCTCGCAGCACGTCTCTCTTTCTTTCCTCGGCACCTCGAGCAACCACGAAAGTTTCTATCACTAAATCACTGGAAAAGAAGGAATCAGTGAGTGGGCACTTTTAAACACTACGACTTAAGAACGAGTCTCGAAGTCGCAGAGCTAAACACTAGGTCGAGTGAGGACCTAGGTGCCAAGACAAGAAAAAATCGAAAATAAACTAGAGAGAGAGAGAGAGGATTTTCGGCCACAAGTTCTAGAGAGAGAGTCTCTCAAATCTCTTAAACTTGGATGAATGAATTGTGAAGAAAAGGGGCTCCTATTTATAGGAGAGGTCTCACCTTCTATAAGGTAGTTTCCTCTTCTATAGAATATCACATATTCATGAGCCAATTACCTCTTTTCCCACTTGAGATGCTCGGCCAAGGATGCCTTCTAGAAGGCTTGGATTTGTTTCCATTTTTGTTCCTTGCCTTGCTTTGTCTCTCTCTTGGCCGAAGTTGTGCTTTCCTTCTAGAGGAAATTTGTTTCCTCTTTTTCTTTTGGCAAGTATCTTGATACATTTATGCACAAAATATTCTCTCTTCCTAAGGGTATGTTGGGCGCCCATTGTGTCTAGAAAAAATGCTTCTAGAATTTTCTTCACTTGTTCATGACAACATAAGAAAATGCCCATTTAGAATTTTCAATAAAATTCTCATGAAACGAAATTAATTCACAAGGCCCAATGATCAAGTCATGGCCGAGTGACATTAAGTCATCAAATGAACTTGTCAAAAAATTTATTGACATTCATTTCATCCTTTGTCTCAAAAGACAAAAATACCCTTTTAACTATTTTCGTTCTTGTTTTGACTTAGCTTCCAGTTTAACTATTCCTATCGATGTGATTCGTGACAGTGACCTCATGGACCCAAATGAACAAAGCTTGAGCTAAACACTTGGACTCAAAAGTTCACAAACCTTTTCCAAGTTTAGCTTAATGCCAACTGACTCCACTAAAGAGTTGACACTGAAAATCTCTCGGTTCAAATGAATTTATTTTCTACTCAAGAATTCGACCTAATTATGATGAGCGGATCCACTGAATATTATCTATGTTTACCCTTCATGAATGTCATCAGCTAGTCGGAATTTACTAAATTACCATTTTACCCTTCTAGCTGTTATTTCCTCAACTCCTTTGTCGCTTGTGAATAAGTTAGAAACAATGTATTGACGAGGAGCTAACAAGTCACATTGTTTCATCCAAAAGAGTCTGGACTCAATTTGGACACTGGCCAGTTCATTTATTCACACTCCAAGGAACAAAGCATGAGGTGACATACATTGCATTTAAGCAATCTTGTACATGAATTCCATATCTATGAGAACTTCACAAAGTTACTCATGACAGACTCACAACTTAGTACTTCACCAATAGGCCTTGTTCGGAATCACATAGTGAGTCCGAACTTTGACTTTCTCAAATGAGAATACTAAGGTGTGAAATGGCATGTCTCATTTCAGGATTAAGGTAAGCATGATGCAATTCATACATAGTGACTTCGAGACATAAGAGGTTAAATGGTTTGTTCTTATATTGTCTCTAGAAGTGCACTGGTCAATTCAGTACCTTCGGAAGATACCTAGAAGAACTATAGAGTCCCCAACTCTCAATGCCTCATAACCAGACATCATAGATTCTTCCAACAATCATACTGAGGTCAATAGTCCTTTGACCCTAAGATTGCGAATATATCGTTTTAAATAAACTACGAAGAGTTTGTTCATGCAAATCTACATTTGTCTCTTCGTAAGTTGTTAAGTTTGTTTATGGACTAAAAGACTAAGGTTTTATCATAAAGCTTCAAACAAAGAAAGAATGAATGAACGTTTCAACTTTATTAATGAATAGATAGGCAATTACAAGCAAGAGTCTTCATGAGACTTTATTACATCAAATGTACAAAATAGAGACTACAACTCTTCTTGTGGGCACCATTGACAACAATATTTTCAAATTGGCTAAGTCTTTTAGATCATCGAAGTATCTAAAATATTTTCCCTAGGCCGCAGTCACGTTGACATATGTTTTTTATAGCAACTAAGTCTTTCAGATAACCAAGATCTGAAACGCTTCCCTTAGGCTAGAGTAAACAAATGAATCTTACCCGGGTGTTTTCTAATCTTTTTAGATTGTCGAGATCCAAAAATCTTCGCTATGTATTTCCCATGCGAGGTCCTCTCTGGCGAGGTACGTCCTCTGATTCAGATGTCACGTGAGATGACAAGTTGAGACTTCGGATCTCGCCTTGGTCGTGAGTTATTTACACCGTGGTCCTAGTCCGGGGCCTATGCCTTTAGGACGAGGTATGGGCTTCAAAGTCTTATTGTTATGCTTTCGCAATTGTCACCCAACGAGCGACTTAGGTTATTTTATTTTTGGGACTGTGCCTTTGCAGAGAAAGGCTGCCTACGTACCCTTATGCAGGGATCAAATCGGTCGTAGTTCGATTCTTGCCTTTTCAGTAGTAATATTTTTTTAGATTGATCACGTTCCATGATCTCAAAACGGGAACACCAATGAGTGTTTCGAGTTCATAGACTCCGAAGTGTGATATTTTCGTGACCCTGTAGAGGCCTTCCCAATTTGCACCGAGTTTTCCCGCGTTTGCTTCGGCAGTGTTTTGGAAGATTTTTCGGAGAACCAAGTCTCCTATGTCAAATCTTCTTGCGTTGACGCCCTTATTGTAGAATCTGGCAATGGATTGCCTATAGAGGGATAGTCGTGCCAGGGCCGCATCCCGCCTTTCTTCGACAAAATCCAAGGAGTCGCATAGTGATTCGTTATTTTTTGACTCATCCTCAAGCGCATGTGTCACCCTAAGGGGTTGCACCTGGTGTTCGATCGGGATGACTGACTCAACTGCGTGAAACAGGGAGAATGGGGTTTCTCCTGTCGGCCTTCGATGACTCGTTCGGTATGCCCAGAGCACACCGGGCAATTCTTCTGCCCATCGTCCTTTCTTGGCATCGAGCCTTTTCCTTATTGAGTCTGCTATAGTTTTGTTTGTTACTTCCGAGTGTCCAATTTCCTTGAGGATACCGTGGTGTCGACATCCTCAACTCAATGTTATTGCGGAAACAAAAAGTTCTGAATTTTTTTGATATGAACTGTGATCCGTTGTCCGTTACGATTTCGTGGAGGGTTCCATGCCGACAGTTTATATTTTTCCAGACGAATGCGGTGGCGTCGACATCCTTTATCAAGACGAAGGCGCCTGCTTTGACCCATTTGGAGAAATAATTTGTTAAGATTAATAAAAACTTTAGTCCGTCGGGGGCGGATGACATTGGTCACACGATGTCCATAGACCATTTCGTGAATGGATATGGAGACGAGATGGATGATAACTCTTCCGCGGGTCTTTTTATGTTAGGTGCGTGGCGTTGGCATCGATCGCATCGGCGCGAATGTGCCTCGCAATCTGCCAGCATGGTCGGCCAAAAGTAGCCTTGCCTTTTTATTTTGATGGCGAGTGCCCTGCCTCCTGTGTGGCTTCCGCAGTCTCCCTCGTGTACGTCTTCTAGGATTCGTTTTGATTCGTCCGTGCCGACGCACTTGAGGTATGGTCTTGCGAAACTTCTTTTGAACAGGTTGCCGTCTATTATGCAGAATCTTGCGCTCCTTAGCATGAGCCTTCGCTTTGCCATCTTGTCGGAGGGGACCGTACCAATCGTGATGTAATGTATGATTTCATCCCTCCAATCCCCCCTTCTATAGCTATTACTGCCGTGACAGTGATGGATATAGAAGGTTGTTTGATAGTCTCGACTGGTATTATCCTTTTGAGGTCCGGATCCGAGGTAGATGCCAATGTGGCCAATGCGTCTGCAGAGGTGTTTTCACCCCTAGGGATTCGCTTTAGAGAAAATTGCTTGAATTGTGCCGCAAGGTCTTTTACGACCTTCGAATAGGCTTCCATTCGCTCATCCCTTGTTTCGTATTCGCCGGAGTATTGATTTGCTACTAGCTGAGAATCGCAATAAGCGTATACTTGCTTTGCTCCCACGGCTGTAACCAATCTTAGTCCGGCTATTAGTGCTTCGTATTCGGCTTCGTTGTTGGATGCAACGAAGTCGAGTCTGAATGACTGTTCGATGACCTCGCCGTGGGGTGATGTCAGGTGTATTCCTACGCCTGCCGCTTGCTTTGATGATGTGCCGTCCACTTTTAGTGTCCAAGTGCCATCATCCTCAGTCACGGTTGGGTCTTCTCTTGGGAGTTCGATAAGGAAATCTACTAAAACCTGAGATTTAGTGCAGGTCCTAATTCGATACTCGATGTCGTATTCGCTTAGTTCTATTGCCCATTTGGTCAGTGTGCCTGACTGGTTAGGGCTGTGTAGGAAACTTCTCAGCGGTTGGGTCGTCATCACTATTATGGAGTGGGATTGGAAATATGGCCGGAGTTTTCTGTTGTCAATGGTGCCCACAAGAAGAGTTGTAGTCTTTATTTTGTACATTTGATGTAATAAAGTCTCATGAAGACTCTTGCTTGTAATTGCTTATTCATTAATAAAGTTGAAACGTTCATTCTTTCTTTCTTTGTTTGAAGCTTTATGATAAAACCTTAGTCTTTTAGTCCATAAACAAACTTAACAACTTACGAAGAGACAAATGTAGATTTGCATGAACAAACTCTTCGTAGTTTGCTTAAAACGATACATTCGCAATCTAAGGGTCAAAGGACTATTGACCTCAGTATGATTGTTAGAACAATCTATGATGTCTGGTTATGAGGCATTGAGAGTTGGAGACTCTATAGTTCTTCTAGGTATCTTCCGAAGGTACTGAATTGACCAGTGCACTTCTAGAGACAAGATAAGAACAGACCATTTAACCTCTTATGTCACGAAGTCACTACGCATGAATTGCATCGTGCTTACCTTAATCCTGAAATGAGACATGTCATTTCACACCTTAGTATTCTCATTTGAGAAAGTCAGAGTTCGGACTCACTATGTGATTCCGAACAGGGCCTATTGGTGAAATACTAAGTTGTGAGAATGTCATGAGTAACTTTGTGAAGTCCTCATAGATATGAAATTCATGTACAAGATTGCTGAAATGCAATGTATGTCACCTCATGCTTTGTTCCTTGGAGTGTGAATAAATGAAATGACCAGTGTCCAAATTGAGTCCTAACTTTTTTGGATGAAACAATGTGACTTGTTAGCTCCTCGTCAATACATTGTTTCTAACTTATTCACAAGTGACAAAGGAGTTGAGGAAATAACAGCGAGAAGGGTAAAATGGTAATTTAGTAAATCCCGACTAGCTGATGACATTCATGAAGGGTGAACATAGATAATATTCAGTGGATCCGCTCATCATAATTAGGTTGAATTCTTGAGTAGAAAATAAATTCATTTGAACCGAGAGATTTTCAGTGTCAACTCTTTAGTGGAGTCAGTTGGCATTAAGCTAAACTTGGAAAAGGTTTGTGAACTTTTGAGTCCAAGTGTTTAGCTCAAGCTTTGTTCATTTGGGTCCATGAGGTCACTGTCACGAATCACATCGAGTAGGAATAGTTAAACTGGAAGCTAAGTCAAAACAAGAACGAAAATTGTCAAAATGGTATATTTGTCTTTTGAGACATATGATGAAATGAATGTCAATAAATTTTTTGACAAGGTCATTTGATGACATGCATCACTCGGCCAATACTAGTCTTATTGGGCCATGTGGATTAATTTCATTTCATAAGAATTTTATTGAAAATTCTTATTGGGCCTTTTTCATGTTCTCATGAACAAATAAAGAAGCTTCTAGAAGCTCCTTCTAGAGGACATGTTGGGCGCCTACTACCCAAGAGATAGAAAGAATATTTTTTGCATAAATGTATCAAGATACTTGCCAAAAGAAAAAGAGGAAACAAATTTGCATGAGGATGCTTTAGGGTAATCGGCCAAGAGAGAGACAAGGCAAGGCAAGGAACAAAAATGGAAACAAATCCAAGCCTTCTAGATGGCATCCTTGGCCGAGCATCTCAAGTGGGAAAAGAGGTAATTGGCTCATGAATATGTGATATTCTATAGAAGAGGAAACTACCTTATAGAAGGTGAAACCTCTCCTATAAATAGGAGCCCCTTTTCTTCACAATTCATTCATCAAAGTTTAAGAGATTTGAGAGACTCTCTCTCTAGAACTTTGGCCGAACTCCTCTCTCTCTCTCTAGTTTATTTTCGATTTTGTTTTGGCACCTAGGTCCTCATTTGACCTAGAGTTTAGCTCTGCAACTTCAAGACTCGTTCTTAAGTCGTAGTGTTTAAAAGTGCCCACTCACTAATTCCTTTTCTCTCGAGTGATTTAGTTATAGAAACTTTCGTGGTTGCTCGGGGTGCCGAGGAAAGAAAGAGGGACATGCTGCGAGGGAAGACGAGCATTGCAACTTTCTAAGAGCTTCTCAAAGATCAAGCTTCAAGAAAGGTTAGTAAACTTCTTAGCTCATAATAGTTTTTAATTATGTGTACTTGCTCTTTTGTCTAGGTTAATAAAAACTGGTTTTACTTGTAAAAGATAATTTTTAAAAATTCCGCCGCTTACCGAAGCGTTAATTATTTTCATAAACCCTAGATCGATTCCAACAAATGGTATCAGAGCTATGGTCAAAGATTAGCATGTACATGTATTTAAAATTATGAGCTTGAAAATCGTTTTCGAAAGTTTACTAATTTTGTGACAAGTTAGAATTGTTATCTTAGATTTTTTTTTAATTTATTGCTCATGCCTTTAAATTAAAAATCATGTTATTTTTCTATGAGTTTGGGATGTTTTTAAAACACATTAGAATCAGTTCTAAAAGTTTTTAATTTTTTATATTGAAAAATGTGTTTTAAAGGTTTGAGAAATTTCGAGTAAAATTTTGTGACTAGTTATCTTGTCTTACTAGTTTCTTATTTTTACTTGAATCGTTTTATGCTTGTTGTTATTTCTTTTATGCCTTGTTATTACCTTGCTAATAAAACAAAAATAAAAGCTTTAACAACCTTCATAAAACGTTCCGTTACACTCAATTCTTTTTCGCACCTAAAAAGGACCAAGCTTTAATTATTTCTTTTTCTTTGAGCTGGAGTAAACCCGCATTAAAAGTGGCATAACTCTCTTCTCAGAAATCTAAATTTAATGATTCTTGAAGAAAATTAAAGCTCTGTCTGTCCTCTGTCCAATGCCACCGGTTTCGGCTCAAAAAGACATCGGAGCCGCCAGATATGGCGATTTTACTCTGAGGTGCGCGGCTGTGCTGAAACTCCAGTTTTTTTAGAAATCCGGATTTTCAAACCCCACTACCATGAGTTATAGAACTCTAATGAGAAAATTTTCTTGAGCAAAAATGTTTTTCATATGATTATAAACATGATGTGTAAGATTAAAATGTTTTGATTTTTGAAAGTTTAATTGAAATTGAGTTTTTACAAAACTAGTTTGAATTTTGAAAAACCGTTTTCACTTTCAAACTTGAAAATATTTTGTCATCCAAATCAAATAAGTTTTCAAAATGTTTTCAAAACTATATCTATATCACATATGTTCAAAATCTATATGCTCTTGAAAAATTTGAGTGGGAGGTCTCCTTGTAGACAAGCCGAAAAATAAAAAGATGTGTAATCTCAAACTTTCAAGTGTTCGAGTGAGTTGAAGTTCACACTTCCCACATGCACTTTCCCGAAATAGAAAATAGGAAAAGATCGAGTATGTACCTTATGCCTTTATGCACTAATATTGCTCTGAACATGTCGATCTAGGATTCTCTTCTAGTTGTCCGCTCTGTCGCTCTTTAACTAGGAAATCTGTTTCCGAACTTATAAGAGTCGATGAACCAACTCCAAAAACTAAGTGGGAGGGTTATATTTGTTGTTTGTAACCCGCGATCCCCAATACTAATGAAAGAAGCAATTAACGTGGGACTAAGAGTCGCTCTTGCGACCCTCACTTAAATGGGAGTACTCCAAGGCGTTCTTGCTTCGATCATTGCTCAATGAGCTACGTCCGAGAGTGAGACGATGATGACAAGGCCTCCCCTTGCGGGATTGTTTTTCAAAGTTGACCTTTTGGACTAAGTGGTTGGTTGCACACTTAGGCTCAATCCCTAGTAATTCTCCCTTGAGGCTCTGCGAAAGGATGTGAGTGATCAAACCAATTTAAAAGGTGGCTAATCAAAATTGATGTATTGACATCTTGGCTTAGCATTAATGATGTGTCATTTACTTATAAATGGAGATTTTTTGCGGCCTTCTCTTGAGGGAGTAAATTATCGTTTGGTTTATAACACCTTTGGATTTTATAAAAGTCTTAATGAAACTTAAATCCTTAACCAAAGAATAATCATAAACTTGTTTCAACTTTTATAGACAATATGTCTCTCAACCCTCTCTCAACCATTCTTTCCTCGAATAAACTCGAAGGCGACAATTACGTCGACTGGAAACATAACCTCGACATAGTCCTTTGTCGACAAGCACAAATGGGTTCTCACCACCCCCTGTCCTCAAACGAATGAAGATTCGACGCAAGAGGAAAAAGACGCCCTGGCGGCCTGGCTGCGATCCGATTAGATTGCGAGGTGCTACATTCTGGCATCGATGAACAATGTGTTGCAACAACAACATCGTGATTACGAAACTGCCACCGATATGCTCTACAATCTCCATGAGATGTTTGGAGGGCAAGGACGTCAAGCTAGGCAACAAGCGGTCCGACAATTCATGAACTGTCGTATGAAGGCCGGAACTCCCGTTAGAGATCATATGATGCTGATCATTAGCTATCTAAACGAGATGGAGATCCTTGGATCCGAGATTGATAGGGAGACTAAAATAGATATGATCTTGGAAACTCTCCCCGAAACCTTTGATACCTTCAAGTTGAATTATTCCATGAACAAGCTAGAGTACACTGTTACCGAGCTCAAAAAGGAACTTCAAACCGCCGAGGCACTCACTAAGAAAAAGAGGGCTCAAGGAGAAGTACATGCTACTGCCTCCACCTCTAGATCTAAGAAGAGACATCGCAATGCCGAGAAGAAGAACCAACCTAAGGTTCAAACGAAGAAGAAGGCGCCAAAGGCTCCGAAGGTGGACAAGTCTAAAGACAAGTGCCACCACTGCAATGAGCCTGGTCACTGGCGTAGGAACTGTCCTGCCTACCTCAAAACCAAAGTAAAAGGTATTGTACTTGTTACTGAAGCTTGTTTAGTAGCTGATAATGTATCATCGTGGATTATTGACTCCGCTGCTACTAAACATATTTGCTGCTCCTTAACTGGTTTTAGGAAAAGCAAAAGCTTAGATGATGGCGACTTCTGCTTCAAGTGGGGTGATGGGAGCGTGGTGTCTGCGAAGGCTGTGGGATCCGTGACGCTATCTTTTGAACATCGCACTTTAAATTTGAATAATGTTTATTATGTTCCTTCCTTTGGGAAAAACTTAATATCTGTTGCTCAACTTTTAGAGCAAAATTATTATTTAAAGTTTATAAAGAATGGAATTCGAATTTCTTTTTCTAATTCTTTTGTCACTGATGCATGTATGAAGAATGGTCTTTTTTACATCTATCCCACTCAACCTTCTCTTTTAGACACGGAAATAGATAATGATCTAATTAGGGAGCCAAAGAGGATCAAACTTTCTGAATCCTACGATCTAACAAAATCAACATACCTCTGGCACTTGAGACTTGGTCATATCAGTCTAGATAGGATTAAGAGACTTGTGAGGGACGGTCCACTCCAAGCCTCTGCAATAGGTTCACTGCCTACTTGTGAATCCTGCATAGAAGGAAAAATGACTAAGCGACCTTTCTCCGATAAGGGTCGAAGAGCCACTAAGTTGCTGGAACTAGTACATTCTGATGTATGTGGTCCGCTCAACCAACAGGCACGTGGAGGATACGAATACTTCGTTACCTTCACCGATGATTACTCACGATATGGGTTTGTCTATTTGCTCAAACACAAATCCGAGACCTTTAACGTATTTAAGGTCTTTAGGGCTTTAGTGGAAAAGCAAACTGGCAAAGTGATCAAAATCCTTCGATCTGATCGAGGTGGTGAGTATATGTCTGGAGAGTTCGATGACTTTCTTAAAGAAGAAGGTATCGCTTCTCAGCTTACCGCACCTGGCACACCTCAACAAAACGGAGTGTTAGAGAGAAGAAACCGAACTCTTATGGAGATGGTTAGATCAATGATGAGTTACTCATCACTCCCTCTTTCCTTTTGGGGATATGCCCTCGAAACAGCCGCTTATATTCTGAACCAAGTTCCGTCGAAGACAGTTCCTGGTACTCCTTATGAACGATGGACTGGCCGTAAAGTGAATCTTGGCCGCATCAGAATTTGGGGTTGCCCTGCACACGTGCTAAGGCAAAAGACTAGCAAGTTGGCTAGTAGGTCAGAATTGTGCTTGTTTGTGGGATATCCAAAGGAAACCAAGGGTTTCATCTTCTATAGTCCCGAGGACGATAAGACTTTCGTTAGCACGAATGCTCGTTTCCTTGAGAAGGACTTTATGAAGGATGCAAAGCCTAGAAGCAAAATTGTGCTTTAAGAAAAGTTGGGTGAGGAAGCTTCTACCTCATCTGTAAGAACTGTTCTTACCCCAACTGAAACACAACCTAACTCATCAGAATCTCGTCAAGTAGTACTTAGACATAGTGGGAGGGCTATTCAAAAGCCTTAGGTACATGTCTTATGGAGACTCTCTCGCAGCCGTCTCTGACATGGATGATCCTGTTTCCTATAGCCAAGCGATGGCTTGTTCTGAATCAAACCTTTGGCTTGACGCCATGAAAGTTGAAATGCACTCGATGTATGTCAACAAAGTCTGGAAACTTGTAGACCTTCCTGAAGGGATTAAACCCGTAGGGTGTAAGTGGATATACAAGAAGAAAAGGGGTCCTGATGGGAACGTCGAGACGTTCAAAGCACGACTTGTGGCAAAGGGTTATACCCAACAAGAAGGGATTGACTATGAGGAAACCTTCTCGCCAGTCGCAATGCTTAAATCCATCCGCATACTCCTATCCATAGCTGCAGCTCTCGACTATGAGATCTGGCAAATGGATGTCAGGACAGCCTTTCTGAATGGCAATCTTGATGAGCGCATTTACATGGCTCAACCAGACGGTTTCGTGGAAGAAGGTCAAGAGACCAAGGTTTGTGAGTTGCTTAAGTCCATTTATGGATTAAAGCAAGCATCTAGGTCATGGAATATCAGATTCGATAAAACTGTGAAAAGCTTCGGCTTTGAACAGTCAATAGATGAGCCTTGTGTTTACAAGTTAATACACGAAGGCAAAGTTGTGTTTCTGGTACTATATGTCGATGATATACTACTCATTGGTAATGACGTGAGTAAGTTATCTGAGGTTAAGGTCTAGCTAGCAAAGCAATTCGACATGAAGGATCTAGGAGAAGCCGCGTACATTATGGGGATCCAAATCTTTCGAGATAGGAAAAACCAAACCTTGTCGCTCTCTCAAGCATCTTATATTGATAAGGTGATGGATCGCTTCTCGATGCAAGACTCCAAGAAGGGTCAAACACCGTTTAGGCCTGGAGTTTCACTCTCTAAGGACCAGTCTCCCAAGACTGCACAAGAGATTGAAGACATGAGGAAAATTCCTTACGCCTCTGCCGTAGGAAGCCTCATGTATGCTATGCTTTGCACTAGACCTGACATCTGTTTCGCCGTTGGCGTAGTTAGTCGTTTCCAATCCAACCCTGGACCCGAGCACTGGATTGCTGTTAAGCATGTTCTTAAGTATCTTCGAAGAACTAGTAACTTGATGCTTACATACTCAGGTACTGACCTGACTATGACGGGATATACCGACTCCGATTTTCAAGCGGATAAGGATTCCAGGAAATCCACTTCGGGATCTGTGTTCATCCTTAATGGTGGAGCTGTTGTGTGGAGAAGTATTAAGCAATCTTGCATTGCTGACTCCACAATGGAAGCAGAATATGTGGCTACTTGTGAAGCATCCAAAGAGGCTGTATGGCTTAGAAAATTCCATAAGTATTTGGAAGTTGTTCCAAACGTCGACGAGCCCATGACCCTTTATTGTGATAATAGTGGGGCTGTCGCTAACTCAAAGGAACCTAGAAGCCATAAGCGCTCTAAGCATATTGAGAGAAAATACCATTTGATTCGAGAGATCGTGCAGCGCGGAGACGTGGAAGTGAAGAAGATCTCAACGGTGGACAACCTCGCAGATCCATTCACCAAGGCCCTAGCGAACAAGGTCTTCGACCAACATCGTGAGGGATTAGGCATGAAGGACTACACACATCTTCTTTGAGTCAAGTGGGAGTTTGTTGTCAATGGTGCCCACAAGAAGAGTTGTAGTCTTTATTTTGTACATTTGATGTAATAAAGTCTCATGAAGACTCTTGCTTGTAATTGCTTATTCATTAATAAAGTTGAAACGTTCATTCATTCTTTCTTTGTTTGAAGCTTTATGATAAAACCTTAGTCTTTTAGTCCATAAACAAACTTAACAACTTACGAAGAGACAAATGTATATTTACATGAACAAACTCTTCGTAGTTTGCTTAAAACGATATATTCGCAATCTAAGGGTCAAAGGACTATTGACCTCAGTATGATTGTTAGAAGAATCTATGATGTCTGGTTATGAGGCATTGAGAGTTGGAGACTCTATAGTTCTTCTAGGTATCTTCTGAAGGTACTGAATTGACCAGTGCACTTCTAGAGACGAGATAAGAACAAACCATTTAACCTCTTATGTCTCGAAGTCACTACGTATGAATTGCATCGTGCTTACCTTAATCCTAAAATGAGACATGTCATTTCACACCTTAGTATTCTCATTTGAGAAAGTCAGATTTTGGACTCACTATGTGATTCCGAACAGGGCCTATTGGTGAAATACTAAGTTGTGAGAATGTCATGAGTAACTTTGTGAAGTCCTCATAGATATGGAATTCATGTACAAGATTGCTGAAATGCAATGTATGTCACCTCATGCTTGTTCCTTGGAGTGTGAATAAATGAACTGGCCAGTGTCCAAATTGAGTCCTGACTTTTTTGGATGAAACAATGTGACTTGTTTGCTCCTCGTCAATACATTGTTTCTAACTTATTCACAAGCGACAAAGGAGTTGAGGAAATAACAGCTAGAAGGGTAAAATGGTAATTTAGTAAATCCCGACTAGCTGATGACATTCATGAAGGGTGAACATAGATAATATTCAGTGGATCCGCTCATCATAATTAGGTCGAATTCTTGAGTAGAAAATAAATTCATTTGAACCGAGAGATTTTCAGTGTCAACTCTTTAGTGGAGTCAGTTGGCATTAAGCTAAACTTGGAAAAGGTTTGTGAACTTTTGAGTCCAAGTGTTTAGCTCAAGCTTTGTTCATTTGGGTCCATGAGGTCACTGTCACGAATCACATCGAGTAGGAATAGTTAAACTGGAAGCTAAGTCAAAACAAGAACGAAAATTGTCAAAAGGGTATATTTGTCTTTTGAGACATATGATGAAATGAATGTCAATATTTTTTTTGACAAGGTCATTTGATGACATGCATCACTTGGCCAATACTAGTCTTATTGGGCCATGTGGATTAATTTCATTTCATAAGAATTTTATTGATAAGAATTTTATTGAAAATTCTTAATGGGCATTTTTCATGTTCTCATGAACAAATAAAGAAGCTTCTAGAAGCTCCTTCTAGAGGACATGTTGGGCGCCTACTACCCAAGAGATAGAGAGAATATTTTTTGCATAAATGTATCAAGATACTTGCCAAAAGAAAAAGAGGAAACAAATTTGCATGAGGATGCTTTAGGGTAATCGGCCAAGAGAGAGACAAGGCAAGGCAAGGAACAAAAATGGAAACAAATCCAAGCCTTCTAGATGGCATCCTTGGCCGAGCATCTCAAGTGGGAAAAGAGGTAATTGGCTCATGAATATGTGATATTCTATAGAAGAGGAAACTACCTTATAGAAGGTGAGACCTCTCCTATAAATAGGAGTCCCTTTTCTTCACAATTCATACATCGAAGTTTAAGAGATTTGAGAGACTCTCTCTCTAGAACTTTGGCCGAACTCCTCTCTCTCTCTCTAGTTTATTTTCGATTTTGTTTTGGCACCTAGGTCCTCATTTGACCTAGAGTTTAGCTCTGCGACTTCAAGACTCGTTCTTAAGTCGTAGTGTTTAAAAGTGCCCACTCACTAATTCTTTTTCTCTCGAGTGATTTAGTGATAGAAACTTTCGTGGTTGCTCGAGGTGCCGAGGAAAGAAAGAGGGACGTGCTGCGAGGGGAGACGAGCGTTGCAACTTTCTAAGAGCTTCTCAAAGATCAAGCTTCAAGAAAGGTTAGTAAACTTCTTAGCTCATAATAGTTTTTAATTACGTGTACTTGCTCTTTTGTCTAGGTTAGTAAAAAATGGTTTTACTTGTAAAAGAAATTTTTTAAAAATTCCGCCGCTTACCGAAGCGTTAATTATTTTCTTAAACCCTAGATCGATTCCAACATTTTTGTGCCGCGGAAACTACGGCTAATGCCAATTTTTCCATGATAGGATATCGAGTTTCGGCGTCATCTAATGACTTGCTCACATAAAATATGGGTCGTTGGTCCCCTTGCTCTTCCCTGACAAGCACTCCACTAACCGCTGCTTGGGAGACGACAACATATAGGTAGAGAGGTTCCCCTGTCAAAGGTTTTGCTAAAATCGGGGGTGTTGACAGGTATTCTTTTAGTTCTTTGAATGCTTTCTTGCATTTTTCCTCCCATTCGAGTTTCTTATTTCCCTTTAGAAGTCGATAGAATGTGAGGCATTTGTCCGTAGATCGAGAGATGAAGCGATTGAGGGCGGCGATGTGGCCTGTCAGTCGCTGCACTTCTCGTCTATTACGAGGCGATGGCATCTCCCTTAGGGTGTTCAGTTGGTCTGGGTTTGCTTCAATTCCGCGTTGGGTGACTAAGTACCCGAAGAATATTCCAGAGGACACCCCGAACGAGCATTTAGCAGGGTTCAACTTTATTTGGTATGTATTCAATACCTCGAAGCACTGCTGCAAGTGCCCTACATGGTCACAATCTCTTAGGGACTTGACGAGCATATCATCAATGTACACCTCCATTGTCTTTCCTATTTTTTCTTTAAAAATTTCGTTGACTAGCCTTTGATAGGTGGCTCCAGCATTTTTTAGTCCAAATGGCATGACCTTGTAGCAATAAGTGCCTCGGTCCGTTATGAATGCCGTTTTTTCTTGATCGTCCGGGTGTATTAGGATCTGGTTGTATCCTGAAAATGCGTCCATGAATGAAAGCATCTTATGTCCTGCCGTTTCCTCGACCAGCTGGTCGATGTGTGGCAAGGGGAAGCTGTCTTTGGGGCATGCCTTGTTCAGGTCGGTGAAGTCGATGCATACCCTCCATTTTCCATTTTTCTTTTCACGGCGACGGTGTTGGCTAACCAGTCCGGATATTTGACTTCGCGGATTGAGTCAGCCTTGAGGAGTGTTTCAACTTCGTCGTTAACTATCGATGCCCTGTCGGGACCACGTTTACGCCTCTTTTGTTTTATTGGCTTGAAACTTGGGTCTACGTTAAGTTGATGGGACGTAACGTCGACACTAATCCCTGGCATATCTTCCGTCGTCCATGCGAAGATGGACTTGTTTTGTTTTAGGAAACAAATCAATTCTCGTCGTATGCCTCCCTTTAGCTCGGCTCCGATTCCCACGCATTTAGAGGGATCGATGCCGTCGAGCTGTATTTGTACTGTCATTTCAGTACTCGAGGAGTCCGACTCTTCCAGTTTTGAATTTTCATTTTATGTTGGCTCTTCGTTCGTTAATTTCTATTGTTCCTCACTAGTTTTTTAATATTTTTCTTGTGGTTAGTGAGGTAGCAGCTACGGGAGGTTGCCTGGTTTCCTCTTATCTCACATATCCCTTCAGGTGTGGGAAACCGAATACATTGGAGGAAGGTCGAGGGGACGGCCTTCATCCGATGTATCCATGGTTATCCCAGGATGATGTTATAAGGGGAGAGGCACTCCAGGACCTGGAATTCAACCAACTTATTTATCCCGTTGGTCTTTACGGGCAGCTTAATGGTTCCTATTTATGGAGTGGTCGACCCATTGAAGCCCGTTAATTGGGTCTGCTCCTTCTCGATCTCAGATTCTTCGATTCCCATTCTCTTAAGGGTATCTTTAAAAATAAGATCTACGGAGCTTCCTCCGTTGATTAGGACTCGAGCACTTCGCAGTTCGACACGTCGATCATTATCACGAGTGCGTCGTCATGCTGGTCTGCTGCTCCGGGGGCTTCTCTTTCGGAGAATTAGATGTGAACATCTTGTTCTTCTCCGATCTTGACGGTCTTATTCATCAGCTGACGCTGGTGGGCTTTTATCGAGTTGACTGAGCTTTTGTAAAACTTCGATCCGCCCATTATGAAGTCGACTCGATGTTTTGCCGCAGTCGGCGGGGACTCCGGTTCCCCTTCATCAATGAGCCTGGATCTTTTCGGCGAAGTCTTGCCTCTACCGCGGTTGTTAAAAACATTCTTTTTGGGCGGGGGACCTAGGTCGACGTTCTTTAATTCCCCTTTTGCATATTTTTCGGCCAGCACTTTGCGCATGGTTTCGCAGTTAATTATGGCGTGGCCGGAGGCTTGATGGAAGTCCCAGAACGCGTTTGGGTCCCTAGTCCATTTTTTTGCCTGGGGACCTCCTTCTTTGCTCTCGTCTCCTATGTTGAAAGCAAAGCCTGGTGGGGCGTGCTGCTTCCTAGCCTGTGGTCCGACCTCTTGGGGGTTGGGCCTCCGGGATTGCTCCCTGCGCTTACGGGTCGCACCCATGTGTTAGCGTAGGGTTTCTTTTCGGACGCGCGCTGTTTTTCCAAGGAGGCGAACTCCTCCTCGACCTTAGCGTAGTTTGCGGCTTTGTGGATCGCGTCTTCCAATGATAGGGGTCGGTTCACAGTCATCTCCAGTTTGAACCTCGATTCGTGCCACAGACCATTCCTTAGAGAGGTTATGGCGGATTCGGGGTCGACGTTCGAGATTTTCGAGAGGACGTCCTTATAGCGGATCATATAATCTTTCAAGGACTCATTTTCTTTCTGCTGAACCCCCCATATGTCCGCTATTGTGAGTTCGTCTTCGACAAACATTGAATAATGTTTTAGGAAAGCTGCCGAGAGTTTTGCAAAACTATCGATAGAGTTAGGCTCGAGTCTGGAGAACCAATCTAAAGCAGCTCCAAACAAGCTTTCAGCGAACAACTGGCAGTATCCTACCTCTTGTTCTCTCTCTGTCAGCATAGCTCGTCCCATCGCGATACTGAAATACAGGATATAAGCTTTCAGGTTCGAGGTCTCATTATACCGCGGGAGTCGAACTTTCCTTGCGTCTCCAATAAAGACATCGGTGATGTTTTTTGCGAAAGGGGTCCTTCTTGTTTCGGCGACAAGTCAGTCTATCTCGGGGGCCGAGCTGGTCGCACTGTGGAATTTTGGACGGACAGCTTTTAGTTCGGCCTTTACCGACTCCTTGAACCTTTCGAACTCGGTTGTGCTGGGTTCGCCCTCTTGAAAGCGGCGAAGTTCTGTGCGCACTGGCGTGACCGTAGTGACTTCGTCCCGATTAGTTTGTGTCTGGTTCTGCCCGCCAAAATATCAGGGGGTGAAAATTTGGAAGGTCGTCGCAGGGCGAGGTCCGAAGTCTGCTGAGAAGGATCCCGAAGGTGCTCCCGCTGGCGGGGGCGAGGGCAGTCCGTCTGGATCGATCGTGGCTTCTGTGGCGACCTCTTCCACGCCCCCCCGAGCTGTGAGCTCGAACCTGGGGGCTGGTCTACGCCCTGCGAGACCTGGATCCCGGTGAAGTCCATCCGGACTCCAGGGGGAAGAGCCCGCCTCGTCTGTGTGGCTGACGCCGCGTTACGAGCGGACTCTAGGGAGGTCACTTCGCCAGGTTCCGGCTGTTGACCCGGAGTATTTTGAGGGGTCAAGAGGGAATCCAACCGGGCACTGAGGCTCCGGTTGGTTCCTTCTTGACTTTCTATTTTTTTGTTCAACATATCTAGGATTTCCCTGATCCCCGGAGGGATTTCCTCTCCCGATTTATAGTGAGTTGAGGTGGAAGACATGATATTATTTTTCTGGCGAATTTGCTTCTTTCGAAGTTAGCCTTTCTGAGTTTTCCCACAGACGGCGCCAAATTGTTGATGTCGATTTCAACAATATCAAATTATAATACGGTATATATATTTGATTTATTATGAATATGGTTTTCAGAAGACGTCGTATGAGAAGCAAAGGAAATTCAAAAGAAATGGACAGAAATGAATATAAATACTCAAAGCTTTTATTAATAATCGAAGGAATTACAAACTAGAAGATGGCGGAATATCGAACTCAACAGGGACGAACTCAAGGGATATAGAAGTAAGAAATCGAAAGTTAGGCTCTCAACTTGCGTGTGCGAAATTTGACATGTCGGCTTTTACTTATAGTCGAGGCTGGTTTGTTGAAGTGGACATGTGTTCATCAGTTCGGCTCTGCCACGTCGCTAGTCAAATTTATCTCAGATCTGGACTTCGCGACGAGGTCTTCTATCTGACCATGACCGATTCCTCTAGCTGGGTCAACGCGGGCGACTCATCCTCCATGTGGCGAAATGGGCTTCTTATTGGGTGTTGTCGGTCGTTTTTGGAAAACTCGGAACGCCGAGAAGACATGCCGCTCTAAGGGCCGATGGTCAGGCCAGAGGTCCTGAAGAGTGGCAAGCCTTCCGTCACGAGTCGACTAGCAAGTCCTCGTGCCAAACTCTCGGCTCCTCAAGTCGAGCCTCGCTCCTTGAGTTGAGTCATTCTCTTCGAGTCGAGTCTCGCTCCTCGTTTCGAGCCTCGAGCCGTTCTCCTCGAGTCGAGCCTCGCTCCTCGAATCGAGCCTAGAGTCGTCTTCCTCGAGTCGAGCCTTGAGTCGTCCTCCTCGAGTCGAGCCTCGAGTCACTCTCGTCGAGTTGAGCCTTGCTCATCGAGTCGAGTCACCCTCCTCAAGTAGAGATCTTCATATTTCGCGTGACGAGCGTGATATCCGAAGACCACAAGAGTCCGACAAGACAGGCCGTGCACCGCGCGCCCCTCAAGGAAACCGCGCGTGTAGCAAGCCGCGCCGGCCAGCCATGCTCAGCAAGCCGCGCGCCGCACCAAGACATGCCCGCGCCGCGCGCTTCATGCGCCGCGCCCGATGTCCTGCGCGCCGCGCGTTGTGCGCTGCACTTTGCGCGCCGCGCGCGCTGCGCGCCTCCTTTTGATGATGCGCGCGCCCCTAGTCCCACATGGACGAAAGAGGACCCTCATAAGGCCCTCAAACACCTATAAATACCTGCTCTCACTGAGGGGGAAGCCATCTCATTCATTCCTATCGATACGCTCGAATTCTCGCTCTCCTCTGCTTCTCTAGATGCCACTTCTGGCCTGAAGCACTTCTTCAAGTTTCTCTCATTCTCAGAGGTTCTGAAGCACTCTCGGGGACTCCCGGACATCGCTCCCTCTGATCGAACGCCCCCTAGTGCCCAGACACGCTCCTAGGGATCTCCACTGAGAATCCCCTACGCGTCTAACACGCTAGACGCGACCGCGATCTAGGACTCCTCCGCGCTCCGTCTCCTTCGTCGAGTACGCCTCTCCTCCAGGCTCCGCGTCTCATTCTGCATCTCACACGCCCTGAACTACATTCTGACATGATCCCACACACGGGTACGTAGACAGCCTACAACACAAAGGCACGGTCACTCCTCCTCCTCACCCCTATCCTCCTCTGAGAGGTGGGTTGATCAGAGAAAACCTAGCTCGAGATTTTTGAGTTCACATTTTTGGCCCGGGTGCGATCACTTGGTCCGGCCTTGGATCGAACCGCCCGAGGTATATAATCGTTGTTCATTTTCGTGCGACAACATTGGGCTTGGGCCGACCTTCAAGAGTTGAGCTGGGTCCAGATATGTCCTTGAGAGCCGGACTGGGTCTGTTGTTGGGCTTTGGTCGAACTAAAGCCCAACTTAAATGGTTTTATTATTTTTTTAGAAAATTGATTTTTGACCCCCACATTATCTTATTTACTCTTTTTTAATCGATGATATGTATTTTCTATATAACTTATTTAAATTAGGGTCAGAATAATAAATTAATTTTTAGGTTGAATTTGCAATTAAAAATGGTGTTACACCAAATTTAGTGTAGATGAATAGTCTCACATCAAATTTGGTGTTAAATTATTTATCTACATCAAATTTGATGTAGAATTTGGTGTGGGTTTGTGTCCCATCTCACACCAAATTTAGTGTGGGTTGGAGTTGCTCTTAGTACTAAGTTTATTATGAAATAATGCTAATACAAGAATATATAATATTATAGTTTTAATCTAGGCTTGTTAAAAAAATTGTACATGTTAAGAAAGTCATGGGCGCATGTGCATGTGTTAGTAGTACTTGATTTGGTCAGGAATGTTTAGTAGTATTGTGGTGTGTATTAGATAGCGGGTAGTTAGTATATCATATTTTGTCTCTAAGTTAGCGTTACGTGAGTTAGTGATTACGTGTATGTAGTGTAGTCAGAAATATTTTAGTGATTTTAAGTTATAGTGGCATAGATCTAGAGAGTTAGTTATTTTTGTTTGTATTTAAATACCACCGAGTGGGTCTTTTGTAAATCATTGCAAATATGTAATCAATTAATTCAGCGTTGTTTGAATTTTTTTTTTCTCTAAATACCTTTTTCTATTTTCTCTATTTGTTGTTGTATTGTTTTGTTAGGGACCATATCCAACAAGTGATATCAAAGCGTTAGGGATATCGAAGCAGATGTCGTCGCTTACCCGAGTCATCGCAGATGTAGTGATGAATAAGGGTAGAAGAGGGCGCATCATGACACTTTAGTAATAGAAAGGTTTGCTCCTAACGTGGGCCGCGAGGGACTCGGCCAAGGAAGCGTGAGAGATGCTCAAGACAATGCACATGGACGCGGAGTGCGTCAAGGAGGTAGAGTTGCAAACCCTGAAAAGTGAATTCGAGGTGCTTCACATGAATATGATGAGTCAGTGAATGACTTTGCCATGAAGTTGACAGAGATCGTCAATGGCATCCGAGCATTAGGCGACAAAATAGAAGAAGTCTACGTCGTCAAGAAATTTCTCCAGGGCGTTCCGCCAAGATTTTTGCAGATCAATACGTCGATCGAGAAATTTGGCATTGAAGAGATGAGAAGTCATATCAAGATTCACGAAGAGAGGCTTCGTGGCTACGATGAGAAGGAAGAAGGACATTCGCTTCTCCACACTCGCGAGTGTCACAGATGAAAAGGAGCAAAAAAACGGTGGTGATAGTCGTGGTCGTGAGAAGAAAATCCGTACTGTGGATCTAGATGAGAGTATCCAAGACTAGATTAAGAAGGGATTTATTAGTTTTAATCTAGACTTGTAAAAAAAAAATTACATGTTAAGAAAGTCACGACCGCATGTCCATGGGTTAGTTTATGTTAGTGGTATTTGATTTGGTCAAGAATGTTTAGTAGTATTGTGGTGTGTATTATACAGTGAGTAGTCAGTAGATCCTATTTTGTGTCTAAGTTCGTGTTACGTGAGTTAGTGGTTACGTATGTAGTGTAGTAAAAAAATGTGTTAGTGATTTGAAGTTATAATGGCATAGATTGGTCTTTTATAAGTCATTGCAAAGATGTAATAAATTAATTCAGCGTTGTATTAATGGTTTTTTTTTTCTCGAAATACCCTTTTCTATTTTTTCTATTTGTTGTTGTACCGTTTTGTTAGGGATCATATCCAACATAGAACATTCACGAATGTATATTTTCTAATACACACCGGTTGGGGATGGTACTATTCTAATACCTTTATCTACACATCGGTTGCTGAGTATTAGAGGCTCACAATGGACGTTCCTAGCCTTTTGTTGTTTCCACCAGAATTCTAACTTCCCGAATGTATCCTATTTATGACATTTTGAGGGAATCGATTGCCAAAGCCTTGCTAGTAAGCATTCACATTTCTTCGGGAAAATTTATTCGTAGTCCCCGATTGGTTTTGATTCTAGAACCTTGATTGAAATATCAACACTCTCTGCAAAGCGTTTGCATTGTTGCATGGTCTTGTGTCCCCACTATCCACTCGGCACACACTGCTCACATTAATATCATGCATAAACTTCATCTTTCGAGCATGGTCATTGCTGGAGAGAACCTAGCTAGCTCTTCAAATTTCAAAACACACTCAACTACTGAGGAACCTCCCTATCGCAAAACCAAGAATTCTCGTACCTTGCCAGACAGAGGAGCCTCACTCAGATACTTCTCATGGAACATGTTGAGGAAATGTATCTATGTCATGGTTATAACATCTTCAAAAAAACACGACAACTTTCCACCAACTTCTAGCCCCATTCTCGAGTTTATTAAGAGCACAAGCAACCCTTTCAGCATCGGTTAACTCCATATAAAAAGATATGTTGGATCTTCTTAACCCAATTCTCAGCTAAAGTAGAGTCAGGGCTGCCATCAAAAGTCATAGGCTTCTGCTTACAAAACCTTTTATAGATTGGCTCGCCTATCGGAAGTACCACATTCGAGATTTCAAAATTCAGTACCTTTAGTTGAGCCATAGGCACATGAGGTGGAATTTCATGTTGCTTACCCGTTAGAGGTTCGGGATTTGGTGGAGGTTGCTCGTTAATCCTAGTAAACAGTTGCACAATCATTTGGTTTTGTTGCTCCATTTGTTGCGCTATCGCTCGATTGTGTGCTTCCATTTGTTGGTCTCTCTTGGCCGCATCAACAGCATGTCGCTCCAAATTTCGAGTTTGTTGCTCTTTCTGTTGATCCCTTGTGGCTGCATCAGCAGCATGTCGTTCTAGATTACGTCGAATCTATGCCAGATCACCAGCGGTAACATCTTCCACGCTCATCGTGGCATACCTTGTTCTTAGTCTCGGGATTTTGGAAACATAAAGATTTTCAAAACTCATTCTCATAATCATTCAGAAAATATTTTGGACTTGTTTGAGATGTTGTTCCAGAGTCGAAAACAGATTATGATGCGTTTTCTAAAGTGCCTCTGCGTTTCAATGCATATCCCAAGTAGTTCACAAGGAAGCTAGGAGTGACATTGAGGGGGTGCATACTTCTCTAGTTGTTCTGAAAGATGTTCTCCCATCTTTACCTTGTAGAGGTTCATCATTTTCTCTCTATGCTGCTGTGAAAGAGAGCATCGCCAGATAGCTTGAAGTAGAGATCGATTTCTAGACTGATGAGATCAAGACGATTACTACTTCCATAATACATGTGTCATTGCTCCTACGTGATCTAAAGTACCCAACTGAAGATGTCTCAACTGGAGATGAAGAAGAAGACTGTGATAAAGCCGTTGCGTGACAAATGATGTAATTTTTTTTTTATTCTCTTAAGTATTTTCAAGACTTTTTACTATCAACTTAGACTATTATATTTCTCTGCCTTCTCATTTGTGGGGCAAAAAAAAGGGGTGTATTTTGGCTGTTAGTTATTTCTTTCGGGGTTGTAATAACTACCTTAAACAATACTTAACTTTTTAACCTTGAACTGCTAAGAACTGTTATAGCTTGTTTTGTTAGCTCGAAGAACTATGCGTAGTATCTATTTATTTTTCCAAAAATACCAAGAAGGAGATCATTGGTTCCTCTGTGGCATGCTTAAATTTGATAAAACAATTTTGTTAAAGTTGTTCAAGACAAGCTGCAAGAAGATGTTCAAGACCCGAGTCACTTAAGCTAACTTTCCTCCCATGCGAAAATAATTGGAAATATCCTATTTTCAGCTTGGAATATTATGGATAGATATTCCCGAATATTTTGTTTCCAAAAATAACATATTTTGTGTTAACCTAATAAAACTCCATGTGGCTCGAATTAGATTAATCATTCTTCTTCGGTTTGGTCAATTCACGCCGATCTTAACCTAGAATTAGTCTCTCTCCTTGGAGATCTTTATCGACAACTGGTTCAAGGAACTTATTGCTGCTTTACTTTATTTGTACAGAGCCTGTGAGTGTGTGCACTAGGACAAATATGACCTTTAGATGCGACATAAAAGTCGCATCCAAACACTTGGATGCAACTTTGGATGCGATATCCATTGGTCTGAAGCTGTTAGCTCATGGATGTGACTAGTCACATCCAAAAGTCAATATGCGACTTGTCGAATTCATTTTAACTCTGCCATCGTTCATTTGACGGAATTTCTGATTTTAGATGTGACTACTCACATCCAAAGCCCTTCCCGTCGAAACGCGGAAATTCTTTAGATGTGAAAAGTTGCATCGTTTGGTATTAGGAAAACATGTTTTAGATGTCACTTCATAATAAAGTGATGCCAGATCTCCATAAAAATAATCTTGTACAACATGATAGACATCACTTTATTTAAGAATGACGTCAATTTTGAGATAGTTTTCTGAAGACAAAATCTTGGCAAGAATTAGTGCCCGCTATTTCATTTGCACAGAGTGTTTGTTACAATGGCAATGATTCCAAAAAGAGTTTCATAAGCACCTATAACCTATTACGCCTGATATTACATTACATATAAGCATATAAACAATCCTACAATGAAACAAAAAATGCCATAAATCTCCGACACAAGTCCATACCTAATTCTCAGACTCAAACCTAGAAAATGTAGAATATTTACCTATGTCCTAATAATATATAATAATAAACTTTCCAAAAACAATCTCAGTCATAATAGCCGTCTAAAACTGACCACACCTATGCCGAAAGCCTGGAGGAGAATGACAATCTTCGTCATTGATGGTCTTCGAGTACTCTTCTTTCTGACCGTTCCTTGGAGCACAGTCGATGCTCGTGGGAGATAATGGTAGGTTCGGAGAGTTCGGGCTGAGGAACATTGTGAAACGGGGCTCCCATCTTCTGGGTTCACGTTGTGCTTCCTTGACTTGGCGTCAAGGCTATTCCTGGGCTCTGGGCTCCTCGACCCAGCACGGCGTAACTCCTTGACCGGTTGCAAAGTCAAATCACACAAAAAGAAATTAGGATCAAGTAAACGAATGTGTGTCATTTGATAAAAGTATGGAATATTGAGTAGTAATATGTGAGTCTAATCTTGCATTGGTTAAATGAATTGATGGCCAAAAACGTTACATTGGTTACACAATTAGTGAAATAAATATAGGCTTTATTATAGGTGTTATTGTTTCTCCTTAATGCCTACGGTTTTCTTTGTTTTTCTTTTGGTTTTATTGTGTACGTTTTCTTTTGTTTACCATTAAGGTTATGTTATGTATTGGTTAGTATAAATTGGTTGTGGTGTTGCAATAATGTTTAAACACACATTCAGACTTGTATTCTTTCTTCTTCATATAATACAAAGAAAATTCACAAAAGTCCAATCTCCTTTCTTTTCTTCAATTTGTTCTTCAACGATCCATTAAGTTGGAACAAACATTTGGTATCAGAGCCATTAGCCGAAGGACATTTCGTCTGCAAGCAAAGCAATCGGATGAGATATGGCAGCAACGAAGATCGGAAGAGAAGGGAATGTGACGCTCTCTTATCCGTTACTCACGAAGAGTAACTACTCGGTGTGGGTGTTGAAGATGCGGGTGAATTTACAAGCGCAAGGAGTGTGAGAAGCCGTGGAGCTCGACGAGGTTGAAGAACACAAAGATAGAATGGCTCTCGCTGCCATATATCAAGCGCTTCCCGATGACCTCCTTCTCATGGTGGCCGAGAAGGATTCCGCCAAGAAAGCATGGGAGACATTGAAGATGATACACGTTGGCGTGGAACGAGTCAATGAGGCAAAAGTGCAAACCTTAAGGACTCACTTCAAGGCAATTCGCATGAAAGACGGGGAATCGGTGGACGATTTCGCCATGAAATTGACGTCCATTGTGATAGGTATCTGCTCGTTGGGGGAGAAGGTGGAGGAGATCTACGTTGTCAAGAAGTTCCTTCGAGCCGTACCATAAAAATACATGCAGATCGTCACCGCGATCGAGCAATTCGGCGGCCTAAAAAACATGACCGTTGAAGAGGTCGTCGATCGTCTCAAGGTCCACGAGGAAAAGACTTCGTGGTTACGGAGATCGAGAGGAGGAAAAACACATCTTGCTCATGCATGGAGAATGGATGTCACGAATGAAGAAAAACAGATAGGCTGATTTTTCTTCAAGCTTGTCGAGTCGCAGCGGCAATGGTGGAGATAGCCGAGGTCATGGCAGAGGTTGAGGACGAGGGCGAGGTTGCAGCAGCAGCTTACCTCGAAAAGAAGACACCAAACCCCGTAAAGACAAGAGCGCAATGAAGTGTTACACTTGTCAAAAGTATGGGCACTACGCGAACGAGTGTCGTAACAAGGAGCCCAATGTTGAGGCAAATCTCACAAGTCTCCATGATGAGGAGCCAGCATTGATGTTCGCCGAGGGTTAGCAAACTCCTTTCCCGAAGACGAGGAGACGAACCTCGACTATGGAGATGACTAGAATCTTGCACAAAAAATCAGCCGAGAAGATACCTGATTTGCTGATGCTCAATGAAAAGAAGGTCATGGCGAACATCCTCGCAAGTGGTGAGGAGTACAATCACACCGACGTGTGATACATTGACAATGGAGCAAGCAACCATATGACGGGCCATTGAGAGAAGTTCAATGAGCTCGATGAGAAGATCACGGGAAACGTGAAGTTTGGATATGGCTCACTCGTCGAGACCAAGGGCCGATGATCCATCTTGTTCCAATGCAAGAATCGTGATCAGCGACTAATAACCGAGGTATATTACATTCCGAAATTGAAAAGTAATATCATAAGTCTCGTTCATATGACAGAAGAAGACATTACGGTCATCTTAGTCAGCTTGTTCCTAAAGATGTTCGCCAAAATGGCGTCCTGTTGATGAAGGTGGAGAAATCGCCAAATCGATACAAGATTTCCCTATAGACGAACAAACCCGTGTCTCTATTGTCGTCGCTAGCAGATTCATCTTGGTTATGGCATGCGAGACTTGGGCACGTAAACTTTTATGCGCTCAAGATGATGGTGGAGAAGGAGATGGATGAGGGGCTGCCCAGAATCATACACCCCTACCAAGTGTGTGCAAGTTGCTTGATCTCAAAGCGAACAAGGCTTCTATTTCCTGGCCAAGCCAACTTCCGAGCTGAGCATCCTTCACAACTTGTGCACGCGGATCTGTGTGGTCTGATCACCCCGACATCACTTGTCGGTAACAAGTATTTTCTCTTACTTGTTGATGATTATAGTCGTTGGATGTGGATGTACATGTTCAGAGAAAAATAAGAAGCCTTCGAAGCATTCAAAAAGTTCAAGAGGCTCGTGGAGAACAAGTCCGAGCACAAGCTGAAGACTTTGCAAACTGATCGAGGTGGAGAGTTCACATCTCAGAAGTGTGCGGAGTTTTTCAAAGAAGAGGGAGTCGAACGTCACCTCACGGAACCAACACAACAAAATAGTGTGGTGGAGAGAAGAAATCGCACCGTAATGGGTACTGCGAAGAGCATGCAAGCCCCGGCGAACCTCTGGGGAGAGTCACTGCGACATGCGGTCTATCTCTTTAACCTCTTACTGACAAAGCTGTTAGGAGATTGTACCCCTTACCAAGTTTGGTCCAGAAAGCGACCTCATTTGGAGCACTTGAGAGTGTTTGGGTGTACTGCACATGTGAAGGTTGCAGGACCACATCTCAAGAAGCTCGATGATCGAAGTCAAGCAATGGAGTATATTGACGTCGAAGACGGAAGTAAGGCGCACAAGTTCCTTGATCCACCACATGGAAAAATCCTTGTGAGCAGAGACGCCGTGTTCGAGGAGAAGAAGTGGGAATGGTGCAACGACAGCGACGAGGTCGTACAAAATTTTGTGGAGTTTGGAATTTTACAAGATGACGGAGACGTAGAGGAGTTGGAAAATGCAGCAACTGTTGGAATTGATCTAGGGTTAAGAAAAAGTTTAACGCTTTGAGCAAGCGGCGAAAATTAAAAATTTTCTTTAAAACAAGTAAAACGTTTTTACTAACCTAGACAAAGTGCAAGTACATGTAAATTAAAACTATTAAAGAGCATAAATGTTTACTAACCTTTTTAGAAGCTTGAACGTTGAGAAGCCTTCGGAAGGTTGAAACGTTCGTCTCCCCTCGCAGCACATCTCTCTTCTCGGGAACTCGAGCAACGACGAAAGTTTCTATCACTAAAATCACTCGAGAAAAAGGAATTAGTGAGTGGGCACTTTTTAAACACGACGACTCAAGAACAAGTCTTGGTGTCGAAGAGCTAAAACACTAGGTCAAATGTGGACCTAGGTGCCAAAACAAAAACGAAAGTATACTAGAGAGAGAAGGAGGGAGGGGCGGCCAAGCTAGAGAGAGAAGCACTCAAATCTCTAAAACTTGGGATGGATGAAATGTGAAGAATGATGGCTCTATTTATAGGAGAGGTTTTACCTTCAATAAGATAGTTTCCTCTTCTATAGAATATCGCATATTCATGAGCAAAATTTGCTCTCTTTCCCTTTATTCCACACGGCCAAGAGGGGCTTCTAGAAGCTTTGGATTTGTTTCCTCTTTTGCTCTCTCCTTGCCTTGGCCGAAAATCCCTTCTCCTCATAGAGGAAATTTGTTTCCTCTTTTTCTTTTGGCAAGTATCTTCATACATTAATGCACAAAATAAACTCTCCTTTTTCTACAGGGTTGGACGACCATAGACCTTCTAGAAGGGCTTTCTAGATTTTTCTTTACTTGTTCATGACAACATAAGAAAAGTCCATTAAGAATTTTCAAGTAAAATTCTATGAAATGAAATTAATTCACAAGGCCCAATGAACTCATCATGGTCGAGTGATTTAAGCCATCATATGACCATGTCAAAAAATTTATTGACATTCATTTCATTTTATGTCCAAAGGACAAAAATACTCTTTTGACAATTTTCGTAAAACTTGTGTCGTTCTTGTTTTGACTTAGCTTCTAGTTTAACTATTCCTACTCGATATGATTTGTGACAGTGACCTCATGGATCCAAATGAACAAATTTTGAGCTAAAATACTTGGACTCAAAAGTTCACACACCTTTTCCAAGTTTAGCTTAATGTCAACTGACTCCACTAAAGAGTTGACACTGAGAATATCTCGGTTCAAATGAATTTATTTTCTACTCAAGAATTCAACTAAATTGTGATGAGTGGATCCACTGAATATTATCTATGTTTACCCTTCATGAATATCATCAGCTAGTCGGGATTTACAAAATTATCATTTTACCCTTCTAGCTGTCATTTCCTCAACTCCTTTGTCGCTTGTGAATAAGTTAGAAACAATGTATTGACGAGGAGCTAACAAGTCACATTGTTTCATCCAAAAGAGGCAAGACTCAATTTGGACACTGGCCAGTTCATTTATTCACATTCCAAGGAACAAAGCATGAGGTGATATACATTGCATTTCAGCAATCTTGTACATGAATTCCATATCTATGAGAACTTCACAAAGTTACTCATGACATCTTCACAACTTTGTACTTAAACAATAGGTCCTGTTAAGAATCACATAGTGAGTCCGAACTCTAACTTTCTCAAATGAGAATACGTAAGCTATGAAATAGCATGTCTCATTTCAGGATTAAGGTAAGCATGATGCAATTCATACGTAGTAACTTCGAGACATAAGAGGTTAAATGGTTTGTTATTGTCTTGTCTCTAGAAGTGCACTGGTTAATTCAGTACCTTCAGAAGATACCTAGAAGATCTATAGAGTCTCCAACTCTCAATGCCCCATAACCAGACATCATAGATTCTCCTAACAATCGTACTGAGGTCAATAGTCCTTTGACCCTTAGATTGCGAATATATCGTTTTAAGCAAACCATGACGAGTTTGTTCATGCAAATATACATTTGTCTCTTCATGTGTTGTTAGGTTTTTTTTATGGACTAAAGACTATAGATTATCATAAAGCTTCAAACAGACAAGGAAGAATGAATGAACGTTTCAACTTTTATTGATTATTCAGCAGTTACAAGCAAGAGTCTTCGTAAGACTATATTACATCAAATGTACATAAATAGAGACTACAACTCTTCTTGTGGGCACCATTTACAACAGCAACGCCACCAACAAGTCCGCACTAGACGTTACCGAAAACACCAGTAGCCATGCCGAACTCTCCTTAACAACAAGAGCGCTAGGGTGAGCCCACAACCGAAGATGGCTCTAAGAAACTCTGTTCTTTGCCGACGTCTGTGTAGATGCACCACTAAGAGAGATGGATCTCCAAAAATTGTTGTTGCTCACCACCGATGAGCCAGCAACATATCACAAGGCAGCAACTTAGGAGGCGTGGAACGAGGCCATGAAGAAAGAGCTCGGGTCCATTGAGAAGAACAAGATGTGAGAGCTCACCGACTTGGCACCTGGTCATAAGCTCATCGGCTTAAAGTGGGTGTTCAAGTTAAAGAGGGACAGCGAAGACAACATCCTTAAACACAAAACGAGATTGGTTGCGAAAGGGTACGTGTAAAAGCAAGGAGTTGACTTCGAGGAAACCTTTGCACCGGTGGCGAGACTCGACACCGTCTGGCTAATTCTTGCCTTCACAGCTCATCGTGAGTGGGAGATTCACCACTTGGACGTCAAATCATCATTTCTCAATGATGATATCGAAGAAGAAGTTTATGTCGCCAACCTGAAGGCTTCATCGTCAAGAATAATGAGCACAAGGTGTACAAACTGTCCAAGGCTCTCTACGGACTGCGCCAAGCACCAAGGGCATGGAACACTTGCCTCAACAAGAGAATGATGAGTCTCGACTTCATGAAGTGTGCTCAAGAGCCAATGGTGTACACGAGGAACCATGAAGCAGAAGAACTCATCGTTGGTGTATACGTCGATGATTTGATCGTGACGGGATCTAGCATTGAAGGTGTTGAGGGATTCAAGAAGCAAATGATGAAGAAGTTCGAGTGAGTGATCTTGGGCTGCTTTCATACTACCTTGGTACCGAGGTGGACCAGAAGAAAGACCACATCACAGTGAAGCAATCGGCTTATGCATAGAAGTTGTTGGAACAGTTCGCGATGGCAGATTACAACCCGAACAAGTATCCAATGGAAGCAAAGTTGCAGCTCGGAAAAGATGAGGAAGGTACCTTTGTGAATCCCACTGAGTATAGGTGTGTCATCGGGTGTATCGGGTACTTGACCCACACTCGACCTAATATCTCATATGCAGCTGGCATGGCGAGTCGCTACATGGAGCAGCCTACTACTCTACACCAACAGGCAGTGAAGCAAATTCTTCGCTATGTGAAGGGAACAACGAGCTATGGGATTCAGTACAAAAGAGGACGAGGAGCTGAAGAACTTGTCGGTTTCACTGACAGCGTTCTAGCCAGTGATATAGATGGCAGGTAAAGCACCAGAGGGATAGCGTTTTATCTCAACGAGAATCTGATCGCTTGGCAATCCCAGAAGCAGCGAATCATTGCTCTATCATCCCATGAGGCAGAGTTCATGGCAGCCACTGCAGCATCGTGTCAAGCATTATGGTTGAGAAGTTTGTTGAGCAAGGTGACCGGAAGCGAGCCAAAGCCGGTAATTCTCTATGTCGACTTCAAGTCTGCAATCGCATTGTAAAAAAAAAACCCGGTGTTTCATGGACGCAGCAAGGACATCGATACTCACTTCCATTTTATTCACGAGTGTGTCGAGAATCGACAGATCGTCGTGGAGTTCGTAAGTACCGGAGAGCAACGTGCGGATATTCTCACCAAGGCTCTAGCAAGAGTCAAATTCGCGGAGATGCGGGAGCTGTTCGACGTAAACAACTTCGAACCAAATCAAGCTTACGGGGGAGATTGTGAATCTAATCATGAATTGGTCAAAGAATTGATGGCCAAAAACGTTACATTGGTTACACAATTAGTGGAATAAATATAGGCTTTATTATAGGTATTATTGTTTCTCCTTAATGCCTACGATTTTCTTTGTTTTTCGTTTGGTTTTATTGTGTATGTTTTCTTTTGTTTACCATTAAGGTTACGTTATGTCTTGGTTAGTATAAATTGGTTGTGGTGTTGCAATGTTTGAACACACACTCAGACTTGTTTTCTGTCTTCTTCAAATAATACAAAGAAAATTCCCAAAAGTCCAATCTCTTTTATTTTCTTCAATTTGTTCTTCAATGATCCATTAAGTTGGAACCAACATAATACAGATCTGTAGCTTCGGTCCCTGTTGTAGCTTTGGCTGTGGCTTCGTCCAACGCAGCAAGGAGACCGATAGCGAGAACGAAACCTACCCGGTGATCACCAAAGACTACGCCCACGCTTGAAATACAAGTTTATTATAGAATTATAATCGAGTACGCACTAATGTAAATCGTATTATCAAGGGAAAGAAGATCCACGTGGTATTTGTTCCATTTAATCTCATTAATCGCTGGCGGCAAAGTCTTTTCCGAAGCAGAGACTTGATCCGCTGTTGAATGCCGTGAACTTGTAGGCCGATTCGCTCGCGTAACGCCGCCCCTCATCCACCTCTCCGGCCTGAACTCTCTCAAGTCTACTATAGGAGTTAGAGGCTTTCCATTATAGGCAACGGCGGCGATGGAAGATGTCAAAACTACCCTTTTGACTGACGCAGCCTTACCGAGCTCAGCACATTCAGCATTTTCTTCACCAAACGCACACACACACTCACTCACAAACCACACACACTCACTCACATAAAGACACACACACCTATATCTAATAAACCCTCACGGACACGAACACACTCACTCACAAATACACACAAACTCAGACACACTACACATACATCACACACACACAAATACACATACAATCGCACACAGCACACACACACACACTCACTCACAAACAAACACACGCACACAAACACACGCGCGCACACACACACACCCCCCCTATATCTAAGACGCCCTCACGGACACAAACAAACACACACACTACACACATCAGAGATTACGTATTAGTTACTCAGCTACCATCCTTAAAAAAATGTAAGCAGTGACGGTTTTTCCCCGTACCAATCTTTGCTCCCCTGTGTCTCCAAGACAGGTTTGAACGCTGAACCAATACGGTCTGGCAAAGTGTGTCCATACCTTGAATAGAAGATTCAATTAGTTGTCAGAAAAAATGGTTGGTATTCAAATTTTTATACTTCATTCGAATTACCGGAGTACAGGAGATAATATCGATTCCATGCTTTGCACGATGAAGAGCTTGAACAACGCTTACCAAAGCTGACCGTGTGTCGCCCATATACGCTGTGTATTTCCACAGCAGACTGTAAAAGAATAGAAAATAAAAATTTATGGCATTTAAAGTTGACACCTGATATTGATAAATAATGTAATTAATGATACTAAGATGAAATGGCATTTACGAGAACCAAAATTTAAAATTCAAGGGTTTTATAAGCGCAACTACCCTTGTAATTCAGGTACCTGCTTTTGGCCCGGCTTTGGAACCTCCTTCAAGACATCTCTGAACCCGATCAAAGGAACTTTGTTCTCTTGTAACCCAGTAAAGGTAAGTTTATTTCTTTTGTAGGACTGTTCAAATGCACGAAAAAAAAAAAAACAAATATCAGAACGAGCAACATACAAACACACACACAAACATAGTTAATGACTCGTGAATTTGACATTCATCCAGCTGTACCATCTCTTTTCTCGGTGCTTACCAAACTAATAAAATTCACATCAGAAAAGACAAGGCATTAAAATGGAGCAACCAGCAAAACATCTGTTTATTAGACTCACTCAATACTGCCTATGATTTATGTAGCAGAACACTATGGAAAGCTTAACAGAGAAGCCACCCATTAAAATGGCTTGCTATAAAAAGAACACATGAAATTTTAGATACCGGTGGAGAGAAAAATAGTAAAAAAGATTAGGGTGAACTTCCACATCAAGACAATAAAAAAAAAAAAAAAAATTATCCCCTGTCAAATATGAATACATATATCATGTAGGAAACATTTCTATATAGCTGAACAGATTACACCAAATTAAGATTTCTAGGAATCAATTAAGAAAAGAAATGCATAGTTATATGAAACTTTTTTATTTTAGTTTCATTTAGATTTTTGTAAATAGAAGTAGTAACAAGTGTAAAATTTATTACCAATTCCATCCTCAGCAGCACTTCGTGTACCTCTCAGCAATGGCACATTCCCAGGTCGACGAGTTGGCCTTTTCTTTGCTACTTGAAACAGCAAGACGAAGAACACGGATAAGTTTCAGAACAGTGCGAGCTTTAGCATTGTCGTGCCAAACAGAAGCAGAACAACAGATCGTGGCTGAGAACGAAGGAGAAGCAAGGGCAGACCCAACATTGATCTGGTAGTTATCAAAAGGTGTAAAGCTTGAACTTTACGATTCCCTCTATAATCTCTACGATTTAGACAAAAGATAATACTAAAACGTAAACACATTGTTTAATAAAAATAAAATTAAAAATCAGATTCTAACTTCACTTCAAGAATCCACTTTGCGAAATCTAAGAAAAACCAGCAAAAATATAGATTTACAGATGCATACTGTTGTGAGAGACTTTCTCTCATCCAAAAAAATATGAAGGCCCAATCCAAACGAATGAGCATGGTAGGCCCGGCCCAAGAAACGAACTGGAAAGATCAATTGACCAACCCAGGAGGCTGAAAGATCTAAAGAGGGGGGCCTCGACTTTTTCTTCCAAAGAGGGCGGCTTCGATCTTTTCTTACAAAGAGGGGGACCTCGACCCTTTCTTCCAAGGAGGGGGTCCTCAACCTTTTTCACCACGGAGGTGGTCCTCGCTCTTTTCTTCCAAGGAGAAGCTCGTCTTTGCATGCGCAAAAAGAAAATGACGAATCTACCTCGACACTCGTCACATCGTTATAAATATCTTAGACAAATACATGTCAAACGCTGACTTTTTCTCTCTCTAACTAGAATGTGTCGAATCCTCTATTCATCTATTTTTCTCATTAAATAGATCTTTAAGGCCGAAATCATAAACAAAGAGAAATCAAAGCCAATTCTCTCACACAATTTCACACGAAAAAAATGAACAATCTACTTCCATTCTCTTTAGAGTGGGAGAAGAAAAGTTCACTCTCCCTCACAACCTAAGGCTCCAAAGCCAAATCATATTTTCTCTACAAAAGTGTCCAAGAACTTGAGAAACCAATTCTCATGTTCTTCACTTGATAAGAGGAATATTTCACGACTAATCTCACAGATTCGAAGACACATGGCCATGTTCGCTCACGTCACTTATCCATAAGTGTTAATCCAAAAAACGGCTTAACACATACATCCATCAACAACTAAAGAAATCCTACTCAAATAGATTTTCAATTCTTACGTCAATGATAGAAACCCCAACATATCAAAATTCCAAATTTTCGAGTCTTAAATACAGTGCAAAGCTTAGAATAAAATCAAGAGGAAAAGTCCGATGTAGTTCAATTAATCAACACATACGAGATTCATCTTAAAAAAATCAATATATCTACATAGAAAATTCAAACTTTGAAGCCCAATATATAAATTAGGTCACAATTCGGGAACCCAAAATTGGAAAAGTGAGAAAATCCGAAATTGGCGTAAATCTATAGTGAGAGAGATTAAAAATATAGAGAAAGAGATAGAGAGAGGTTCGTAAGTACCGGAGGGAACAGAGACAAGATGGTCGCGGTGGAGGTGGCAGTCGCGAGGTTTGGCGAAGCCTGTCAAAATTTCATGCACCGAGGTCGTGGTCGCGACGTCTCAAAATGTCCTTGCAAATTCGTGGCGGCGAGTGACGATACCACAGATTGAGGAGGAATTGGGTCCTTTATTGGCCGGCAAAGCTGTCGAAGATGGAGAAGCTGAAGCGAGAGAGCGAGAGAGAGAGAGAGATCGTGAAGGTTTTGAGAAGAGAAATTTCATTATTGCGTAAACGTCAAAGATAACTAAACTTCCTACTTTAGAAATATCCAAAAATGAACTTTTGCCTTATTTCGGACAAAAATACCCTTCTGACCATATAGCATCATATAACATCGTACGTCATCGTACGTACGACATCATACGCATCGTATGACATCGTATGTCATTTTATGTCATAATGGTATTTTTGTCCGAAATAGGGGAAAAAGTCTGTTTTTAGATATTTTGAAGTAAGAGATCTAGTCATGATATTTTGTTAATTTTGAGGTCCATATAATATAATTTCTCTTTGAGAAATGACTAAACAATAAACGAGTTTCATTTCTAAAAGCGAAGTCAAAAGAATAAAAGAGTAAACATTCACCGCTTTATTAAATGAATGAAATAAAAGAGGAAAATATATCTAGCTAAATTTTTTGACTTTTGGATGTGATAAAGTTGCATCCAATGTCTAGTTACATTTTTAAACGTGACATATCGCATCTAAATGTTAAAAATCTATCTTCAAACCAATATTTTTTATGAAGCTCGGTGATGCGTTAGGATGCGACTTGTCACATACAAAAGTTGTTCGAAGCTAATGACCTAATTTGTCGTAGTGGTATTTTACATCTATGTGTTGTGTAAATCTTAAGGGAAGAGATTGAGTGATAGAGAGATTGAGTCTCTGATCTAAGAGGAGCTTAGATCGCCATACATTGGAGAAGTCAAAGAAGCTAGACATTTAAGAGGAAGTCTGCAAACTAAAGTCATGTACCTTTGATTATTGAGATAGTGGATCATTTTTTCACCCACCGGATGTATCAGTTTCCCTGACTAGGTACTTTATCACCGAACAAGGTTACCTAATCTCTGCGTCCATTATTGTTTTTCTGCTTGTTTGATTGCTTGCTTGCACTAGCTGATAGTTGTTCAACCCGATATAGTTGAACAACCTTATCAATACATGTTTAGTAATTTCATATATATATATATATATATATATATCAAGGGTTAAAATACCGTTTCGAGCCTCCCGATTTACGGAAAACTGACACGCCGACGGAAAACCAAACGGAATAATGTGGAAAAGGGCAAATGAAATGTCGTCTTCGATGGAAGACTAACATGCCGATGGAAAACCGAACGGAAATAATATTGCAAAATAAACGAATATATATATGTAAATGTAGTCCAAATTTAAAACACTTGAAATCATACATATCAAACATAAATGTTCTAGAGAAGAAAATCATAAGTGGTAAAGTCACACCACAACATTGCAACCCATCATGAAATAAAGATGTTCTACACGCATATAGTTAAATAGAAAATGAAATACATCAATAGAATCCCGATGGACGTCTCGGTTGGATAAAACTCGGTTGATTTTCTTGAAGCTCGCAATATTAGCACCATGTGAAATGCCCCTTGTACTATTGTTGGAAGTTTTGAACATGCTTGTCGTACTCGGCTTGATCGTACCCCACTACATCAGTTATGAGTGGACATCCGGGTACACATGCTATAATGTGCTTGACACTGAATCGATCTACGTATACAACAAAGGTACAACGTGTACTTCCTTGCGGATTAACATGTGGCTGCGCACTCCTATTGGATTAGGATAATGGTAAGAATGATAAGTATACGAACCGTCACTTTGTGTGTTTGATGTAGTGGATGACAATGTCGACCTGAGACATCAAGTGATCAACGACATATTCAGTACCAGAGGACATGTATGATTCATATCCTTGTTGTGTTACACTGCCGTAATATTATTAGAAGACATGAAGTGCGTTGTTCCTCTTTGTGTCCCACCTCCGTAATATAACCCGGTCTCAAAGTCAAAGTATTCTCCCGACATGTGAAACATATAATATATTATTTTTCATATTAGTCATAAATAGATTGTTTGAGAAATCCATAACATTTAAATTTTAATACACTAACCTGTCAGATCTTTGACGCCGTGCCCTGTGATTTTCATCTTGTGTAGCTTGATAACCTTCTTCCATAGTCCAAGGATCGTAATGTTGACCTCCATCACTAGCACCCACCAACATCTTGTCTAGCTCCAAAGCCGTCCTTTAAAAAAAGTATAAGTAAATTAATTACTTGAAATTAATTTGGTTAGGTAAGTTATAAGGAAAAAAGCATATATTAAGATGTGTACCTCTTATCATTCAAAAAAACATTACTCACATATAAATATAAAATGTAAAAAAATTGCGTCCAATAGGATTTGAACCTATACCAAAGGTTTAGAAGACCTTTGTAATATCCATTAGACAATGGATGCTTTTTATTTGCATTTTTTTCCTTTCTTCTTTGTAAACCACGACTCTGCCAAAAATTTATGGAAAGTCACCACCACGTCCATCATCGTCACCATTAGTAGGATCATGTTCATCGTCTAATGATCCATGCGAAGTCTGACAAACGTGTTCATTCAATACATGGTCCAAATCAACTCCTTCCTCTCAAGCCCATGAGGACGCGTGGGTCAGGATTCTGGTCTTGATCGTCGAGGTGAACTGGTCGGATCCAAAGGATCTTTCCTGCCAGCGACGTCTCGTTGCTTTGTGTGGATGATGGATATTTTCTTAACTAAAAAAAACTCGCACGACGCAAGCGTACGTGTCTTCAAGTAATAGAGTGCAAAGAGCATGAATATCGATCCGACGAGGACTCAAGACGATTTACGATAGCAACTCACTAGTTTTCCTTTTCGAGTTATGAATATGTAATAGAGGGGGGGGGGGGTTGATTGTTTTTTTAGAGCAAACGAAATTCAATAGCAAGATTAACTAAAAGCGATTAAACAGCGATTCAAACACAAAGATAAAGAATGGAAACACTTAGTCTCAATCCCCCTAAAGTATCCACTAATTTCTCTCCCGTGTTTAGGGACCTAGATATTTAACGAACTTACACCTCTCGGTTTGGGTTCTATTAAAACAAACAACCGCAGTTAGCCCGGGATTTTAAACAACTACATCTACCCCTAGTCTTCCTATAGCTCCAGTTAGGTGAATGATGGGAAGAGTAAACCTCACTCGTTTATTACCTCTCAGTTTCTAAACTCGCCTAAGATTCACTAATTAGGTAGCTAATCTAATTAGAACTACCACATAACCCATAACCCATAGAATTTCACTCTCAAACCCAGCCATGAAGCACAAAGTCTAATATAATGATTTGACCAACCAACTCACACTACTACATAAAGCACATTTTAAGACATAAAAAAGGTGACTTAAAATACCTTCCGAGTCGTACCAGAAAACGACCTCTAGGTGAGTGACTTAAAAAGTCTATAGTTTTTAAGACGTTTTTTTTAAATGTCTTTAAATCACCTAAAAAAATGACTTAATATTTGAATAGAACGAATTAGAAAAGTGTCCACGTAGACAAAGAAATGCTGACGTGGAGGTGTCTTTAAAGACATTTTTTATATGTCTTTGTAGAATTTTAAAAAATGACTTAAATCTCTTTATAAAACGACTTGAAATGGTTCCATGTCATCAATAAAAGATGACGTGGATAACTTATGAAGACGTTTTATAAGAGTCTTTATAATTCTTTAAAAAACGACGTAATAAACGCTGACATAATCAATGTTGCTGGCATGTACTCATTTTTAAGACATTTTTCTTATGTCTTAATTGCATATCGCTGACGTTGAATTATATTAAGAAGACGTTATTATTATTTTTTTAATAAAGAAGACGTTATTTTTAAATGGGTACAATTTAGAAGACGTTTTTATTAGTCAATTTGGGATGCTTACGTGGATGCGCCCAATTATTAATTTTGAGAAATTTAAATATTTTCACAATATATTTAATACCTGATCATATTTTCATAATATTTTCAACACCTTATCTATAATTACAAATAGCATAACAACAAAAAAAATTCATTTATAGTCTCAAATTGGCATCAACAATCCAAAATGCAATATATTAATCCAAAGTGCAACAATGGAATATAGCAGAAATGTAGTGACAACAAAAACAACTATAGTATTGGATTCAAATGGAAATAGTGTAAAAAAGAGCATGCCTTGGGAAGAAGCTGCATTCATTTTTTTTTTTGCATAACTTCTTGTTAGACTTTAAGTTGTAATCCTTCAATTACACATTCCGCCAAAATAGCTCGAACTTCGTTGATTTCAGCGGCCGTATATAATGATCTTTTATCAAAGTACATTTTCAAAATAACAAAAAAGGGTCAGGAAAGATTATATCAATAATAATACATACAAACTAAATATATAACTGAAAAGGGAAGATTATTGGCAATATTATTGTATAACTGTTAGACACCTGGTAGAAACTAGCTAATTTCATTTTTATTTTATGGTAGAAACCTGTATGAAAGAAATCACATTTCTTAACGGTACCTCTGAGATAGACTAGCACTCAAATATACCTGGTAGTGCACTGAAGTGCAAAAAATATGCGTAAGTCCAGCTTAATATATATATATATATATATATATATATATACACTTATATGTGAATCAAGAACAGTGTAAAAGTCACGTGCAATTATAAGGTCATGCATGAATCTCAGTACATAAAAGCCAATTCGAAAGTCGACGGTTGTCTTGGGCACTAAAATGAAAGCAAAAAGTATGTTAAAAAGACATGCAGAACTACTACAATTTTTTTACTTACAAAACAGGCAGAGATCAATAACAAATTAAAGGTTTATAAGAAGAAAAAGTCAGCTATACTTACATTGCAATGTGTTAAATTGAAATACAAACTTTTTGGCTGTACTTTGCGCATTCATTTGAGCAATGCAAACTTCATCATGGCTCTAGCATGATTATATATCACGAGAGAAATAAATGTATTCATCGTCGCTAATAAGTGTAATAAGAAATGAAGAAAATGCATATCATAAGTGTCTTTACTCATAGTTTGTCTCAGTGGGTCAAAGTAATAAGCCATCTTAGCTGAAACATCAATCACAACTAATGTCCAATGACTCTACATGACAAAAAACGTAAATAACAATGTCAAAAAACGGTGGTATTCGTTTCATCTCACAATATTTTATTCACTTCCTTCATTAAAGACAAAGTGAGACAGATTGTGTATGTTAGTGGTAAGGTGAGCTTCATAATATCATGTATCATTTAATATATTATATATATAAAGAGAGAATGTTTTTAAAAATAGTAGCTTGTTCCTTGAATTATTTAAGTGAAATATAATCATGAAACCCAACAAACCTTACGCTACCATTCTATTGAATCAATAATGACTTAACACAAATATCGGAAAAAAAACTAATAACAAAACAAGATTACCCAAGAAAATATGTTTCTTTTCCTATGCTTGCAATTACTCGTATATCTATAAGCTGTTTATGCTTTTTCATTTGTCTTTGTAATAAATAGTAGATGTTCTTCCATTTGGAAACACCTGTATTTGACAACTTTTTGAGGTTTCACTAATTAATAGGATACGAGAAAAAAATAAATAAATAGAAACCAAAAGCCTGGACCTAGAACTAGATAAGGATGCTAAGATATTTTCTAAAACTATAACTTAGAGTCACATAACGTGGGTGGAAAAATACTAGACCTGTAATCCCTTGAAGATATACTAATTTACTTCTTCATATATTATATTGTCACATGTCACGTGGAGGGTAAAGGCTAGACTTGTACAAATATCAACCTAGAATCTCTTCATACCACAAATTGACACCCTTTTCTGGCCGTAGTGTGACTAGAACCCCTATATATGCTAAGGTTGAGAAACAAAGACTGATTCATCATTATATATATTCATCTTGAATAAAATAAAAATAACAAAACAAAGACTGTCATTTAAGATTAATATTGTACATTAATAACTCGAGACCTAGATACTATAGTAATTATTTGATACTCGTTTTGGCTATAATCAAATTTTGAACAGACTCTAGCTATATACTCCAAGAAACCATTTTTTAAATGACGTATAGCTTTGATACATGTGTGCCGACATATTTGAAATAGTAAATGTAGTGAATTGTCGTTTTAGGGACTAGAACTCAATGCTGTAAAGTTTCAGCACTACGACTTTTCAATTAGGGTTTTGCTTATAGCTACCTCTCACTCAACCTTGGTCTCTTTACAAACCAACCGTTTTAAAAGTTTTCTCGAAAGGAATACTGTTTTTTTTTCTGTTTGTTTGTTGAAGTTGAAGATCTAAAGCTTCTCGTTTGGGTCTGTAGAGAAAAAGGGATCTACTCTACATATGAAATTTGATATTAATTTAACTGTTTCATAATTTGTTCTACTCTATAGCCTTTAATAAAGTAAACTGAGATAGTCAAACAGTTACTAACAAAATCCTACACTGCACAATTAATTAAAGAGTACTTTGCAAAAAGAATGTGTTCCACAACTCTTGTGACATAAAAAAAAAGCTAAACGGGCTCTGGTGTGGCATTGGTAATAGAGTTTTAGCCGCTTAACCCATTCATTTTTCAACTCAAAACCCCACATCCATGGAGACTAGCTATGAAAAAATGGACATTTTCCAAGAATAAAAGAGGAAAATGGACAAAATAATAAAAGTGATACTCAAATGACTCAACTATGTGCGAAAGAACCTTAATCAGTGCACATTAAACAAATTGGCACCAAGTCTGAAATTAGTGGGCACACATATACGACCACAGAAGATAAAATAAGCAGCCAGAAACAAAGACTGATTCATCACAAGAGTCATATACAGAAGATAAAAAAAAACCAGCCAGAAACGAAGACCATAGTCAAGTACAGATATATACTAACCACTGGAATCAGCAAATGTCGGCCGAAGAGAAACAATGTCTGCACGTACTCGACGAACAATGGGAAGGACCGAAAAAAATCGTGAAGGACGGGGGCACAGTGAAGGCACAGAACGTGGAAAACTGTTTCAGAACAAAGAAAAATTAGGTTTCCCTTTTTTTCTCTATTTTCTGAAAGACTAATAATAAAAAAATTGAATATATATATGATTTTAAAGGAAACTAATTACGTTAATAAAAAAAAGGAACGTCCTACAAAATCATCTTCAGAGAAAAAAAAGGAAACTGACCGTTTTGTTTAAAGGAAAATGACTTACATGGGTATATTAACAACACGTCCGAATTGTAATCTTCTATTTAAATCGTTTTCATCAGAGTAAAGAAAATAACGGGTGATCAGCTTCGAATGCATCAGAAGAATAAGTTTACCTCTTTACTCTTCTATTACGTTTGCTTAGTCAAACCTAGTTACTCCTGCCCTAGTTTTCTTGAACAGAGACTGGAAAATGGATTGACAAGTCAGTGAATATTTTTGTTGAAGAAATAAATAAGGGTATGATTGAATAAAAAAGTGTCAAAGGGGCAGGGGATAAAAATACAATTCTCTTTTCTAGGAAACAAAACTCTGAGTCTGAGAAACGTTGTTTTTTGTCTCAGACATTTTGTCGAGCACCTAGAGGATTCCATCGGATCACCATCCTGACCGCCCAATCCTGACCGGAAATTGCCTCGCCTGGATCACCATCGGATGGTCATTGATTTTCTGCACAAAAAAAAACAAGTAATACTGATCATACAGGACATACATAGAAGAAATAGCGGAGTCTGTGCCGAGGGCCCCTGGTTCCGCCGCAGCCGAGACAGGTACGCCGCGTTCCCCTGCGCCGCGCGTTGTCGTCCGACAGAGGGTTCTTCGGATTCATCGACCGCGGCTTCGAACGGGTAGGGTCGCCGTCGCTCAGGCTCCACGGGTAGGCTCTCTCACTGCTACTAGTATTCTGAGGCTCCTCCGTTTCGGAGAAGAAGATTGAGTTGGAGTGGAAGGAACTGATTGAAGGGCGAATTGGTGGTGGACAATAAAATCCTCGGCTTCGTCTTGTTCTGGATTGGAGCGAGAGATTGACGTTCGTGGTGATGAGGAATCATCAGTGTTCGTCGTGGTGAGCGAGAGATTGGAGGAGAATTGTTTTTTTTTTGTTACAACAACAGGATAGGATAAGTATAAGTGTGTTTAAGAAAAACTGTTGTTGTTTTCAAAAGTAAAGCTACATATACGAATGGATACAATTGCTATGAAATCAAAGATTTGCTTTTAATAATTTTGACCTTGTTTTTATATGTAACAGCCCACATACATCATGTGGAATTATTTTTTCATTGCCACGTGAGATTAATTTGCCTACGTGGAAATTACAAATAAATTTACAATAATTTAAAAAATAATATATAAAATTAATTGTAAAATTATTTCTATATATTACAAGACGTTTATTAAATGACTTAAATGATATGATTTAATTTATTAAGTCATTTAATAAATAACTTCAAATAAATTATTAAGTCATTCTTTAAATGTCTTAAAAATATATACGCATTTCAAGTCATTTTTTAAATGACTCAAAATATTTTTTATATATTTTTTGAAGATATTATTTTATTGACTTCAAAAGTCTGTTTGAGACGTTTTTTAAATGACTTGAAAATCCAAACGAAAATTTAGATTATTAAAGTTGTGCATTTTAGAGAACGTCTTAAATCTCAAGTCTTCTAATGTACTTTATGTAGTAGTGTCATCTCATTAACTACATTGCACCTCTCTAACTACTTATCTACAGTGATTATAAATAAACAAAGCAAAATAAAGATGAGTGAAAGAAACAAAACAAAGAACAAAGTAGACATTGAATGCTAAACTCAACAACCAACCATAAATTGCATTAAAATCAACCAACTTGCATAACTGAAACACAACTTCAATATTGAACTTCAACAAATGAATTACTTCAAAATTAACAATATTCAATGCTCATAACATAAAAGAAATCAGCACAGCTCAAGATAACAACTTAAAAGTCAAATAAGGTTCAAAGACTAGAAATGAAATAAAGAGTTCAACAAAGCAAGAAATAAACAAAGAAATGGATAAGAGTGAACTATTAGTGAGGATTATGATGATGGAGAGGGTGTCACTTCAGTCTTTCTTCTTCGTCACTCCAAAGCTCAAGAACAAAACAAGCTTTTCTCCAAAACCTAGCTTTTTCACTTCTCTTTCTAAAAAAAACGAGTTCTCCCTCAAGTTGAAACCTAGACAATGATATAATGCCTTCCAAAGTGTGTTTTCGGAGCCATTTTGGACCCATGGATGAGATCCAAGAGCCAAAATTTGCTAAAAAGGCGAGAATATGGAAGCTAAAAAAGTGGCGTGGCGCACCGCGCCACTTGAATGGAGCATCACGCCACTTGGAAATTCACAATGGCGCGTCGCACCAAGCTGGATTTCTTAAGGGGTGGCACACTGTGGATGTGCGTTGGCTCCTCGGACATTCTTTCCAACAAATATACTACGGGGCGCGTGTCGACATATTCTAGGTGCGGCGCGCCGACCACAAGACTCAAGTTCTGAATTTTTGTGAAGTCCAAAATAGTCTCGTTTAGCTCTCGAATGCCTCATTTACTCCATGACTCTCCAAAACTCTCTCTTTGACTTAAAAACTGTAAAATACACTAAAACTACACAAAATAACATCAAACACACGAAGAACAAGCTTCGATTCTCATCTAAAAGTCGTAGATAAGTGTGAATAAATCTCACTTATCAGTGGACAACTACGAACATGCTCTAATTTCTCTCGCAGTGCCGAGACGATGCAGTTTGAGACAAGATTCTCATTGACAACTTTCGTAAAGTGTGCGTTTGGATTCTGAACATGGCCCACCATTCTCCTACAAAATTAATCGAACTCCGTAAACATTAAATTATTAAATATTACACTTTTGATTCAAAGATGGAGTTCTTACCGGAAGTCATCTTCGATCTTCACGTTACTGCGCTTTTGTTACCAAACATGCCTCTCGCATCGCAAAATACTACAAGTTCGTTTCCAATGTTTTCGCATTCATCATTCAGAAATAAAACCTCAAAGACTTACGTAACCGACGTAAGATGCTCGGGTAGTATCACGATCTCCAAATTATATTGAAACTTTGGATTTAGGTAGTGCGCTACGAGTAAAACATTCAAAGATACCAATTAGAAATTACACAAAGACATTTACAATGAATAAGTGAAATGACTTTTACCTGCTTGGTGTAACGGATGAGAAAATTGTCTTGTCCATCTTTCAACCGTAATATCTACTACCCATTGTTTGTTAGGAATGTTTTCGAACTTCTTTTTCATCAACTCAAAGACGTGATAAAACAAGTCCATAGTCGAAAGTACTTCAATATCAACCAGACGCAAATCAGAGTATATAGACTCAAACACTTGGACACACCATCAATATGTATACATAAGTTGTTTTTCCAATACTTTTGATTCTGCAAATTGCCCAGCAGCAGTTGGACGAAAGGAAGATTGATCCCACCAATCTGAAGTGAACATCTTCTTCAACCCAAATCGATTGCTCCAGAGACTTATTAAGGCTAAGTAATTTGTGGCGAATCTAGTAGGACTTGAAAGAATTAGCTCCCCTTGACCTTGTTCTCTCATCTTCGATAGGACTATCTCGTGGTTGTAGATGAACTTCGTGACATCTCTACAATTCTTAATCACTTCGGCAAAAATTACTCTTTTGCCCACGTCTTCGAGCATCGAGTCAAGAAAATGCGCGGTACACGGACTTCAATACAAATTATAGCGCCTAACGCGAGTTTCAATGCAGCTTTCTTGTACGCCGAACCATTATCTACGACAATATGAACAACATTATGTTCTCCGACTTCTTTAACCACCGCAGACACCTTATAAATGTATGTATAATTTTTTATCTCGTCTGACGCATCAACAGACTTCAAAAACACGATCTTACTAGCCAAAAACACTAACATTTATGATGCTCAAATGCATTGATCCCATCCAACCATCTGACATTATGGTGCATTCATACCGCTTCCATGTTTCTCTTGGCTTGTCGATGTACTTCTTCACAGACGCGACCTCATCTTTCAAGTACGTATTGTAAATCTCGCACGGACTAGCAAGCGGGATATCTGGACCTGTAAAGTTTGAAAACGTAAGTATATTTTCATACTACAATATTTGCAAAATCAAAGAGCTGCTGCAAATTCAAAAGGCTTACCGAATGCCATAGTTTCATTTATCATGTGTCGTAAGTGAGGTGACCTCACTTTGTTTGTTGGAATATTTTCGTGAATGACGCAACTGCTTACGGTTTTTCCTAATCATTGCTTCAACGCAGGATTCGTCATCTCAGGAATAGATCTCTGGCGCGCACTTTCTGACCGAAAAATGGGGATGTGCTTGTGCACTCCTTGAACCCCTACAAGGGCCAGATCTCCATGCATCCGACCGTGACTCTTGTCGGCTTCTCTTTAGAGCTTGCAACGTATCTTGTTCGAATTATTGGTCGCGGTCAAACTCTTTTTGAGTGGGACCGAAACGTCAGGCCAAGTGCTCAACCGTTTCATTTAGAACAGACTTTCTTTTCTTCTTCTGAACAGTCGTCTCCACTAATGCTTTCATCTCATCCCGTACTTCTGTAGGACAACTCGGATACTTTTTGACATTTTTTTGGATCGTTTCCACTTAAGTGAAACTTCATCCGCGTGATTCCTCTACCCATCGTTACATGCCCACAATAATTGCATGTGAAATGGTTCAGATATGTTGACATTTGTACAATACTTACGAACTCCTTCGTCACTCATATTTCATATACCTAGATATTCATTTCAATATTTCAATCAATTTCGTTTCAATTAATTTCAATTCCAACAATTTCATTTCATTCAAAATCATTTCCAACAAGTTCAATTCAATCGATATCATTCCAAACAATTTCAATTCCAATAACTATTACTCAAACATTAATATATGTATAAGTGAATATATATATATATATATATATATATATATATATATATATATATATATATATATATATATATATATATATAGAAGCTTACTTAAAAAAACAGAAATAAAAAGTTGTAAATTTGGTTTTTGATTCGTCAGAAAAAATGGTGGTTCGCCGGAAAAAAAGGGTGGTTCGCCAAAAAAAAGTGGTGATTTGCCGGAAGTCTAAAAAAATCTGAAAAATATATAATATAAATCGTCACAATACAAACAACTTTAATCAACAAGATTATATGAAAAAAAAAATTAAATTACTCATCAAAATTACGAAATAAATTTCTGGGTTTCAAAACGAAACCAGATATCACCAATTATCAATGAATGTCATCAAAATTTTGAGCCTTTTGCTCTCCGCCGTGTCGAAAGTAAAGGGCCGCCTCCAATTGTCGCCGATTTTCGCCGGCGCCAAGGTCGTCTCAGCTGCTGGATTTGGAGCTTCGATTTTTTTTTTCGTTTCTTCCAAATATCGTCGATATTTTCAAAGTTTTACGTGTTTTGCGAATAAAATAAAATAAAAAAGATCGGTCTTTTTTCGCCCAAACGATGTGTCGTTTCGTCGGCTTCCGAACGCCAATTAGTGAAAAAAACGGCATTTGAGCTTTTGTTGACCATTTTTGTCCGACAGCGTCTCCGCCGACGAATTCTGACGACACTTTCGCCGGCATTTTAAACTGATACATATATATATATATTTATTAAATTTATAAATAATTAAGTATATAATTAGTTTTTTTTAATTATAGGATTTAATCTTTGGGAGAGTGAGCATACTAGCCCAATCAACCCACCAATATTCGGAGAATAGCCCAAGTTTGAATAAATTAAGTGAATAGCCCAATTAATATTTCACTACCTAATTTACCCTCATATATAAGCGCAAAACTTAATTTTTCCAAAACCTAAACCTAAACTCGTTCTCATCTTCGTCCATTTCACGCCACCGATCCACTTCACGCCGCCGATTGCCGTCGATCCATTTCACGCCGCTGCGTCGTCGTCAATCATCGTCCATCCTCGTTGCTGATCCCTAACGTCGCCGGCGAGATCCGCCATAGACGCCGTCAAGATCTGCCATAGACGGCGTTGATTCCGTCGAGCTCCGGCGGCGGCGATGCTCGGAGAATCGACGACTCAGATTGACTCGAAAATCGGCGGGGGGAAAGGAATCGACGGCGGAGAGGAAATCGGCGACGATGGAGGGGATTGATGAGAGACACTTTGTAAATTCGTGTATCGCTTAATTCAATTAACCTACTGGAGTGAGTTAGGTTAATTAATTAACTGATTCGTGAAGGATTTGAAATTCACAAAAAATTTACAAAAATCATAATTTAAGTCAATTGATATTCAAAGCATTCAATTAATTAACCTAATTCCGAATTCAATCATTTAGTAAATTAACTTTACTGACAAAAAAATCAGAACATAAACTAATATTCAACCAATAAGTTAATTAATTAACCTAACTCACTCCAGTAGGTTAATTAAATTAACCTATTCGCGAATTTACCAAGGGTGTTAAGGTCTGAGCCGAAAATATGGACTATTTGCTTAATAAAATGAAACTTGAGCTATTCCCCCAATATGAATGACAAACTTGGCTAATTACAACAAATTTCACATTTATTAAATAATGATAATGATATATATATATATATATATATATATATATATTGTTAAATTTATTATTTTTCATTTATACTTACAAAATTATATTTTTTTAAATACGTGTATGTTTAATATAATTTTTAAAAAAAAAGTCGTCCAAAAAGTAATTATCTGCCTAGAAAGTTTAAGATAAGCTAATGTGTGATAAGCCGATAAATTCGGAGATATGGATGGGCACATGATGTTACCGACTTCAACCAACCAGCTTTGTGAAAAAAAAAAAAAAAAATATGTGCGTGCAAGGGACACAAAGTTTGAAAAACTAGTTTCCCAACTCCAAGTGCGATAAATATACATATGCATAGCCCTATTTTTGCCGCGAGATTATGACACGTCCTAATCACCAAATCGACAACACACACCCAACTTGTTGGTACCAAAAAACACTTCGACGATCTAACCTTTTCTATTGGCCTTTGGTTCCTCTCGCCTTCTCTATTATCCCTATGTATCAAATGTACATGTGAAGAAGGAAGAAATAGGAATAAGCTAGCTAACACTAATAAGATCCAACTAACTTGGGCGTCGACTATTTGCACTTATGAATAGTTTCCACGTAATTTTGAGCGATTAATTTATTTCTTGCCGGCAATTAGCACAAGTTAACTATAATACTAATAACTACATAATCCCTCGTTATGTTTATATCATTTTATTAGACAGAATATATCAATCTTTCAGCATATCAATCTCAACTAATTATTTGGGAAGGGGAAAAAAAGCGTTAATCTGTCAAATCTACACCAACTGCATTTTCTTAAGGAAATATCAAAAGACCGTCTTTAGTACCAAAAAAAAAAAAAAAAAAAAAAAACCCTGACTACGTTATTGAATCCGGAGAAAGAAAAAGGTTAACGATACGTGCGTGAATAATTTTTGTCCCAAAAAAATTAACCACTTGATCAATGATTGTCACGTCATCCCACACAACCTATACAAGTTCCTATTATACATTTTAAACATTAAAATATTGATTATTATTAATATGATACATAGCAAATTAGGTGTCTTTCCATCATAATGTGTACCATGGACCTAACTCATCATCACTTCTTTGAGGTACTTAATAGCGAGTTAACTAACTAAGCATATAAATAATAATATCTCCAAAACCTCTGATGTTATTTCTTAATGTATGGTTTCTTTTTTCGTAATCTTGCATGCAAGGATAGACAAGGAGACATGATTTTTGTCATGCACGCTAGAAATATGTCATATTCAAGATATTAAAAAAATTAATGTTGAGTTTAGAATTTAAAATTAACTGATGTCCCATGTTTATGATTACTCGTACTCTAAAGTCAACATATAGAGATAAGCCATCTAACATGCTCTGATGATTCCTTTCCTTTGTTTTCCACTATATAATAATATATATTTCTATATATATAAATATATTTCCTTTTCGTACCATAATAATGTAAACTATTATCTTATTTGAAAAACATATCCATATATCTCTTACCTGTCAATATGATAATCTAGATCAAAAGAGCCACTAAAAATTGTTGGAACTACTTCTGTTGCTTCACCAGAATCTAAAAAAAAAAAAAAAAAGCAATAGACAAACAAACATTCCAAACTGTATCTACACAGGAAAAAAAAAAAAAACCTTTAACAAAGAAGCAAAAATCACGCAGAGAGAGAGAGAGAGAGAGATAGTCCCTTCTCTCTCTCAAAGCTTCTTCCAAAAAAACACCACCACCACAACATCAATAATAAAATGTAAAAAACCAAACAAAATTAGTAATACTAGATTTACATGCATGGTATGGATAAAATAATATTAATATCGCTAATCGCTAGGCAGTGGAAATAGGAGGTCCTCTCTTGATGCTCTCCATGTTTGTAGTCTCGTACACAGGAAGACCACCGCTACTTGAATTTGACGAGTAAGAACCACCCAACAAATCATAGTTTGGCAACTCAAACAGATCAGAACTCGAATCACTATCTCCTCCATTGTCATCATCATCATAATCGTCGAACTTTCGGAACGCCTCTACCTTCTTCTCATCCTTTATATTATCAACAGCAACATTGCTGCCCAAGGCTTTTGCAATGTTATTAGGGTTTTTCTTGTTTGCGAGGCTTTTCAAGTCTCTGTAAGCCTTCGTCGGAGTATCGGTGTAAGCCGGCGGGGTCCGGAACCCGGAGCCCGACGAGGCCTTTTTGCCGGAAAATTCTCCGGCGGCGGCGGAGATCGAGCTCCGGAAGTGGCTTATGCTGCTCCGCCGCTTTCTCCGGCCACCGCCGGGGCTCTGATCCTCCGACTGATCGTCGTCCTTGGTCGAAGTCGACAGAGACGACTGGTTTGACTTGCTGTTCTTCTTCTTCTTCTTGGAGGCTGACTGGTTGAACAAAGAGTTGAGGAAGCTCGCTAGCCTCCCTCCCGGAGAGCTCGGTTGCTTGAATAGTAGCTTGCTGGTCTTGTCCTTATTCGAGCTCTGATGATCGTCGTGGTCGTTGAAGTTGTGACGTGTCGGATTCTGGTTGTTGATGACGTGGCGTAAGTTTGGCATGTCGAGGCTGATTCTCCCTCCTGATCTCCATCTTGCCCTGTTGTGGTCTTCTCTCGCGGTCTTTTGGGAGAATGATGACGTGGCATCGTTGTTGTAGTCGGAGAAATACCTCGCCGCTTCGAAGACGTCGAGTTCGCCGGAGTCATTTCTCCGGTGGAACGACTTCTTGAGGAGGTTGTTGTCTTGGTGTGAAATTCCGGCCACTGATGACATCTCTCTCTCTCTCTCTCTCTCTCTCTCTCTCTCTCTCTCTTATGTTATATGTGTGTAATGTGATTCTTATTATAAGTTTGAAGGTTATGTCAGGGTATTTATTTCTGAGAGGGAAAAAGGGAAGAGTTTGTGGGATAATATAGAGAGGGGCTATTATGGAGGTTTTGAAATGATCTCGAGTGTAGTGGAATTATTAGGTCCCTTTATAATAACTAATTTATTTTATTTTCTTACAATGGCTTCTTTTTTTTTATTTTATTTTTTATTTTATTTTATCTTAACGTGCGTGGGAGAGAGCTTATATGATGGAGGAGATTTTGGTGGCGCTTTGGCAGAGACCCACATGATGTTAATTTATGATTTTTAGTTCTAATCAACAAGAGAGATGATAGAAAAATAAAAGTACTGGCTACTGGGGTACAATTACAATAAAAGGGAAAAAAACAAAATCTTTTTCTTTTTTTCCCTTTTCTTTTTTATTATTTGATCTTTTTCCTCATGCTGTGAAAAATAAGAGGTTTGTGTTGGGCATGGTGGGCCGGGGGCATAAGATTTGTGCTTTATTTATCTCTATTTTTTCCCTTGGATTCTAGGCTTTCTAGTTGGTAATTGATTGGAATTTACACTCAAGTGGATGTGGGCTATATAATATATGTTAGTGTGTCAGTTTCTTTATTAAATGTATCGCTAGTTGTTTAAAGAAATTGACATGTATAAGGAAAGACTAATTTTAAGACAATTGAAAAAAAAAAAAAACATGGTCTATTTTCAAATATGATGGTGCTACAAAATTATTATTGGCTCATTTTTTTATCAAGCATAACCATCCGAATGAAGATCTAATACCTAATCTTCTAATTTATTAAAGTCCCTGTCTAATGTTTTTTCCAAATCCGACCTCATTGAATAATATTTTTGTATGAGAACACTCTCAAATGATTTCAAAATAATAACAGATAAAAAAATTTGCCAGTCTTATTTTTAGTCCATTTCCCTCCAGAAAATGATGGGGGAAATTTTGAATATAAAATGAGTAGGAAAAAAGCCAAATTAAATTAAGAAAAGAATAAGATCCTAAGAATTTTGTCAATTATCTTAAAATTAGTCTACGGGGTCTATTTGGTATATTCAAGACTAATTCATTATTCTGGGATGTACAAATAGATCCTATATGACTCAGTTATGATAATTGACACAATTCTGACTTTTTTCCAAATGACTATTTTTTTAGGGGTCTTTTTGTTTTCTTCATTTTGGTTTTTTTTATAACTCATTATTTTCTGAAGTATCTAATTTGATCTAATGATAATTCAACACCAACTTCAAAATAGAGAAATAGAGGTTGTGAATTTAATCGCCATCGAAAACAAATGTCATTAAACAAACAAAAAATTAGTTACATAAACCACGCAAAGTCTAAGAATTGCTAGATAGCCAACTTTTAGTAAATGTTTTTGTAAATAATCACCTCAATTTATTTACGGCACTCAGAAAGACAACAATATCCAAAAACATTCCCGCATATTTTGGGGTTTTTTTTTTTTTATCTTTTTGAGTACCGTAAATAAGTTGAGGTAGCTATTTATAAAAAAATTACAAAAAATTAGCTATTATACAAAACGTTACAAGTCAAATGATTATATATAGCTAAAATACCCATAAACAAATCATTATTCTCTATCAGATTTACCATGGCCCAATAATATTACGCTGCCTCCTCCTCGTGGAGCATCGTTTTCATACAACTTAATGAATAATTATACATGCACAATAATAGATGCCTAGTAAAATCTATATTGGCCATACAATAATTACCTTTTATAAAGTATTAGCTAACTTATATCCAACTTACATTTCAAATCGTTAGGTGTCATCAGTTTTAGTTAACTTGGGGTGGAGATGAACATTATACATGATCATTTGTATTGTCACAAAAAAGGAAGGAAAAAAAACCTCTCTCTCTCTCTCCATTTTTTAAATTATCACCATTCCTTGATGTCGTATGTGTGCTGTTGTTACTCCTTAAAATTACACACGTCAAGCAATGAGCTCGGTGTCACCAAAAAAAAAAAAAAAAGCATAAATCCAACACTAAAATCCGAGTAATTAATTAATAGATAGTGATATCAAACAAAGAAACTAAACCGCTCATAAGATAAAAACACACCCTACCAAGACAAATTTTAAATAAAAAAAAAATTAGTAGGTCAAAAACAAATTAAAACATAAACACGCGTGGCCACGTTATAAAAAATTTCTCAAACACGTGGCCACATTATAAATAAATTCCTTGAGAACACGTACTTAGACAATTAACAATAAAGATCAAATAACTACCTATTCCGATTGGACGTGCTCGGTAACCGAATAATAACATGGGCTTGACCAATCCACGATATAGAAACTCTATAAATATCAAATAAAAGAGAAGAAGAGTGGTCGGTTGCTGGACATATGAGATCTCATTTCCCATATTATTGGTATCATGTTGAAAATGGAAAAAAAAATAATTATATTAGGAAATGCGGTACTGGGATTATTGTCCCGGAGCCATCCAGAAAATGGGATGGAACCGAGATCCCCATTAAGCATCATTTAGTACCCTTTTTTGGGTATGATATTGTAGATTTTGCCTATCATTTCGCGCCCTTTTTTTTTTTCTCTTATGTTAGTTCAGTACTCTTTTGTATTTTGCGGAACAAGTGTTGTAATAATTTTTCTGTCAACAGCTGGGACGCCAAAGATTTTCTTTTTATTTTTTTTGCAAATTTTTAACCTAATAAGATTGTTGGAAAATTTAGTAGTATATATAAGTATAAAAATTGCGTGATCATGATAGTTGCATTTAGAGATCCAGTCTGCATAGTAGTCAAACTTTTTTTAAATAGATCTTGGCCTGATTAATGTTCTAAAACTTCAAAATGGTCCCGATTTCTATCTGCCCTTTTCACCATTATGGCCACAAGTTTCAAAAGATGACTTTAAAATCTAAAAAACAGACTCATCGTTTTCAACTAGATATCTATATGTTGTCACTACTTCATAAGCTTCTAACTGGTATCTAAAGCTTTTTAAAGATTAAAAAAAAAAACGATTTGATTTGGGGGAAAATAACGTGACTAAATTTGGTCTTATTTGGCCACTACCGCCCATAAATTTAAATCATGAACCATTTTCGAACAAAGAAAAAAAAATAAACACTTAATTATACCAAAAAAAAATAAATAAAAAAAAAATTGGTGGCCGCTCTCTTGTCAAATGAAGATGGTACATTGATATTTTTTTTAATTAACTCAAGTAATTACGATCCATAAATAGTTGAATTAGGCATATGATTGCTATGAAGTGGTGTCACTCCAATTACTTTGGATGGGCCAAAAACAATGATTTAACAGTGGACTGAATAATATATATATATATATATATATATATATATATATATATATATATATATATATATATATATATATATATATAGTGGGGATATCTTATGGGTTATGGCTCATATGGCCAACACATGATGAAGTACATTTTAGGGTCTACATTAAGCAAAGTACGTGGGTATATTAACTATTGGAAGATATCGTCCACACAAAGAAAAGGAAAAGAATGATCCGTTTGGATAAAAATATTATTAGGATCAGATTAAACTGTCTTTGTCGCGATTCACATACATGGCCAACACAAGGACTATTTATTAAACAATCTAACGTCTTCATCTTTATCCAGCCCTTATTCATCTATACTATATGCATATATCTCTATAATATATATTTATCCATTGATGTGCATGATCTATGCGTAATCTTGGATATATATATATATATATATATATATATATATATATATATAATATATATATATATACACACTATATATGTATATACTATATGTGTATGAGAGAAGAAGAAGAAGATATGTTTAGTTGCTTTCTTTTAATTTGCACCATTGGTTCCAAAAGTTACCTTTCATGGACATGGTTTTCCTATCAGTCCCATCCACTAGCCATGTTTCGGTCTCTTTCGCGAGCTTCTTAGATTAAGATTTCCGCTATTATAAAAAAATATATAATAGTCCAAAAATGTGTGTGTGTGTGTGTGTGTGTGAGAGAGAGAGAGAGAGAGAGAGAGAGAGAGAGAGAGAGAGAGAGAGAGAGACTAAAAATATTGGATTATAGAGGGTTGATATTAACGTGCATGTGGGTAAAAACTTGCCGATCACAATAGAGATAAAATTTTAATAAATCTATGCGTTACCCAAACTTAGCCTGACAGCATTTCAAAATTCAAATAAATAATGCAAGTCTAGAATGATATTAATTTTTTTTTTAGAAGAAATTCATTTGGTACCACTAGTCTTTTGAACATCATAGATTGAAGCTTATTTTTATTTATTTGGGCGCTAATAGTTCTTGAGCTTTGACAATTTTGTTCCTGCTTCCCATTTGCCAAATTGTAGATGAAATCCCAACGAGTCGTGTATGTAATTTGTAATTTCAGTTTAAAGATTTTGGAGCACTAACTTGACTAATTTAGTCCAAAACTAACATTTTGTTATGCAAATATTCGGCTATTCACTTTGTTAAAATCAATATCCAGTTTTTAAATCAATATATTTTTAAATCAAATTTATTCGTTAAAAGGACACTAGCATGGAGGAAATCCTCTTCTACAACCATAATTCTTGTTTGAATCTGACCACCAACCGAATGCGAACTTTTTAAAGAAAGAGTAAAGTTAATTAATGGGGAGAAATGGTTCCGAACAGGGAACGCTAAAGGCAATCCAAAATTACCTTTCCATTGGGCTATGATCCATTGTTATTTATAAACTAACTTAAATATATAATAATTTAGTTCGATTTGATTTAACCAAATTTAAAATTCATAAACTTGATAATCTACCGGTTTCCAAAATGGATTCGGTTGGCATAATCATTTTTTTTTTCTTTTTGACGTAGTACCGAATTTTTTATTTGGATCGATTCAGTTATTTGTTTAACCGATTTTCGATTTACTTTTCTACAATCCTACTAGAAAAGTTATGTTCGAAGAATTGCTAGGAACATATTAGACAAGAATATTTTATGAAGCTAAACCAACAAACTTGATAATCTACCGGTTTCCAAAATGGGTTTGGTTAGCATAATCTTTTTTATTTTTTTTTTGGTTTTTTGTCGTTGTACCGAATTTTTTATTTGGATCGATTCAGTTATTTGTTTAACCGATTTTCGGTTAACTTTGGTTCATTCCTACTAGAAAAGTTATGTTCGAAGAATTGCTAGGAACATATTAGACAAGAATATTTTATGAAGCTAAACCAACAAATGTTGTGTGAGTAAGAAATGAAAATAATGATAGCAATAATAGTTAGCTTGTGACATTATCTCAACTTAGTGGGAGGTCTCTAATTTTTATTTTTATTTTTTATTTATTTTATTATTATTATTATTATTTTTTTTTTTTGCTGAGTAGTAGGAGGTCTCTATAGTGCCGATGTGATATCTTGGAAATGAAAATAGCATGATTCCATGCGATATCCCCGAAAACTTAGTTTCTTACAAAGAAGACATTGTCAATTTTTTCAAAAGATTGAAAATTAGAATTTATGTGCTCGAACAGGGTCTAGACTCAAATAGATCTGAGTAAGGTTTTTAGACTCATCAAATACAAATGGGTATAATAACCACATTATTAGACCCCTTTTTTATAAAGGTCATCCATAATGAGGGTAATAAGAAAAAACCTAAACTCATAGTACCCGTGGATCACTACCAGGAAAAAAAGCTTAGCAATTACGAAAAAACTCTGTAATCATTCTACTTCGACTACGATTTCGTGACTGACATCTATCACACTGTAGTCTTTTCACTTTGCCTACGACTCCAGTTTTTTTTTTCGTAGTGTGTTAAGTTTATAAAATAGTAGTGAAAACATATTACTACAATTTATACATGTAGTGTTTAGTGATCTCAGCACTTAAAACTACAGCATTAAATAGTAATTTTATCTAATTCAATTAATATATATTTTATAGACTACTTATATGTATTGGAGTCATACTTGTACGTAGAACTAATTTGGAATTCTGGAGTGTGTTAGTATCTTCTTATTAAAAAATACAGTTGTAAATAGTAGCTTATACATCTCTTTTATGCGATCAATGTAAAAATTACAACTAAACACTACAAATCATGCCATGTATAATGTAAAAAAAAAAAAAAACCACATCAATGGAATATCATATTTGAACCTCAACTGCCGCATTGGAGATTGAAAGATTTCTAGAGGAGAGAGAAAGTGAATCTGAGATGTAACTGAATCAAATGATCAGATTGATCTTTTCATTAACAAGAGTAGTATTTATATAACATGAAAGTTGTAACTGAATTGTAACAAACTTTAACTAACACACGTGCCTTAGTGGCTAAGTAATCTACTACTCTAATACCCTCCCTCGAGGTCATAATACTAGACACTAGTATTTTGAACTTGAAGAGAATCAACTGTCAGCCTTGACCGCATTTTGGTGAAGCGTGGACTCAATGTAGCTTTGGTGAAGACATCAGCGAGTTGATCAGCCGATGGCACATGATTGACCACAACTTCATGTCGAGCAATCTTCTCCCTGACAAAATAGAGATCTAGCTCGATGTGCTTGGTCCGTGCGTGTAGAACTGGGTTGGCTGACATGTGTATAATGCTGACATTGTCACACCATATCTTAGGAACCTCAGGTTGAGCAAGATGCAGTTCAGTCAGCAACGATTTCACCCATAAAATTTCCACAGTCAGTGCAGCTAGGCTTCGATATTCAGCTTCAGTGGAAGAACGTGACACTGTGTGTTGCTTTTTCGACTGCTAGGAGATGAGATTTGGGCCTAAAAATAGACAATATCCTGTAGTGGATCGTCTACTGTCACCATCCCCCGCCCAATCTGCATCGCTGTACCCCACAAGCCGCAGATCCGACTCAGAGCATGTCCTCATATGAAGACCATACTCTGTCGTGCCCACCAAGTAACGAAGAATGTGTTTGACGGTCTTCCAGTGCATCTCGAGAGGGTTCTGCATGAATTGACAGACCTTGTTCACTGAGTAGGCAAGCTCTGGGCGAGTTATAGTAGCATACTGAAGAGCGCCGACAACACTCCGGTATAGAGAGGGATCGTCAACAGGATCACTACCATAGGTAGAGAGTGTGACCCCTGAAGAGAGAGGGGCTGAGGTGGCACGAGCATATTGCATCTTTGTCTTGCACAACAGGTCTTGGACATACTTAGTCTGAGAAAGGTGAAAACCAGTGGCAGTTTTCTTGACTTGAATTCCAAGGAAGTAGTCCACTTCTCCCATGTCTTTAAGAGAGAACTTGACATTGAGTCTAGTAATGAGATTCTGAACATCTTGAGGGTGACTCCCAATGACAAGAATGTCATCTACATAAACCAGGACATATATAGTCGAGCTTGCTATAAACCTGGTGAAGAGAGAGTGATCACACTTTGTAGACTGAAAGCCAAACTCCACCAGTGCGTCTCGTAGTTTGTCATACCAGGCTCTTGGAGCCTGTTTAAGCCCATTTAAAGATTTGTGAAGACGACATACGAGAGAGGAATTGGCTGAGTCAGTGAAGCCCTCTGGTTGCCTCATATATACCTCTTCTTTGAGGTCACCATTCAGAAAAGCGTTATTAATGTCTAATTGTCTCACTTGCCAGTTTTTGCTCAGGGCAATGGTGAGTACAATTCGAATGGTGGTGTGTTTAGCCACTGGACTGAATGTTTCAGTGAAGTCAAATCCTGCAACTTATGAGAAGCCCTTGGCCACTAGACAAGCTTTGTTTTTGTTGAGGGTGCCATCTGAGTTTTGCTTAATCTTGAACACCCATTTACACCCTATGGCTTTCCTCCCTTCAGGAAGCTTGACTAAGCTCCACGTGCCATTCTTCATTAGAGCATTATACTCTGACTGCATAGCTAAGTGCCAGGTACTATCAGAGATTGCTTCAGCCATTGAGTTGGGCTCCACTGATGCTAGAAACACACGTGCCTTGTGGATGCCACTCTTTGATCTTGTCTGCATAGAGTGTGTGTTCAGGTCTCTGTTGGAGTCTTCAGTGATCTGTACCTATGTACTAGAAATTGGCAGAGGTCTATGCACATTGGAATCATTAGTTCTAACTATACCTGTTATTGCATCAAGATTGTGAGGTGAGATTTGGATAGTAGTGGGTGAGTTAGGGTTGGACAAGGGAAGAGTGGGACTAGATGTGGCATGGGAGTGAGCATTGGAAGCCAGGGGTACATGAGATGAACTAGAAGTGCCTATGTGGCTTGCAGAAGAAGGGTTAGAGGACACTGGCTGAGATAGAGACTGACTTGGTTCTGAGAATTTGGACAAGACAAGTAAAGGAGTGCAAGGACTAGAGGTAGGATTGGCAATGACACTTTGTTTGATTTTGGAAAAAGGGAACTCAAGCTCATTGAAAACCACATCTCTAGCTATAAACAATCTGCCTTTGTCATTGAGACATTTAAAGCCCTTGTGTTTCAGACTGTACCCTAGGAACGTACAAGGAGAGGACCTGAAATTGAACTTGTGTTGATTATAGGGACTGAGATATGGGAAACACAAACAGCCAAAGGTTTTTAGGGTAGTGTAGTCAGGTTTCTTGTTGTACAGGGTATGGAGAGGTGTGTCAAAGTTGAGGACTACAGTGGGAAGGCAATTTATGAGGTACACAGCAGTCCTAAAAGCTTCATCCCAGTATTTCAGAGGCATTGATGACCTAGCAAGAAGAGTTAGACCACAATCTACAATATGTCTGTGTTTTCTCTCAGATTTCCCATTTTGCTCATGAATGTGGGGACAGGAAAGTTGATGGTGAATGCCATGTGTGTTCAGAAATTTGGTATAGGCCCTGTATTCTCCTCCCCAATCAGTTTGTATTGCTTTGACTTTATGGCCTAATTGAAGTTCAGCTTGTGTTTTGAACAGGGTAAAGGCTTCTAGGGCTTCAGATTTGTTTTTCAGCAGATAAATCCAGGTATACCTAGAGTAGCTATCAATGAAGTGAATGTAGTATCTATAGCCACTACTAGAACTCATAGGTGCTGGACCCCAAATATCTGAATAAATCATTTCAAGTGGTGTTGTGTGCTTGGTATTTGAGATAGGAAAAGGAGTTTTATGCAGTTTACCAAGACAGCAAGATGAGCAAACAAAATCTGAGTCTTTATTAATATTGTCAAGGTTACATGATTTGAGAACCTTCTTCACAACATGTTCAGAAGGGTGTCCTAACCTATTGTGCCAGAGTTGATAAGCCTTTGCACTAGACTCTTGATTACACTTAGTAGAAGACATGAAACAAGAAATATTTTGGACTGGTTCAGTGGCTTTTTGTGGTTGACTGACTGATCTTGGTAGAGGCATTTGAGTGGAGTCAAACACATAGAGTCCAGCTTTAACAATCCCCTTCATCAGTGTAGCCTTGGAATTGAGATCCTTGACAACACAAAACGATGGGTGAAATTCAAAGAAGACTCTATTGTCTTGTGCAAATTGAGACACAAATAGCAGGTTTTTGGTAATTTTTGGAAAATGTAAGAGCTTTTTTAGTATGAGAGTCTTAGATGCATCAATAGGTGAGTTGAAATATGAATTACCAATATGAGATATGCATAGACCCTTACCATCTCCCATATGCACTTGGTCATGACCAAAGAATTTTGATTTGTTGGTGAAGTGGCTTGTGTCAGCTGTGAGATGGTTGGTAGCTCCTGAGTCTGGATACCATTCTGAACCTGTGTTGCCATTAGTCCAGTCTGAATCATGTGAGGCCATCATAGCATATATTTGCTCATCTGTCTGATTTTCTTCGAGTCCGATTGGAGCTGACATGGCTGCTAGATTGCCTTGAACTCTGTTTGGCTGATTTTGGAGTTGTTGTGGCCCTGAAAAGCTGTGGTGGAACCTATATTAACACTGTGTTACTACATGTCCCATCTTACCACACAACTGGCATTGTGGCTTTCCAGTTTGGCTTTTGTAATCCTCCACGACCACGACCTCTTGTAGCAGACGTGTTTTTGAAGTTTGTGGTGTGAGGAAGGTGCTTCAGTTGTTGTTGATTGAAGCTTCCATTGTTGTTGCTGTAGTTATTGTTGAATTGAGGATTTCTGCGCCTGTTGTTGTTTCTTCCTGAGTAGGCTAGATTTGCCGTTGGATTGTCAAGATAGAGCTGATCGAAGCCAAGATCAGTACTCCGATTTCGCCTTTGGATGTATGCTTCTTGAGATAGTAGAAGAGATTCAATCTCATCCACAGAGTATGGATCGAGCCTTGAATTGATCGCGATCATGAACGTCTCATACTCCAATGGCAATCCGTCGAACACTGCATCTATGTGCTCTTTTGTAGTGGTCTTGTGCCCAACCATATTCAATAGATCGATGCAGTTCCAGATTTTCAACAGGAAATCACTCATTAACATTGATTGCTTCTTTGTGTTCTCAAGATGAGTTTTGTATTGCGCTTGTTTAGCGCGTACCTGAGTAGCGAAGTAAGTTTGTAGATGAGACCATACTTGCGCTGATGTCTCTGAATTGATGAACCTGGAAAGCAATCCCTCCGTCATCGAGGAGAGAAGCCATGAGAGGATGAGCTGGTCTTGCTGTTCCCAGTCGAGAAACTCGGGATTCTGAATTCCATTTGTTTTGTCTTGATCAGATGAGAACTCGCATGGTTGAGGAAAATTCTCCGATAGAAAACGCTGAAGACGATGACCTTTGATTGTTGTGGAAACTTGCTTTTGCCAGACCAGGAAGTTGTTTTGATCGAGCTGCGCTGGAATCGGATTTGAGAACGTAACTGGAGCGAACCTTGTCGCCGTGTGAACTCCATTGGTATTGGCTTGGCGATCCATCGACTGAACATTTGAATGTCCTCCGAGATCTGAGCTCAAGCGATCAGCCATGGCGGAAAAGGAGAGAGGATCAATTTCCGATCACCGCATTTGACGCTCTGATACCATGAAAGATTTCTAGAGGAGAGAGAAAGTGAATCTGAGATGTAACTGAATCAAATGATCAGATTGATCTTTTCATTAACAAGAGTAGTATTTATATAACATGAAAGTTGTAACTGAATTGTAACAAACTTTAACTAACACACGTGCCTTAGTGGCTAAGTAATCTACTACTCTAATAGAGATCAACTTGCTTCAAGTGCTGCAATAAGTTTTAGAAATTATCCATATCAAGTGTATATTTAATGAGACTTACTCATTTTGAAAAACAAATCAAGAACATGAAAATTACTACCCACTACCATAAAAAGGCTTAGCAACATTCCGAGATATGCGATCATGTATACGCTCCTCCTGAATGAAGAAAGCGTGACACTCTTTAATATTTCAAATTCCGCACAAGCATTATAAACAACTACAAACATACCAAGTCTTACCTCTATTGATGGCCCCTTAAAATTATGATTTTGTGATTGTCTCGTACAAGAAAATATAGTTGTGGTTCATCAAGCTCGTTAGTGAGATAAATTATACATGCTTAGCTATGCAACACAAGAAGATGCCAAATTTAAAATATCCTGGCATTCCATATGTAATCCTGCTTAGATTGTTATAGCTTTGATTCATATATATATATATATATATATATATATATATATATATATATATATATATATATATATATATACATGTCTTTTACTAGCCTGCAACAGAAAAGAAAAAAAAAAGACATCTCTGCTCTCTCCACCAACTCTGAAAGAACGCATGGAAAGTTTCCAGTTTTGGGTTAGTCAGTGACTCGTTGAGAGAGAGAGAGAGAGAAAGAGAGAGAGAGATACCTGAGAAGTGTTGTAGAACCACCAAAAGTAGCTTGTTCATAGTCTTTCCATCGAAATTTATTAAGTATTTCATTTTTATCGAGACATATAAGAATTTCTTATAGGACCATAAGGCCAACAGAAACTATCACTAGTACAAAATATAGCATCAGGTGCGACTTTTTTTGCACCTGAAAGTGCAAAAGTCGCACCTGAAAGTACTTTCAGGTGCGACAAAGTCGCACCCGAAAGTCCACACCTAATGCTCCTCTTGATTATCAGGTGCGAAAAGTCGCACCTGAAAGTTTTGATTATCGGGTGCGAAAAGTCGCACCTGAAAGTCTTGATTATCAGGTGCGAAAAGTCGCATCTGATGCTCTTTATCTTTTAAAAAAAAAATTAATATGCTGATTTAAAACAAATCCACACCAATTACAATTCCTAATTGATAAATTACAATAAATCAAAACTAATTCAAACAAAAAAAAATTTAACTAAACACTAACCTAAACATATTACTATATCACAAACTATATCAAAACATGTAAAAAAAATGAAAACTTAATTTTAACCTAAACTAATCACATTATTATAACCTAAACTTAATTTTAACCTAAACTATTTTTAACCTAAACTAAATCACATATGTGCCTGACCAAAAGATAGAACGTATGCAGTTAATTCTGATTTGAAAAACACTTAAATTAAGAGTAAAAAATAAAAATAAAAATAAAAACTTCATTTGAGAACCCAAAAGAATAAGTGCGATCAAAACCATTTTAATACGGTGCTGAGAAGAGTAACTCTGTGGATAAATAAAGCTCCTTTCAGATCTCCCAATTTCAGCTTACAAGCCTAAACACTATGCAAATTGTTGACAGTTCAAATATAATAGATCTGAAGATGCTAAAATAGGGAAACACATTTAATTCAGGAATGGCTTGACACATTTACAAAAGAAGCAAAGAAAAAAAGACTTCACAATTAAGTTCAACTATACACTGGGGCTATTTATTGTGGGACGAACTTGTTTCAGCATTCCTTAAATGGTTACCTCAATTCAAATTATGTGATACAAAACCATTTGAACAGAAACAATGTTAATGAACAAAAACTCACAACGCTGTTTGTGAAAATCTGCGCCTTTGTCTTTCTCAAAATCGTACTCCTCTCTGCAGAGAAGCAAGGAAAAAAGAGAAACTATGATCAAACCCGAACCATGATGCATTGGGTTTCAAACCAACCTCGACCAAAAATAAAAATAAAAACACAAACCCAACCTCAAATCAAACCAATAATCATGAAAATAACCTCAAAATCTCCATACCACGTTCAAAATAAAAAACCCCCAATTTCAAACATTCATAAACCCTAATTGTTTGAAATTCGTCCAAAATTCATGAGAAAATTCCAAAGAACGTGCTTGAATCCACAAGTTAAGGTGATAATCATCTCATATCAATCTCAAACAACAACCAAGACACATCAATTCACGGAATCAAACAAGAAAAATCAAAATCCCCAATTTTTTTCCCATTTCGAACTCTAGTTCTCACAAATCCATTCAGGTTTGATTTTCTTACCAAAATTTCCGTGAATTTGGACTCCTCGGCGTGCTCTCTCTCTTTCCCGGCGTCTCTTTCTTGGGCGGAGGCCATGGCGAGCTCGCGGCGGTGGCGCTCTGCTCGGCTGGGACGCGCGCGCGGTGGAGCTGTGATATCACGCGAGGGCTGAGCGAAGAGGAAGAAGAAGAAGGTGAGGAAATGATGATGGTGGTCGGGATGGTGATGAGGGATGGTTCTCGTTGCTGGTTTTTTTTCTTGTTCTCTGCAGTAGGTGACCGAGCAAAATGAAGAGGAAGAGAGAATAGAAGAAAAACGAGGAAGATAAAGAAAGAAAGAAGGCCTGCTTAAAATTTTAAGCAATCAGGTGTGACTTTGTCGCACCTAAAAGTTTTTTAAACTATCTGGTGCGAAAAGTCGCACCTGATACTCGAAAGAAAAAAATAATTTAAGAGAAATTTTTTGAACTTCTGGTTGACATTCTGGTGCGACTAGTCGCACCTGAAAATCATTTAGATGTGACTTTTAGGTGCGACTAGTCGCATCTGATAGTCATGCGCATCAGAAAACCAAATTTGTAGTAGTGTATATGACTACTGACCGAGATGATTCCGCGGTACTCCAAAAGACCTTGCAAGAAAACAGACGTTCGAAAATTTCAGATGTTGAAAAAAGGTCAATAAAAACTGTAGAGAGTGAAATTATGTTTAGTTAGAGAGACAAGATGTCGCACACAATGTATAGACAATGTGTCTGAAAAATGCTTAAACACAGATAATGGATAATCAACAAAGTGCGATAAAGAAAAGACACAATATGGTTACCCAGTTTGGTGCAATGTCACCTACATCTGTGGGCTCAGAGCCAGTGGAAAGGAATTCACTATCATGTAGTCAATAGCACAAGCAAGGTATTATATGATTACAATAATAAATCAAAGCCCTAGAAACTATTACCACGAGTGATTACCAAGTGCATAGACTCCCCCTGAATTTGAGACCCCTCTCAATTTCACTCTTCAAGCTCACGCCAATGTTTGGACGACTTTAGTCTTCAACGCACGTGTATCTTCAATCACGTAAGCACAGAACCCAAATCACTCACACACTCAATCTCCTCGAATAGTATTTGGTGAATGACACCGCTCACGACAATCCAACTAGTTTCCTAATTCGCCGATCTTGCACGTCTAGGAACCCTAATTATTTTGTCAAAAGCGTCAAGGCTGCTAAGGGTGGAGCGCTCGGCTTTTATAGCAGTCATACAAATCTGGAAGTGAATCTAGGGTTTTCTTACCCATACTTGCACGAATATCACACAATAAAGCCACCAGCGAGATAATCTGGCAAAAACGTAAACTTGCCAGAATAACAGTCTGCGCATAAGAGGAAGGATGTCTCAACAGAACCTAGAGCATGATGACCGACATCTTTCCTTACAACTTGCGCTAAAGACTAAAACCTACTTATAACGTAAAAACAATCGCCCCCTTTGGCTATTTTTTAGGCAAGCACTTCCAGAACAGTTCTCAACCAAGCGTCATGACCAGAAAAGAGCGTCAAAATAAATGACCTCATGCCAAAATAAATGGCCCTCATGACGCCTCTCCCCCTGATTGCCTTAAAAACATACCAAAGGCGAGGATCGACCAAGACAGAGGGAGGAAAAAAAAATCTGAACACAGAGAAGAGAACTGAAAGCGGCAGATAAATATCCAAACCACAATCTGAACATAAACATAGTCTGAACAAGTACATACCTGAGTAGTAGAGAAAGCTGAACACTAAAGGTAGTCAGGGTGTTTCAGCCAGATCACACATCAAAAGAAAATAAAAATCATAGTACGAGAGTTTACAGACCACAAATAAAACAGACTAGAGGGTGGGATTCTCGGTAGATTCATCATTGCCTTGATCTTCAGAGCCCTCAGAGTCACTGACATCATCATCCTCTGTTGGAATTGATCTAGGGTTTAAGAAAAAGTTTAACGCTTCGGTAAGCGGCGGAATTTTAAAAAATTTCTTTTACAAGTAAAACGATTTTACTAACCTAGACAAAGTGCAAGTACACGTAAATAAAAACTAATATGAGCATTAAAGATTACTAACCTTTTGAGAAGCTTGAACATTGAGAAGCTTTTGGAAAAGGTTGCAACGTTCGTCTCCCCTCGCAGCACGTCTCTATTCCTTCCTCGGCAACTTGTGCAACCACGAAAGTTTCTATCACTAAATCACTCGAGAGAAAAATGAATTAGTGTGTGGGCACTTTTAAACACGACGACTCAAGAACAAGTCTTAAAGTCGAAGAGCTAAAAACGCTAGGTCAAATGAGGACCTAGGTGCCAAAACCAAAAGGAAATTGAATAGACAGAGAGAGAGGAGTCGGCCAAGCTACAGAGAGAAACTCTCAAATCTCTTAAACTTGGATTGAATGAAATGTGAGGAATGAGGCTCCTATTTATAAGAGAGGTCTCACCTTCAATAAGGTAGTTTCCTCTTCTATAAAATATCACATATTCATGAGCAAATATTGCCTCCTTCCCACTTAAGTCACACGGCCAAGGCAGCCTTCTAGAAGGCTTGGATATGTTTCCTTTTTTTGTTCCTTGCCTTGCCTTGACTCTCTTGGCCGATTTCCCTCTTGCCTCTTTGAGGAAATTTGTTTCCTCTTTTTCTTTTGGCAAGTATCTTGATACATTTATGCACAAAATATTCTCTCTTTCTTTCTTTGTGTTGGGCGGCCACTATTTTCTAGAAGGAGCTTCTAGAAGCTTCTTCATTTGTTCATGACAACATGAGAAAGACCCATTAAGAATTTTCAATAAAATTCTTATGAAATGAAATTAATCCACAAGGCCCAAATAAACTAATATTGGTCAAGTGATGTATTTCATCAAATGACCATATCAAAATTTATTGACATTCATTTCATCCTATGTCTTAAAAGACAAAAATACCCTTTTGACAATTTTCGTAAAACTTGTTTCGTTTTTTTTTACTTAGCTTCTAGTTTAACTATTCCTACTCGATGTGATGCGTGACAGTGACCTCATGGACCCAAATGAATAAAGCTTGAGCTAAACACTTAGACTCAAAAGTTCACAAACCTTTTCCAAGTTTAGCTTAATGTCAACTGACTCCACTAAAGAGTTGACACTGAAAATCTCTCGGCTCAAATGAATTTATTTTCTACTCAAGAATTCAACCAAATTATGATGAGCGGATCCACTGAATATTATCTAGATTTACCCTTCATGAATATCATCAGCTAGTCGGGATTTACAAAATTACCATTTTACCCTTCTAGCTGTTATTTCCTCAACTCCTTTGTCGCTTGTGAATAAGTTAGAAACAATGTATCGACGAGGAGCTAACAAGTCACATTGTTTCATCCAAAAGAGTCGGGACTCAATTTGGACACTGGCCAGTTCATTTATTCACATTCCAAGGAACAAGGCATGAGGTGATATACATTGCATTTCATCAATCTTGTACATGAATTCCATATCTATGAGAACTTCACAAAGTTACTCATGACATCTTCATGACTTAGTACTTCACCATTAGGTCATGTTCAGAATCACATAGTGAGTCCGAACTCTGACTTTCTCAAATGAGAATACGTAAGCTATGAAATGGCATGCTCATTTCAGGATTAAGGTAAGCACGATGCAATTCATACGTAGTGACTTCGAGACATAAAAGGTTAAATGGTTTGTTCTTATTTTGTCTCTAGAAGTGCACTTGTCAATTCAGTACCTTCAGAAGATACCTAGAAGAAGTATAGAGTCTCCAACTCCTAATGCCCCATAACCAGACATCATGAATTCTCCTAACAATCATACTGAGGTCAATAGTCCTTTGACCCTTAGATTGCGAATATATCGTTTTAAGCAAACTACAAAGAGTTTGTTCATGAAAATCTACATTTGTCTCTTCGTAAGTTGTTAAGTTTGTTTATGGACTAAAGACTAAGTTTTTATCATAAAGCTTCAAACAGACAAGGAAGAATGAATGAACGTTTCAACTTTTTATTAATTAATAAGCAATTACAAGCAAGAGTCTTGGTGAGACTTTATTACATCAAATGTACAAAATAAAGACTACAACTCTTCTTGTGGGCACCATTGACAACAAACTCTCACTTGTCTCAAAGAAGATGTGTGTAGTCCTTCATGCCTAAGCCCTCTCGATGTTGGTCGAAGACCTTGTTCGCTAGGGCCTTGGTGAATGGATCTGCTAGGTTGTCCACCGTTGAGATCTTCTTCACTTCCACGTCTCCGCGCTGCACGATCTCTCAAATCAAATGGTATTTCCTCTCAATATGTTTAGAGCGCTTATGGATTCGAGGTTCCTTTGAGTTAGCGACAGCCCCACTATTATCACAATAAAGGGTCATGGGCTCGTCGACGTTTGGAACAACTTCCAAATACATAAGGAATTTTCTAAGCCATACAACCTCTTTGGATGCTTCACAAGCAGCCACATATTCTGCTTCCATTGTGGAGTCAGCAATGCAAGATTGCTTAATACTCCTCCGCACAACAGCTCCACCATTAAGGGTGAACACAGATCCCGAAGTGGATTTCCTAGAATCCTTATCCGCTTGAAAATCGGAGTCGGTATATCCCATCATAGTCAGGTCAGTACCTGAGTATGTAAGCATCAAGTTCCTAGTTCTTCGAAGATACTTAAGAACATGCTTAACAGCAATCCAGTGCTCGGGTCCAGGGTTGGATTGGAAACGGCTAACTACGACAACGGCGAAACAGATGTCAGGTCTAGTGCAAAGCATAGCATACATGAGGCTTCCTACGGCATAGGCGTAAGGAATTTTCCTCATATCTTCAATCTCTTGTGCAGTCTTGGGAGACTGGTCCTTAGAGAGTGAAACTCCATGCCTAAAGGGTGTTTGGCACTTCTTGGAGTCTTGCATCGAGAAGCGATCCATCAACTTATCAATATAAGATGCTTGAGAGAGCGACAAGGTCCGGTTTTTCCGATCTCGAAAGATTTGGATCCCCAGAATGTACGCGGCTTCTCCTAGATCCTTCATATCGAATTGCTTTGCTAACCAGACCTTAAACTCAGATAATTTACCCACATCGTTACCTATGAGTAATATATCATCGACATATAATACCAGAAACATAACTTTGCCTTCGTGTATTAACTTGTAAACACAAGGCTCATCTATTGACTGTTCAAAGCCGAAGATTTTTACAGTTTCATCGAATCTAATATTCCATGACCTAGATGCTTGCTTTAGTCCATAAATGGACTTAAGTAACTCACAAACCTTGGTCTCTTGACCTTTTTCCATGAAACCGTCTGGTTGAGCCATGTAAATGCGCTCGTCAAGATTTCCATTCAGGAAGGCTGTCTTGACATCCATTTGCCAGATCTCATAGTCGAGAGCTGCAGTTATGGATATGAGTATGCGGATGGATTTAAGCATCGCGACTGGCGAGAAGGTTTCTTCATAGTCAATCCCTTCTTGTTGGGTATAACCCTTAGCCACAAGTCGTGCTTTGAACGTCTCGACGTTCCCATCCGAACCCATTTTCTTCTTCTATATCCACTTACACCCTACGGGTTTAATCCCTTCAGGAAGGTCTACAAGTTTCCAGACTTTGTTGACATACATAGAGTGCATTTCAACTTTCATGGCGTCAAGCCAAAGGTTTGATTCAGAACAAGCCATTGCTTGGCTATAGGAAACAGGGTCATTCATGTCGGAGACGGCTACGAGAGAGTCTCCATAGGACATGTACCTGTCAGGCTTTTGAGTAGCCCTCCCACTACGTCAAAGTACTACTAGCCGAGATTCTGATGAGTTAGGTTGTGTTTCAATTGGGGTAAGAATAGTTCTTACAGATGAGGTAGAAGCTTCCTCACCCAACTTTTCTTCAAGCACAATATTGCTTCTACATCCTTCATAAAGTCCTCCTCAAGGAAACGCGCATTCGTGCTAACGAAAGTCTTATCGTCCTCGGGACTATAGAAAATGAAACCTTTGGTTTCCTTTGGATATCCAACGAATAGACACAATTCTGATCTACTAGCCAACTTGCTAGTCTTTTGCCTCAGCACGTGTGTAGGGCAACCCTAAATTTTGATGCGGCCAAGATTTACTTTACGGCCAGTCCATCGTTCATAAGGAGTACCAGGAACCGTTTTGGATGGAACTTGGTTCAGAATGTAAGCGGCTGTTTCGAGGGCATATCCCCAAAAGGAAAGAGGGAGTGATGAGTAACTCATCATTGATCTAACCATCTTCATAAGAGTTCGGTTTCTTCTCTCTGACACTCCGTTTTATTGAGGTGTGCCAGGTGCGGTAAGCTGAGAAGCGATACCTTCTTCTTTAAGAAAGTCACCGAACTCTCCAGACATATACTCACCACCTCGATCAGATCGAAGGGTTTTGATCACTTTGCCAGTTTGCTTTTCCACTAAAGTCCTAAAGACCTTAAATACGTTAAAGGTCTCGGATTTGTGTTTGAGCAAATAGACAAAACCATATCGCGAGTAATCATAGGTGAAGGTAACAAAGTATTCGTATCCTCCACGTGCCTGTTGGCTGAGCGGACCACACACATCAGAATGTACTAGTTCCAGCAACTCAGTGGCTCTTCGACCCTTATCGGAGAAAGGTCGCTTAGTCATTTTTCCTTCTATGCAGGATTCACAAGTAGGTAGTGAACCTATTGCAGAGGCTTGGAGTGGACCATCCCTCACAAGTCTCTTAATCCTATCTAGACTGATATGACCAAGTCTCAAGTGCCATAGGTATGTTGATTTTGTTAGATCGGAGGATTCAGAAAGTTTGATCCTCTTTGGCTCCCTAATTAGATCGTTATCTATTTCGGTGTCTAAAAGAGAAGGTTGAGTGAGATAAATGTAAAAAAGAGCATTCTTCATTCATGCATAAGTGACAAAAGAATTATCAGGAAACGAAATACGAATTCCATTCTTAATGAACTTTAAACAATAATCTTGCTCAAGAAGACAAGCAACATATATTAAGTTCTTCCTAAAGGTAGGAACAAAATAAACATTATTAAAGTTTAAAGTGCGGTCTTCAAAAGACAGCGTCACGGATCCCACAACCTTCGCAGACACCAGGCTCCCTTCACCCCATTTGAAACAGAACTCGCCTTCCTTTAAGCTTTTGGTTTTCTTGAAACCATTCAAGGAACAACAAATATGGTTAGTAGCAGCGGAGTCAAGAATCCACGTTGATACATTATCAGCTACTAAGCATGCTTCGGTAACTAGTACAATACTATGTTCCTTTGCTTTGAGATAGGCTGGATAGTTCTTTTTATCGGCCTTGTGAAGTCTCTTCTTAGTTCCAGAGGCGGAGGCTTTTTGCTCAGTAGCATGTGCTTCTCCTTGATTCTTCTTTCTCTTAGTGAGACCTACAGCAGTGTGAAGTTCCTTCATAAGCTTGGTAACAGTGTACTCTAGCTTGTTTATGGAGTAGTTAATCTTGGAGGTATCAAGAGATGTGGGGAGAGTTTCTAAGATCATATCTGTGACATTCTTCCCATCAATCTAAGATCCTAGGATTTCCATTTTATTCAGAAAACTAATTCTCAGTATCATAAAGTCTCCAATAGGAGTCCTAGCCTTCATATGACATGTCATAAACTGCCGGACTGCTTATTGCCTTGACGCCTTTGCCCTTCAAACATCTCATGGAGATTGTTGAGCATGTCGGCGGCAGTCTCGATGTCACGATGTTGTTGTTGCAACACATTGTTCATTGATGCTAAGATATAGCACCTCACAATCTCATCGGAGCAGAGCCAGGCCGCCAAGGCGTCTTTGTCCTCTTGAGTCGAATCATCATTCGTCAGAGGAAGACACGGGGTGGTGAGTACCCATTTGTGCTTGTTAAAGGTAGGTATTATGTCGAGGTTATGTTTCCAATTAACGTGGTTTTTGGTTTCGAGTTTGTTTGAGGAAAGGATGATCGAGAAAGGTTTGAGAGTCATATTGCCTATAAACGTTTAAACAAGTTTATGATTAGTCTTTGGTTTAGGATTTAAGTTTCTTTAAGACTTGATAAAATCCAAATGTGTTATAAACCAAACGATAATTTACTCCCTCAAGAGAAGGCCGCAAAAAATCTCCATTTATAAGTAAATGACACATCATTAATGCTTAGCCAAGATGTCAATACACCAGTTTTAACCAGCCACCTTTTAAATTGGTTTGAACACTCACATCCTTTCGCAGAGCCTCGAAGGAGGATTACCAGGGATTGAGTCTAAGTGTGTAACCAACCACTTAGTCCAAAAGATCGATTTTGAAAAACAATCCACCGAGGGGAGGTCTTGTCTCATTGTCTCACTTTCGGACTTAGCTCATTGAGCAATGATCAGTGCAAAGCGCCCTTGAGTACTCCCATTTAAGAGAGGGCCACGAGGGTGAATCTTAGTCTGGCGACAATTGCACTTTTCATTAGTGTTGGGGATCGTGGGTTACAAACAACAAATATAACCCTCCCACTTAGTTTTTGGAGTTGGTACATCGACTCTTATAAGTTCGGAAACGGTTTTCCTAGTTATAGAGCGATAAAGCGGACAACTAGAAAAGAATCCTAGATCTTCATGTTCAGAGCAGTGTTAGTACATAAAGGCACAAGGGACATACTCGGATCTTTTCCTATTTTCTATTTCGGGAAAGTGCATGAGGGAAGTGTGAACTTCAACTCACTCGAACACTTGAAAGTTTGAGATTACACATTTTTTTATTTCTCGGCCTGTCTACAAGGAGACCTCCCACTCAAATTTTCAAGAGCATATAGATTTTGAACATATGTGGTATAGATATAGTTTTGAAAACATTTTGAAAACTTATTTGATTTAGATGACAAAATATTTTCAAGTTTGAAAACGAAAACGGTTTTTCAAAATTCAAACTAGTTTTGTAAAATTCAATTTCAATTAAACCTTTCAAAAATCAAAACATTTTAATCTTTCACATCATGTTTATAATCTTATAAAAAATATTTTTTCTCACGAAAAGTTTCTCATTAGAGTTCTATACCTCATGGTAGTGGGGCTGAAAATCCGGATTTCTAAAAAACTGGACTTTCGGAACAACCGCGCACCTCGGAGTAAAGTCGCCGTAACTGATGTCCTTTTGACCTGAAACCAATTGTATTGGAAAGAGGACAAACAGAACTTTAATTTGATTTAAGAATCATTAAATTTAGAATTCTGAGCTGAGAGTTATGCCACTTTTACTGCGGGTTTTACTCCAGCTCGAAGAAAAAGAACTAATTGAAGTTCGGTCTTTTTAGGTGCGAAAAAGAATCGAGTGTAACGGAACGTTTTAGGAAGTTATTAAAGAATTTATTAGTGTTTTATTATCAAGGTAATAACATGGTATAAAAGAAATAACAACAAGCATAAAACATTTCAAGTAAATAAAAGAAACTAGTAAGACAAGAAAACTAGTCACAAAATTTACTCGAAATTTTCTCAAACTTAAAAACACGTTTTTCAATATAAAAAATTAAAAACTTTTAGAACTGATTCAAATGTGTTTTAAAATCATCCCAAACTCATAGAAAATCAACATGATTTTTAATTTAAAGGCAAGAGCAATAAATTAAAAAAAATCTAAGAAAACAATTCTAACTTGTCACAAAATTAGTAAACTTTCGAAAACGATTTTCAAGCTCATAATTTTAATTACATGTACATGCATATATTTGAACATAGCTCTGATACCATTTGTTGGAATTGATCTAGGGTTTAAGAAAAAGTTTAACGCTTCGGTAAGCGGCAGAATTTTAAAAAATTTCTTTTACAAGTAAAACGATTTTACTAACCTAGACAAAGTGCAAGTACACGTAAATAAAAACTAATATGAGCATTAAAGATTACTAACCTTTTGAGAAGCTTGAACATTGAGAAGCTTTTGGAAAAGGTTGCAACGTTCGTCTGCCCTCGCATCACGTCTCTCTTCCTTCCTCGGCAACTCGAGCAACCACGAAACTTTCTATCACTAAATCACTCGAGAGAAAAATGAATTAGTGTGTGGGCACTTTTAAACACGACGACTCAAGAACAAGTCTTAAAGTCGAAGAGCTAAAAACTCTAGGTCAAATGAGGACCTAGGTGCCAAAACCAAAAGGAAATTGAATAGAGAGAGAGAGAGAGGAGTCGGCCAAGCTAGAGGGAGAAACTCTCAAATCTCTTAAACTTGGATTGAATGAAATGTGAGGAATGAGGCTCCTATTTATAGGAGAGGTCTCACCTTCAATAAGGTAGTTTCCTCTTCTATAAAATATCACATATTCATGAGCAAATATTGCCTCCTTCCCACTTAAGTCACACGGCCAAGGCAGCCTTCTAGAAGGCTTGGATTTGTTTCCTTTTTTTGTTCCTTGCCTTGCCTTTGACTCTCTTGGCCGATTTCCCTCTTGCATCTTTGAGGAAATTTGTTTCCTCTTTTTCTTTTGGCAAGTATCTTGATACATTTATGCACAAAGTATTCTCTCTTTCTTTCTTTATGTTGGGCGGCCACTATTCTCTAGAAGGAGCTTCTAGAAGCTTCTTCATTTATTCATGACAACATGAGAAAGGCTCATTAAGAATTTTCAATAAAATTCTTATGAAATGAAATTAATCCACAAGGCCCAAATAAACTAATATTGGTCGAGTGATGTATGTCATCAAATGACCATATCAAAATTTATTGACATTCATTTCATCCTATGTCTTAAAAGACAAAAATACCCTTTTGACAATTTTCGTAAAACTTGTCTCGTTTTTGTTTTGACTTAGCTTCTAGTTTAACTATTCCTACTCGATGTGATGCGTGACAGTGACCTCATGGACCCAAATGAACAAAGCTTGAGCTAAACACTTGTACTCAAAAGTTGACAAACCTTTTCCAAGTTTAGCTTAATGTCAACTGACTCCACTAAAGAGTTGACATTGAAAATCTCTCGGTTCAAATGAATTTATTTTCTACTCAAGAATTCAACCAAATTATGATGAGCGGATCCACTGAATATTATCTATGTTTACCCTTCATGAATATCATCAGCTAGTCGGGATTTACAAAATTACCATTTTACCCTTCTAGCTGTTATTTCCTCAACTCCTTTGTCGCTTGTGAATAAGTTAGAAACAATGTATTGACGAGGAGCTAACAAGTCACATTGTTTCATCCAAAAGAGTCGGGACTTAATTTGGACACTGGCCAGTTCATTTATTCACATTCCAAGGAACAAAGCATGAGGTGATATACATTGCATTTTATCAATCTTGTACATGAATTCCATATCTATGAGAACTTCACAAAGTTACTCATGACATCTTCATGACTTAGTACTTCACCAATAGGTCCTGTTCGGAATCACATAGTGAGTCCGAACTCTGACTTTCTCAAATGAGAATACGTAAGCTATGAAATGGCATGTCTCATTTCAGGATTAAGGTAAGCACGATGCAATTCATACGTAGTGACTTCGAGACATAAGAGGTTAAATGGTTTGTTCTTATTTTGTCTCTAGAAGTGCACTTGTCAATTCAGTACCTTCAGAAGATACCTAGAAGAAGTATAGAGTCTCCAACTCTCAATGCCCCATATCCAGACATCATGAATTCTCCTAACAATCATACTGAGGTCAATAGTCCTTTGACCCTTAGATTGCGAATATATCGTTTTAAGCAAACTACGAAGAGTTTGTTCATGCAAATCTACATTTGTCTCTTCGTAAGTTGTTAAGTTTGTTTATGGACTAAAGACTAAGGTTTTATCATAAAGCTTCAAACAGACAAGGAAGAATGAATGAACGTTTCAACTTTTTATTAATTAATAAGCAATTACAAGCAAGAGTCTTCGTGAGACTTTATTACATCAAATGTACAAAATAAAGACTATAACTCTTCTTGTTGGCACCATTGACAACATCCTCTTCGTCTTCACCGTTACCATTGACAACAGGACTTTCGGTCTGGCTCGGCTGAGAAGAAGAGGCACCATCTGAGGCAAGAGAATGAGTCATTACCTTGATAAGCCGTTCACATACGACTTTCCTTCGAGAGGAAGTCTCGATGATTTCCTTGAGGGCAACAACTTCTGTTTTCAATGGTGCCCACAAGAAGAGTAGTAGTCTTTACTTATGTACATTTTATGTAATAAAGTCTCACGAAGACTCTTGCTTGTAACTGCTGAATCATTAATAAAAGTTGAAACGTTCATTCATTCTTCCTTGTATGTTTGAAAATTTATGATAAACTGTAGTCTTTAGTCCTTAAACAAACCTAACAACATATGAAGAGACAAATGTAGATTTGAATGAACAAACTCTTCATGGTTTGCTTAAAACAATATATTCGCAATCTAAGGATCAAATGACTATTGATCTCAGTACGATTGCTAGGAGAATCTATGATGTCTGGTTTTGGGGCATAGAGAGTTGGAGACTCTATAGTTCTTCTAGGTATCTTCTAAAGGTACTGAATTGACCAGTACACTTCTAGAGAAATGATAAGAACAAACCATTTAACCTCTTATGTCTCGAAGTCACTACGTATGAATTGCATCATGCTTACCTCAATCCTGAAATTAGAAATGTCATTTCATAGCTTACGTATTCTCATTTGAGAAAGTAAGAGTTCGGATTCACTATGTGATTCTGAATAGGACTTATTGGTGAAGTACTAAGTTATGAATATGTCATGAGTAACTTTGCGAAGATCTCATAGACATGGAATTCATGTACAAGATTGCTGAAATGCAATGTGTATCACCTCATGCATTGTTCCTTGGAATGTGAATAAATGAACTGACCAGTGTCCAAATTGAGTCATGAATCTTTTGGATGAATGTGACTTGTTAGCTCCTCGTCAATACATTGTTTCTAACTTATTCACAAGCGACAAAGGAGTTGAGGAAATAACAGCTAGAAGGGTAAAATGGTAATTTTGTAAATCCCGTCTAGCTGATGATATTCATGAAGGGTAAACATAGATAATATTTAGTGGATCCACTCATCACAATTAAGTCGAATTTCTTAGTAGAAAATAAATTCATTTGAACCGAGAGATTCTTAGTGTCAACTCTTTCGTGGAGTCAGTTGACATTAAGCTAAACTTGGAATAGGTTTGTGAAGTTTTGAGTCCAAGTATGTTAGCTCAAGCTTTGTTCATTTGGATCCATGAGGTCATTGTCACAAGTCATATCGAGTAGGAATAGTTAAACTATAAGCTAAGTCAAAACAAGAACTAGACGAGTTTTACGAAAATTGTCTAAAGGGTAATTTTGTCTTTTTGGACATGTGATGAAATGAATGTCAATAAATAAGTTTTTGACATTGTCATATGATGACAAGCAATTGATCCACACGGCCAAGTCTAAGTATTTGGGCCTTGAGGATTAATTTCATTTCATGGAATTTTACTTGAAAATTCTTAATGGGTTTTTCTTATGTTGTCATGAACAAATGAAGAAACATCTAGAAGGTCCTTCTAGAAGCCCTTGGCCGTCCAACATAGCAAGGAAAGAGAGAATTATTTTGTGCATTAATGTATGAAGATACTTGCCAAAAGAAAAAGAGGAAACAAATTTCCTATATGGGAAATCAACATGGGCGGCAAGAGAGAAGGCAAACAAAAGAGGAAACAAATCCAAGGTGTCATGAAGACTACCTTGCATGTCCAAAGGAAGAGAAGAAATGACAATATTTGCTCATGAATATATGATAGAAGAGGAAACTACCTTTTGAAGGTACTCCTTCTCCTATAAATAGAGCCCTCATTCTCATTGTTTCTCATCCCACACAATTTAGAGATTGAGAGCTTCTCTCTCTAGACCTTGTGGCCGCCCGTATCCCTCTCTCTATCTAGCTCCTTTCGTTTTTGTTTTGGCACCTAGGTTCACATTTGACCTAGCATTTGTTTTAGCTCTTCGACTCTAAAACTTGTTCTTGAGTCGTCGTGTTTAAAAGGGCCCACGCACTTATTCCTTCTTACCTCGAGTGATTTATGTGATAGAAACTTTCGTGGTTACTCGAGTTCCCGAAGAACAAAGAAAGACGAGCTGCGTGGGGAGACGAGCGATTCAACCTCCACAAGCTTCTAAACGATCAAGCTTCATAAAGGTTAGTAAACATGTAATCGCTTTTAGATAGTTTTAATAATAACATGTGCTTGCTCTTTGTCTAGGTTAGTAAAATCGTTTTACTTGTTTAAAGAAAATTTTTATTTTCCGCCGCCTGCTAGAAGCGTTAAATCTTTTCTTAACCCTAGATCAATTCCAACAACTTCTTCATAAAGCCCCTTGAGAATGTCACTCTGAACTTCTTCAAAAAAGGGAGCAACCTTTAGAGTACTACCAAAAGCGACAGATGTTGCGACAGAAGGCATGACAAGATCTCTGACATGTTTTCCCTCAAATAACTTGTGACTGAATGAGAGTTTACTAGGAGGTTTTCCAGCGATTTCATCGGCCCTAAGCAAATCTCTCTTTTGAGCCAGCATCATTCCAGATATAAGAGAGGGAAAGCCAATCGGGAGCTTCAGAACATAGGACTTAGCATGCTTGTGTTGGAATTGATCTAGGGTTTAAGAAAAAGATTAAACGCTTCGGGAAGCGGCGGAATTTTAAAAAATTTCTTTTCAAGTAAAAACAGTTTTTACTAACCTAGACAAAGAAGCAAGTACATGTAATTAAAAACCAATATGAGCTAAGAGTTTACTAACCTTTCTTGAAGCTTGAACTTTGAAGAAGCTCTTGGAAAGTTTGCAACGCTCGTCTCCCCTTGCAGCACGTCTCTCTTCCTTTCCTCGGCACCTCGAGCAACCACGAAAGTTTCTATCACCAAATCACTCGAAAAGAAGGAATCAGTGAGTGGGCACTTTTAAACACTATGACTTAAGAACGAGTCTCGAAGTCGCAGAGCTAAACACTAGGTCGAGTGAGGACCTAGGTGCCAAGACAAGAAAAAATCGAAAATAAACTAGAGAGAGAGAGGATTTTCGGCCACAAGTTCTAGAGAGAGAGTCTCTCAAATCTCTTAAACTTGGATGAATGAATTGTGAGGAAATGAGGCTCCTATTTATAGGAGAGGTCTCACCTTCAATAAGGTAGTTTCCTCTTCTATAGAATATCACATATTCATGAGCCAATTTCCTCTTTTTCCCTTTGAGACACTCGGCCAACAGTGGCTTCTAGAAGCCTTGATTTGTTTCCAATTTTGTTCATGGCTTGCCTTTTCTCTCAACATGGCCGATTCCCCTATGCATGCATATGCAAATTTGTTTCCTCTTTTTCTTTTGGCAGAGAACCTTGATACATTTATGCACAAAATAAACTATCTTTCCTTGGGTATTATGGGCGCCTATTCTCATCTAGAAGGAGCTTCTAGAAGCTTCTTCATTTGTTCATGACAACATGAGAAAAGCCCATTAAGAATTTTCAATAAAATTCTTATGAAATGAAATTAATTCACAAGGCCCAATAATCAAGTTATGGCCGAGTGACATTAAGTCATCAAATGAACTTGTCAAAAAATTTATTGACATTCATTTCATCATATGTCTCAAAAGACAAAAATACCTTTTTGACTAATTTCGTTCTTGTTTTGACTTAGCTTCCAGTTTAACTATTCCTATCGATGTGATTCGTGACAGTGACCTCATGGCCCCAAATGAACAAAGCTTGAGCTAAACACTTGGACTCAAAAGTTCACAAACTTTTTCCAAGTTTAGCTTAATGCCAACTGACTCCACTAAAGAGCTGACACTGAAAATCTCTCGGTTCAAATGAATTTATTTTCTACTCAAGAATTCGACCTAATTATGATGAGCGGATCCACTGAATATTATCTATGTTTACCCTTCATGAATGTCATCAGCTAGTCGGGATTTACTAAATTACCATTTTACCCTTCTAGCTGTTATTTCCTCAACTCCTTTGTCGCTTGTGAATAAGTTAGAAACAATGTATTGACGAGGAGCTACCAAGTCACATTGTTTCATCCAAAAGAGTCAGGACTCAATTTGGACACTGGCCAGTTCATTTATTCACACTCCAAGGAACAAAGCATGAGGTGACATACATTGCATTTCAGCAATCTTGTACATGAATTCCATATCTATGAGAACTTCACAAAGTTACTCATGACATACTCACAACTTAGTACTTCACCAATAGGCCTTGTTCGGAATCACATAGTGAGTCCGAACTTTGACTTTCTCAAAGGAGAATACTAAGGTGTGAAATGGCATGTCTTATTTCAGGATTAAGGTAAGCATGATGCAATTCATACATAGTGACTTCGAGACACAAGAGGTTAAATGGTTTGTTCTTATATTGTCTCTAGAAGTGCACTGGTCAATTCAGTACCTTCGGAATATACCTAGAAGAACTATAGAGTCCCAAACTCTCAATGCCTCATAACCAGACATCATAGATTCTTCTAACAATCATACTGAGGTCAATAGTCCTTTGACCCTAAGATTGCGAATATATCGTTTTAAGCAAACTACGAAGAGTTTGTTCATGCAAATCTACATTTGTCTCTTCGTAAGTTGTTAAGTTTGTTTATGGACTAAAAGACTAAGGTTTTATCATACAGCTTCAAACAAAGAAAGAATGAATGAACGTTTCAACTTTATTAATGAATGAATAGGCAATTACAAGCAAGAGTCTTCATGAGACTTTATTACATCAAATGTACAAAATAAAGACTACAACTCTTCTTGTGGGCACCATTGACAACAAACTCCCACTTGACTCAAAGAAGGTGTGTGTAGTCATTCATGCCTAATCCCTCACGATGTTGGTCGAAGACCTTGTTCGCTAGGGCCTTGGTGAATGGATCTGCGAGGTTGTCCACCGTTGAGATCTTCTTCACTTCCACGTCTCCGCGCTGCACGATCTCTCGAATCAAATGGTATTTCCTCTCAAAACGCTTAGAGCACTTATGGCTTCTAGGTTCCTTTGAGTTAGCGACAGCCCCACTATTATCACAATAAAGGGTCATGGGCTCGTCGACGTTTGGAACAACTTCCAAATACTTAAGGAATTTTCTAAGCCATACAGCCTCTTTGGATGCTTCACAAGCAGCCACATATTCTGCTTCCATTGTGGAGTCAGCAATGCAAGATTGCTTAATACTTCTCCACACAACAGCTCCACCATTAAGGATGAAAACAGATCCCGAAGTGGATTTCCTGGAATCCTTATCCGCTTGAAAATCGGAGTCGGTATATCCCGTCATAGTCAGGTCAGTACCTGAGTATGTAAGCATCAAGTTCCTCGTTCTTCGAAGATACTTAAGAACATGCTTAACAGCAATCCAGTGCTCGGGTCCAGCGTTGGATTGGAAACGACTAACTACGCCAATGGCGAAACAGATGTCAAGTCTAGTGCAAAGCATAGCATACATGAGGCTTCCTACGGCAGAGGCGTAAGGAATCTTCCTCATGTCTTCAATCTCTTGTGCAGTCTTGGGAGACTGGTCCTTAGAGAGTGAAACTCCATGCCTAAAGGGTGCTTGACCCCTCTTGCAGTCTTGCATCGAGAAGCGATCCATCACCTCATCAATATAAGATGCTTGAGAGAGCGACAGGGTCCGGTTTTTCCTATCTCGAAAGATTTGGATCCCCAGAATGTACGCGGCTTCTCCTAGATCCTTCATATCGAATTGCTTTGCTAGCCAGACCTTAACCTCATATAACTTACCCACTTCATTACCAATGAGTAGTATATCATCGACATATAGTACCAGAAACACAACTTTGCCTTCGTGTATTAATTTGTAAACACAAGGCTCATCTATTGACTGTTCAAAGCCGAAGCTCTTCACAGTTTCATCGAATATAATATTCCATGACCTAGATGCTTGCTTTAGTCCATAAATGGATTTAAGCAACTCACAAACCTTGGTCTCTTGACCTTTATCCACGAAACCGTCTGGTTGAGCCATGTAAATGCGCTCGTCAAGATTGCCATTCAGAAAGGCTGTCTTGACATCCATTTGCCAGATCTCATAGTCGAGAGCTGCAGCTATGGATAGGAGTATGCAGATGGATTTAAGCATCGCGACTGGCGAGAAGGTTTCTTCATAGTCAATCCCTTCTTGTTGGGTATAACCCTTTGCCACAAGTCGTGCTTTGAACGTCTCGACGTTCCCATCAGGACCCCTTTTCTTCTTGTATATCCACTTACACCCTACGGGTTTAATCCCTTCAGGAAGGTCTACAAGTTTCCAGACATTGTTGACATACATCGAGTGCATTTCAACTTTCATGGCGTCAAGCCAAAGGTTTGATTCAGAACAAGCCATCGCTTGGCTATAGGAAACAGGATCATCCATGTCAGAGACGGCTACAAGAGAGTCTCCATAAGACATGTACCTGTCAGGCTTTTGAGTAGCCCTCCCACTACGTCTAAGTACTACTTGACGAGATTCTGATGAGTTAGGTTGTGTTTCAGTTGGGGTAAGAACAGTTCTTACAGATGAGGTAGAAGCTTCATCACCCAACTTTTCTTCAAGCACAATTTTGCTTCTAGGTTTTGCATCTTTCATAAAGTCATCCTCGAGGAAACGAGCATTCGTGCTAACGAAAGTCTTATCGTCCTCGGGACTATAGAAAGTAAGACCTTTGGTTTCCTTTGGATATCCCACAAACAGGCACAATTCTGACCTACTAGCCAACTTGCTAGTCTTTTGCCTCAGCACGTGTGCAGGGCAACCCCAAATTCGGATGCGGCCAAGATTCACTTTACGGCCAGTCCATCGTTCATAAGGAGTACCAGGAACCGATTTGGACGGAACTTGGTTCAGAATATAGGCGGTTGTTTCAAGGGCATATCCCCAAAAGGAAAGCGGGAGTGATGAGTAACTCATCATTGATCTAACCATCTCCATAAGAGTTCGGTTTCTTCTCTCTGACACTCCGTTTTGTTGAGGTGTGCCAGGTGCGGTAAGCTGAGAAGCGATACCTTCTTCTTTAAGAAAGTCATCGAACTCTCCAGACATATACTCACCACCTCGATCAGATCGAAGGGTTTTGATCACTTTGCCAGTTTGCTTTTCCACTAAAGCCCTAAAGACCTTAAATACGTTAAAGGTCTCGGATTTGTGTTTGAGCAAATAGACAAACCCATATCGTGAGTAATCATCGGTGAAGGTAACGAAGTATTCGTATCCTCCACGTGCCTGTTGGTTGAGTGGACCACATACATCAGAATGTATTAGTTCCAGCAACTCAGTGGCTCTTCGACCCTTATCGGAGAAAGGTCCCTTAGTCATTTTTCCTTCTATACAGGATTCACAAGTAGGTAGTGAACCTATTGTAGAGGCTTGGAGTGGACCATCCCTCACAAGTCTCTTAATCCTATCTAGACTGATATGACCAAGTCTTAAGTGCCAGAGGTATGTTGATTTTGTTAGATCGGAGGATTCAGAAAGTTTGATCCTCTTTGGCTCCCTAATTAGATCGTTATCTATTTCGGTGTCTAAAAGAGAAGGTTGAGTGGGATAGATGTAGAAAAGAGCATTCTTCATACATGCATCAGTGACAAAAGAATTATCAGGAAACGAAATACGAATTCCATTCTTAATGAACTTTAAACAATAATCTTGCTCACGAAGACGAGCAACAGATATTAAGTTCTTCCCAAAGGTAGGAACAAAATAAACATTATTCAAGTTTAAAGTGCGGTCTTCAAAAGACAGCGTCACGGATCCCACAGCCTTTGTAGACACCAGGCTCCCATCACCCCATTTGAAACAGGAACTCGCCTTCCTCTAAGCTTTTGGTTTTCTTGAAACCATTCAAGGAACAACAAATATGGTTAGTAGCAGCGGAGTCAAGAATCCACGTTGATACATTATCAGCTACTAAGCATGCTTTGGTAACTAGTACAATACTATGTTCCTTTGCTTTGAGATTGGCAGGACAGTTCCTTTTATCGGCCTTGTAAGGTCTCTTTTTAGTTCCAGAGGCGGAGGCTTTTTGCTCAGTAGCATGTGCCTCTCCTTGATTCCTCTTTCTCTTAGTGAGACCTACAGCAGTATGAAGTTCCTTCATAAGCTTGGTAACAGTGTACTCTAGCTTGTTTATGGAGTAGTTCATCTTGGAGGTATCAAGAGATGCGGGAAGAGTTTCTAACATCATATCTATGACATTCTTCCCATCAATCTCAGATCCTAGGATTTCCATTTTATTCAGAAAACTAATGATCAGTATCATAAAGTCTCCAACAGGAGTCCTAGCCTTCATGTGACAGTTCATAAACTGTTGGACTGCTTGTTGCCTTGTTTGACGTCCTTGCCCTCCAAACATCTCAAGGAGATTGTAGAGTATTTCGGCGGTAGTCTCGATGTCACGATGTTGCTCTTTCAGCATATTGTTCATAGATGCCAAGATATAGCACCTCACAATCTCATCGGATCGAAGCCAGGCCGCTAAGGCGTCATTGTCCTCTTGAGTTGAATCATCATTCGTCAGAGGAGGACACGGGGTGGTGAGTACCCATTTGTGCTTGTTAACGGTAGGTATTATGTCAAGGTTACGTTTCGAGTCTATGTAGTTTTCGTTTTCGAGTTTGTTCGAGGAAAGAATGAAAGAGAGATAGTTGGGAGACATATTGCCTATAAAAGTTGAAACAAGTTTATGATTAGTCTTTGGTTTAGGATTTAAGTTTGTTTAAGACTTTATAAAATCCAAAGGTGTTATAAACCAAACGATAATTTACTCCCTCAAGAGAAGGCCGCAAAAAATCTCCTTTTATAAGTAAATGACACATCATTAATGCTAAGCCAAGATGTCAATACATCTATTTTGACTAGCCACCTTGTAAATTGGTTTGATCACTCATATCCTTTCGCAGAGCCTCAAGGGAGGATTACTAGGGATTGAGCCTAAGTGTGTAACCAACCACTTAGTCCAAAAGATCAACTTTGAAAAACAATCCCCCAAGGGGAGGCCTTGTCATCATTGCATCACTCTCGGACGTAGCTCATTGAGCAATGATTGAAGCAATAACGCCTTGGAGTACTCACATTTAAGTGAGGGTCGCAAGAGCGGCTCTTAGTCCCACGTTATTGCATCTTTCATTAGTGTTGGGGATCGTGGGTTACAAACAACGAATATAACCCTCCCACTTAGTTTTTGGAGTTGGTTCATCGACTCTTATAAGTTCGGAAACAGATTTCCTAGTTAGAGAGCGACAGAGCGGACAACTAGAAGAGAATCCTAGATCGACATGTTCAGAGCAGTATTAGTGCATAAAGGCACAAGGTACATACTCGATCTTTTCCTATTTTCTATTTCGGGAAAGTGCGTGAGGGAAGTGTGAACTTCAACTCACTCGAACACTTGAAAGTTTGAGATTACACATCTTTTTATTTTTCGGCTTGTCTACAAGGAGACCTCCCACTCAAAATTTCAAGAGCATATAGATTTTGAACATATGTGATATAGATATAGTTTTGAAAACATTTTGAAAATTTATTTGATTTGGATGACAAAATATTTTTCAAGTTTGAAAGTGAAAACGGTTTTTCAAAATTCAAACTAGTTTTGAAAAAATTCAATTTCAATTAAACTTTCAAAAATCAAAACATTTTAATCTTACACATCATGTTTATAATCATATGAAAAACATTTTTGCTCAAGAAAATTTTCTCATTAGAGTTCTATAACTCATGGTAGTGGGGTTTGAAAATCCGGATTTCTAAAAAAACTGGAGTTTTAGACAGCCGCGTACCTCGGAGTAAAATCGCCATATCTGGCGGCTCCAATGTCCTTTTGAGCCAAAACCGGTGGCATTGGACAGAGGACAGACAGAGCTTTAATTTGATTCAATAATCATTAAATTTCGATTTCTGAGCAGAGAGTTATGATACTTTTAATGCGGGTTTACTCCAGCTCGAAGAAAAAGAAATAAATTAAAGCTTGGTCCTTTTTAGGTGCGAAAAAAAATCAAGTGTAACGGAACGTTTTAAGATGTTGTTTAAAGCTTTTATTTGTGTTTTATTAGCAGGGTAATAACATAGAATAAAAGAAATAACAACAAGCATAAAACGATTCAAGTAAAAAAAAGAAACTAGCAAGATATCAAAACTAGTCACAAAATTTTCCTCGAAATTTCTCAAACCTTTAAAACACGTTTTTCAAAATAAAAAATTAAAAACTTTTAGAACTGATTCTAATGTGTTTTAAAAACATCCCAAACCCATAGAAAATCAACATGCTTTTTAATTTAAAGACAAGAGCATTAAATTAAAAAAAAAAATCTAAGATTACAATTCTAACTTGTCACAAAATTAGTAAACTTTCGAAAACGATTTTCAAGCTCATAATTTTAAAAACATGTACATGCATCTCTTTGACCATAGCTCTGATACCATTTGTTGGACTTGATCTAGGGTTTAAGAAAAAGATTAAACGCTTCGGGAAGCGGCGGAATTTTAAAAAATTTCTTTTCAAGTAAAAACAGTTTTTACTAACCTAGACAAAGAAACAAGTACATGTAATTAAAAACCAATATGAGCTAAGAGTTTACTAACCTTTCTTGAAGCTTGAACTTTGAAGAAACTCTTGGAAAGTTTGCAACGCTCGTCTCCCCTCGCAGCACGTCTCTCTTCCTTTCCTCGGCACCTCGAGCAACCACGAAAGTTTCTATCACCAAATCACTCAAAAAGAAGGAATCAGTGAGTGGGCACTTTTAAACACTACGACTTAAGAACGAGTCTCGAAGTCGCAGAGCTAAACACTAGGTCGAGTGAGGACCTAGGTGCCAAGACAAGAAAAAATCGAAAATAAACTAGAGAGAGAGAGAGAGGATTTTCGGCCACAAGTTCTAGAGAGAGAGTCTCTCAAATCTCTTAAACTTGGATGAATGAATTGTGAGGAAATGAGGCTCCTATTTATAGGAGAGGTCTCACCTTCAATAAGGTAGTTTCCTCTTCTATAGAATATCAAATATTCATGAGCCAATTTCCTCTTTTTCCCTTTGAGACACTCGGCCAACACAAGGCTTCTAGAAGCCTTGATTTGTTTCCAATTTTGTTCATGGCTTGCCTTTTCTCTCAACATGGCCGATTCCCCTATGCATGCATATGCAAATTTGTTTCCTCTTTTTCTTTTGGCAAGTATCTTGATACATTTATGCACAAAATAAACTCTCTTTCCTTGGGTATTATGGGCGCCTATTCTCATCTAGAAGGAGCTTCTAGAAGCTTCTTCATTTGTTCATGACAACATGAGAAAAGCCCATTAAGAATTTTCAATAAAATTCTTATGAAATGAAATTAATTCACAAGGCCCAATAATCAAGTTATGGCCGAGTGACATTAAGTCATCAAATGAACTTGTCAAAAAATTTATTGACATTCATTTCATCATATGTCTCAAAAGACAAAAATACCCTTTTGACTATTTTCGTTCTTGTTTTGACTTAGCTTCCAGTTTAACTATTCCTATCGATGTAATTCGTGACAGTGACCTCATGGACCCAAATGAACAAAGCTTGAGCTAAACACTTGGACTCAAAAGTTCACAAACCTTTTCCAAGTTTAGCTTAATGCCAACTGACTCCACTAAAGAGCTGACACTGAAAATCTCTCGGTTCAAATGAATTTATTTTCTACTCAAGAATTCGACCTAATTATGATGAGCGGATCCACTGAATATTATCTATGTTTACCCTTCATGAATGTCATCAGCTAGTCGGGATTTACAAAATTACCATTTTACCCTTCTAGCTGTTATTTCCTCAACTCCTTTGTCGCTTGTGAATAAGTTAGAAACAATGTATTGACGAGGAGCTACCAAGTCACATTGTTTCATCCAAAAGAGTCAGGACTCAATTTGGACACTGGCCAGTTCATTTATTCACACTCCAAGGAACAAAGCATGAGGTGACATACATTGCATTTCAGCAATCTTGTACATGAATTCCATATCTATGAGAACTTCACAAAGTTACTCATGACATACTCACAACTTAGTACTTCACCAATAGGCCTTGTTCGGAATCACATAGTGAGTCCGAACTTTGACTTTCTCAAATGAGAATACTAAGGTGTGAAATGACATGTCTCATTTCAGGATTAAGGTAAGCATGATGCAATTCATACACAGTGACTTCGAGACACAAGAGGTTAAATGTTTGTTCTTATATTGTCTCTAGAAGTGCACTGGTCAATTCAGTACCTTCGGAAGATACCTAGAAGAACTATAGAGTCCCAAACTCTCAATGGCTCATAACCAGACATCATAGATTCTTCTAACAATCATACTGAGGTCAATAGTCCTTTGACCCTAAGATTGCGAATATATCGTTTTAAGCAAACTACGAAGAGTTCGTTCATGCAAATCTACATTTTGGCTCTTCGTAAGTTGTTAAGTTTGTTTATGGACTAAAAGACTAAGGTTTTATCATAAAGCTTCAAACAAAGAAAGAATAAATGAACGTTTCAACTTTATTAATGAATGAATAGGCAATTACAAGCAAGAGTCTTCATGAGACTTTATTACATCAAATGTACAAAATAAAGACTACAACTCTTCTTGTGGGGACCATTGACAACAGCTTGACCAAGTGACTAAAAACAAATTCCCCAAAATCAAAAGCAGCACGTGTACCTATCTAGTAAATGAGGCATGCCAGGTCAGACTCGATGCTTGAACCATGAGAGGATGGAGCCCAGTTAACAACCCCAATCCTGTACAGAACATAATATTTTTCCGAAAGAGTGGCATTGTAACCATTTTTCTGCTTTTTTAGGAAGTTAGGACACTCCTTCTAAACATGCCCAAAACCTTCACACTCATGGCACTGAATACGTTTCCCTTTTATATAGCACACACAAGAGAGCTCTATCCAAACCCATTCCCTCTAACCATGAGCTTCTCAGCTTGGAAACCCTTCTGATTCAGCGAACGAAACCGAAATAAAGCCACTATAAACTAGAACAAATTAGAACACACCATAATCAGATCAAATACAAAAAGGATCTATTAATAGCTCACACACTCAGGTTTTTACCTTTAGCTCGTTTTACGATGTTCCTCACTCGGGTTTTTTTTTCTTTTTTCTCCGAAAATTCATACTCTCTGGATTCAATCTCGCCATTCAAACACAAAATCAAAACAAAACATTAAGTTCTCAATCATCACGTTTTCAAATTAGAGAAAAGAAAAAGGAAGGTAAATCAAAACTAAAACTTAGTTTTCATTCCTCAAAACAAAACCCTAAATTCTCATTAAAAAATCGAATAACATTAGATGTAAACAAAAAAAATTGAGAGATCTGGTGAGTTTCAATAGTAGAGACAAAATATTGTATTGGTAATTACATGAAAATTGGAAATCGAAGAAGATATGAGTTGAGATAACTACATGGTGATTTTGAACATATTATAGTGTCTACAGAGAGATAGAGGAGGCTACTGACAATTAATGCACCTTAAAATAACAAATTAAATGTGAAAAAGAATCATTACGCTAACAAGAGCTAACTAAACATGGTTATTAACAAGATCTAGATTACTTAATTAATTGAACTTAAGAAAACCATATCATGAAAGACGAGTTTATAAGAAAACTTACGGGTTAGGCTCACCTACTGAAATCTTCAAGCTTTCTTCTGAAACTCCTTTGCTCTACTTTTGGACTTCCTCTTCGTTTCAGCTCCGCAACGATCAGACCTCTGAACTTCACTCATTGGACTCATAGCGATGACACCAAAATCTTCCGAAACGTAATCTTCGAGACGAGTAAGAAATATGAGTGGGCAACAATCTGTTTCTCACTTGTGCTCTCAAACAACGTGTTTAGATTACACCGTGTTTATGGGATTGGAATCACGGAATTCCTAGGGAAAGAGAGAGAGAGAGAGAGAGAGAGAGAGAGAGAGAGAGAGAGAGAGAGAGAGAGAGAGAGAGAGCTTTGGACGACCAAAACAGGAGAGAGGGAGCCTGTAATGGTCGAATTCTACAATGCAGAAAAAGGTTAATTTTTGCTTCTCATCAGTCCTCTATTTATAGTAGTCCAAAGGAGATATTCTGGAATATTCCAGAATATATTATTTCTTTTTATTGTGTTCACACTGTAGGATTTAATCTCAGCCCTAGGATCTCGACAAATGAATCCTACTTTTTCTCTCATCCATCAAAATAGTATCTAGGATATAATTTTATACAACAATATAAAATATTTTCCTGTTGAGAAAATCTAGGAAAATATATTCTCTTAGATATTCTCCTAATATTTAACCTAAATATTAGGAGAGAATATAGGACAATCATATCTCCCATATTTTCTCCTTTATTTTAGGAACAGAAACACAGAAAAATACTGGTTACCAACCAGTGCAAAAAATTGTCAATCACTAGTAGAGAGGTCCAATTTTTTTTTTCAAGGCCCAATAGCTTTAAACCCATTAAACACTTATTTACTTGTCCAACAATAAATAATAAGTTTATTTACTTGATCTAGCAATAAATAAACAGTTTTACTATAAATATTTATTTAATTCCCAAAATACTTTTTTTGGAATTAATGCTGTCAATCACTATTAAAGCTTTGTGAGAAAATTTATAATGAATTTATTATTATCAGAAAGTTCTTACTCGCCTTTATCAAAGCCGAATTGTCTAGTCCCTTACAATACTCCACCGTGTAATCCAAGACTGATGTTGCGATTTTTACGCGCGTAAGTGTACGTGTTGCTCAAGTAATATAGTGAATTAAGTACGAGTGTCGATCCCACAATGAACAAGCTTAATTAACAAACAAATCAACTAGCACGAATTGAACTAAAGAGGAGATGGAAAGATGTCACAAATTATTGACAAGTTCTAACACAAATAAATAACAAAACACTCAAATAACAGTTGTAAGCAGAAGAAGAAGCTAAGGACCAAGGTTTCACGGGTTTATTCAATGGTATGGATACACGAATTTCACGCACAATCAATAATCAACTCCTACTCTTTGCTAATCATACTCACAGAATAATATTGCTAAATCTCTCTCGAGCATCTAACAACCTATGTCAAAATTAGAAAAATCTTCTCTCGATCTTAATCCCTAACAAAAACATGCATTAACATCAAGAGTATTCCCACGATTCTATGGCAACCTAACTATCTCTAGCCTAGGCATGCATCATAGTAATTCAAACCAAAACAGTAACAACCTAATCTTACTCAAGCATCAAGTTGAACTACAAAATCATGAAAAAGATAGCTAATCTCGATCAAGCATTAAAACGGATTTGAATTAAGAAAAGCAGTAGAGAATGGAAATCGAACTTCAATATATTAAATCATATCCATAACCGAATCCTAAACCCGCTACGCCTTAGTCCTTAATGGAATTAGTTCATAGCGTAGCGAGAAAACAAAAAGAGAATAAGAGAATAGGAATAAGAAACCATAATTAAAAACTCAATTGTGAATTAAAATACGGGAGTTCAAGAGTAAAGGAGAAGAATAAAACTGTAATTGACGCGAATTGATGTAGAACGACTCTCCTCTTTTTCCCTATCTCTCCCAAACACTAAGTGAAAACAATAAAAAAAAAAGTGCTAAGATCCCTAAACAAGAGATTGAGAGGTGTATTTATAGGCCTAGGTCGAAATCCTTGGGTTTCTCTTAATTTTCAGAGCAGATTGGGTAATTAAAAGTGACCCAACGACTCAGATCGACTCCAAATCTGCGTTTCCTCTTTTTTTGTCTCGGCGGACCTCGCAGCGGGTGGTTCGAGGGTCGCGCCGCGAGGTTGACATCTCGGCCGACCTCGCGTTCCGCGCCTCATGCTCCGAGACCGATTTCGGCGATTTTTGGAACCTCGCGACGCGAAGTCCTTGGGTCGTGCCGCGCACTTTTTCTTCTCGCGTGCACCGGTTTTGTAACGACCATAACTCCGATGTCCGATTCTTGCAAATAAATATGCGTTGGAAAGCTAAGAGAGAGATATATCCAATCATGGAATTGGATCATCCAAAATATTTAGTTCAAACTCTCAGAATTGTTCACAAGAGGACGCTGTATTTCTTATTTGCTCTAACTTGGCGAAAATTCTTCGAATCTTCTCAAAATTGCTCTGTTACTTCACGTGATGCTCTACTAACCTCTTTTATACCTCATTGGCCTCTAAAACCTATAATTCTCTCAAATATACACAAAAAACATCACAAATACTCGAGAACAAGCTTGGATTTAGTTGGGAAAATCGGAGTTTTCCGCGTGATTAGCGCAGCTATCAAATGAACCCAACTTTAATGCTAGAATTATATTTACTCATCGTAAGGAGTGTCCACTAATTTAATCAGTACGTGATCATGACCCTCCAGGTTTTCCCGTATTGATATAGAAGTCCGTGATTACTTCAAATAGGTAACGGTCCTTAAACGACGCATCTATCCAAACCAAAGCTTGTCCAGGTCGTACACCTTCTGCAAGTGTATAATGCTCTCACTAAGTGATCAAACCTCACTCGTGTTCCACATATATGACTTTAGATAAAGTTCTCCAGGCTCATATCAGTCATCGAGCATGTTTTAGTTCACCGCCCGAACTCAGATGCCCAGCATGCGACTCAGTTTAATACGGAGACTATGGAATGATAAATGTTTGATAAATATTTGGATTAAGATACTATCGCTTTCAACTAATAAAGATGGTAAATGACAAACTTTATTTTATTAATTATTTCAGCAAGAAGTTACAAATAATATATTCTCGTGGGCAAGAATTCCTAACAATCTCCCACTTTGACCTATAGAAGATGTTGCATGTATCTAAGTCCCATCCTTTCTATGTGATTGGTAAACACACATTCAGGCAGTCCCTTAGTCATCGGATCCGCGATGTTGTCCAACGTCGAGATCTTGATTACAGCCACGTCTCCCTTCGAACTATCTCTCTAATCAGGTTGTATTTTCGTTCAATGTGTTTTGCTCGCTTATGGCTGCAAGGTTCCCTTGAGTTTGAAATCGCTCCAGTGCTATCAAAGTAGAGTTGCATAGGCTCATTCATGTTTCGAACAACCTCCAGTTCGGCTAAGAAGTTCTTAAGCCAAACAGCCTCTTTGGCTGCCTCGGAAGATTCTATATATTCAGCTTCCATTGTAGAGTCCGCAATACTGGATTGCTTTATGCTTCTCCAGAAAATTACTCCTCCATTAAGAGTGAACACTGACCTAGACGTCGACTTCAACATGTCACGTTCTGCTTGAAAATCGGAGTCAGTGTAGCCTTGTATCACCAAGTCACTACTTGTGTATACAAGCATCATATCCCTAGTTTTCTTAAGATATTTTAATATATGTTTTACCGCACTCCAATGATTATGACAAGGGTTAGACTGGTATCTACTCGCAACTCCCACTGCATAGCATATGTCGGGTCTTGTACACAACATTGCATACATTAAGCTCACAACTGCTGATGCATATGGTATACGACTCAGATCCTCTACTTCTTGCGGTGTCTTAGGACACTGCTCTTTCGACAAGGGTAAACCCCATCTCATAGGCAATAGGGCCGCATGAGCATCTTACATCGAAAAGCGAGTTAGCACCTTATCAATATAAGTGCGTTGAGACAGAGCTAGTAGTTTGTTCTTTCTATCACGAATGATTTGAATTCCAAGAACAAATGCAGCATTCCCCAAATATTTCATTTGGAATTGCTTTTCCAGCCACGCCTTTATGTCAGACATCAATGCTATGTTGCTCCCTATCAGAAGGATGTCATCCACATAAAGCACTAAGAATATCACCACATCCTTTTTCGAATACTTGTAGACACAAGGTTCAGAGACGTTTCTTTCGAAACCATAGGTCTTGATCACCTCATCAAACCTTTGATTCCAGGATCTAGACGCTTGCTTAAGTCCATAAATGGACTTCAACAGTTTGCAAACTTTGTGCTCTTGACCCTTTTGTTTGAATCCGTCCGGTTGAGTCATATAGATTTCTTCTTCTAGATAGCCATTCAAGAATGCTGTCTTTACATCCATTTGCCAAATCTCATAATCATAATGAGCGGCAATGGCCAGAAGAACTCTGATGGATTTAAACATGGCTACAAGAGAGAAGGTTTCGTCGTAGTCGATTCCTTTTCTCTGGGTGAAACCCTTAGCCACAAGTCTAGCCTTATAGGTTTCGAATTGTCCATCAGCTCCTTTCTGTCTCTTATAGATCCACTTGCATCCAATCGGTCTAATTTGATCGGGTGGATCTACCAGAGTCCAGACTTAGTTCGAGTGCATAGACTATATCTCTTGATTCATGGCTTCTAGCCATTTATCTTTGTCCAAGTCGACCATTGCGTCTTTAAATGACACAGGGTCGTCGTCGTTCACATCGAATGCAACAACGTTTGCTTTAAATCCAAGATATCGGTCAAGCTCTCTAGAGACCCTCCCAGTATGACGAGGTTGTGTAGCACTTGGACCAACATTTGTGATTTCTTCTTCAGCTCCCACTCTCATATCATTTATAGGTGGAGATGGATTCCCTTCGACATTAGTCGTTGGGTTTGGTACAATCATTTCCCGAGTTAAACTTTACTTCAATGTTTATGGGTTTTGACATAATCATCTTCAAGAAAAGTAGCATTAATTGAAACGAAAGTTTTCCTATCTACAGGAACATAGAATATACCTCATTTAGTCTCTTCAAGATAACCAACAAAGAAGCATACGCTTGTTTTTGGTTCAAGCTTGCTCGATTTCTTTTTCAAGACATGAGCGGGACAACCCCATACATGGATATATCGCAAACCAGCATTTGCTCCGTTCCACAATTCCACAGGGGCATTGGATACAAATTTAGATGGAACATGATTTAATATGTGAATAGTTGTCTGCAATGCATAACCCCAGAAAGATGTTGAAAATGAAGAATAGCTTATCATGGATCTTACCATGTCTGGTAAAGTTCTATTTCTCCTTTCAGCAACCCCATTTTGTTGAGGGTTACCAGGAGCCGATAGTTGTGACATGATTCCATGCTCTAGCAAATGATCGGTGAACTCTGTACCTAAGAACTCGCCTCCCCGATCCGATCGGAAGGTCTTAATAGTTTTACCCAGTTGATTTTCAACACAAGCACGAAATTCTTTAAACTTCTCAAAAGTTTCAGACTTTCTAAGCATCAGGTAAATGAAACCAAATCTTGAATAGTCGTTAGTAAAGTGACAAAGTATTCGAAACCCCATCTCGCAACTTCATTCATCGGTCCACAGACGTCTGAGTGAATCAGTTGCAAAGGTTCGGTGGCTCTTAATCCTTTTCCAGTAAAAGAACACTTGGTCATTTTTCCTTCTATACAGGATTCACAAACAGGCAGAGTTCCCACTTTGAGTTGTTTCAACGACCCAAGCCTTGAAAGTCTCTCTAGCCTCTTTATATTAATATGACCAAGCCTTAAGTTCCAAAGATATGTTTGTTCATCTTCAGATAATTTAATTTTCTTATTAGATGTGGGAGAAGCTACCTTAAACATTTCAGCATTAAATGAACATTTAATTTCAGGGGTTAACACGTATAAACCATTACATAAATGAGCATCACATATTTTTCTTCCGTCAAAACAAACACTCATAGCATTCTCATTTAAGGAAAAAGAAAATTTATGTTTAATTAACTCATAAACTGAAATAAGGTTTCTACAAAAACCAGGAATAAACTAAACTGAATCTAATGTCAAATATTTATTTCCAAATTGGAGTCAAACTACTCCTAAAGCTTTAGCAGTGACGGACTCTCTGTTCCCCACTCTAAGCTGTAGTTCATCTCCTTTCAGTTCCTCCCATGAGTCAGACACCTCTATTGATGTACAAACATGATTAGTTGTCCTCGAATCTACTATCCAGGACGAGAACGAATCTCCAGCATAAAATGCTTCTAAAACATGTAAGTGAGTAAACGGTACCGTACCTTTACCAGACTCAGGGTTCGAGTTATTATCATCATCAGAAATGTTTATGATTGATGGCTCCTTCTCAGCGAGAACATTATCCAGAGGTAAATCATATGGTGTGAATTAATAAGGCGTGGGATCCATTGGAGGCTCCTCTTGATGGTAAGCGTACAATACCAAACCATCACGCCAACCGAAGAGTTCTCTATGAAACACCGCCATCTCATAATACGGGCCATAGCCACAAAGAAGGTGACGAAGTCTGCATACTCCTCAACGAGAGAATTAAGAATTATCTCTATTCTCGTTGCTTCATCAATTTTTAATCTAGTCAATGATGCTTTATGAATCCAATCATACATGTCCCTCACGTAGAGGACAACATACTCACCAGATTTCATCTTGTTATCCATTATATATTTAAGTATTTCATAGTTCGAAGCCATGCTGAAAATAATAAAATACAAGCACATTTACTACTTTATAAAAAGAAAAACATTCATCACATATAATTTAGGAATTAAAAACATAATGCTCCATACAGGCACGGGGATAATACCCAATTTTTATATTCCAATGTAATCCACTAATAGCCACGGTTCTTCCCACTATGGTGGCGTAATGAAGCACACCTAGTGAAGATCGAGACCATCTCAGATTAGTAAGCAGTCGCGGTTCATGGACAAGCATAACTATGCTTACTAACTACCTATGTTATAGGAATCGTTGTCCACATGAGCAACCCCGGTTGGATTCATGCATGAGTCGACCCAACATTTCAGCAGAAAGAGTATCATGCAAACGCACTGACTTAGCCAGTACACGCCGAGCTCAACTTCCCCACCTATCGCTAGAGACACAACCTTGTTATTGGAATCAGAAAAGCCTGTCCTTAGGAGCAGATCACCATGTCTTAAAGACTGCTGATCAAGCAGGGATCTTTCATCCTCACGGTGTTGTGGCAATATTGGAGACCTAAGACTCAATGTACTTTTAGTATTTTAGTTTCCTTAGCATTCTCATAATCTAGATTATCCACTCGTGTTAACTAACAATTAAAAACTCGAGTGTTTCTAAGCTACCCTTAAAAACAATTACGTTTCGATATAGCTTAGTGATTAGGAGTATCGTGACATCTAGTCTTGATTATCGTAATAGCATTCCTTCACAAAGAAGCTTCCAACGAGGAGGGAAGACATCGTCTTTTATTATCCACCAAGCTTAGCCTCTTATCGGCTTGGTGACAAAGCTTCTCTGATCCGTTCAACTCATTTATTAAAAACTATCCTAATCATAGTAGATAAGTTACAAATAATAAATGAAAACCCATGATAACTCACCAAACAATTTTCAAGATATATCATACAAGGCAAAGAAATTAATTAAAACAAGCATGACAAAGCATATATGGTTTTGATTTGGATTGATCGTATCCTAATTTATTCTTATAAATCTAACTTGATGAACTCAATCACATTAGTTCATGGATTCTTATTGAGCACATTCATTGTCTCAAATAAATCAATGACTAAGATTATTTATTTTTTCCATAGTTGTCAAAAAATAATTTAATGCTTAAGGCCTAATTCAATTGGCCTTTAAAAAAATAAATCGATGTCCAAAATAATTTATTTTTCATGTTTTAAATAAAATTTATTAGGGCCCAGCCCATATAATTAATTTAAATAAAACATCAAAAAATTAATTTTAAAAAAATGGCATTTAGGCCCACCGGGCTAACGGGCTTTGACCCGCTCGAATCCTTGAGCCCACTCGCCAAGGTAGGGCTCAACAAGTTAGCTCGGATCAAGAGCCAAGAAGGTAAAAGATCCGAGACACCTAGTCTATGTGGGAGGCAGAAATTTTGTGACAAGGATGTCACAAAATTCATCTTTTTCATCAAAGGTGGGTCTCTGAACTCCGATGGGGCTGTGCTTCGGACCGTCATATCATATTGTAGTGGATAGTCAGCTCTCCAGATATCATGACCATCGGATTACAGCAAGTATTTTAAATAAAATTACAAAAATCCTATACCCCTTGAATTTCGGGTTTAACATCAATTCTAGAAAAACGAGAATAAAAAATCTAAGATCAACCACAAATCTCAATTCACATATCACAACATACTGAATTGAATGAATAACATATCATAATATAAATTCATTAAAACCATATTAAAATTAATTACTTGAACGAATCGATTAATTAAGTAATCATCTAGCTCTGATACCACTTGCTGGCGACTAACGCACCTTAAATAACCAATTAAATACGGAAAATAAAAATTACGCTAACAAGAGCTAATTAAACGTGGTTATTAACAAGATCTAAATTACTTCATTAATTGAACTTAAGAAACTTTATCAAGCAACCATATCATGAAAGACGAGTTTATAAGAAAACTTACGTGTTAGGCCCAGCTACTGAAATCTTCAAGCTTTCTTCTGAAAGTCCTTTGCTCTTCTTTTGGCCTTCCTCTTTGTTTCAGCTCCGGAACGATCAGACCTCTGAACTTCACTCCTTGGACTCGTAGCTATGACACCAAAGTCTTTCGAAACGTAATCTTCGAGACGAGTAAGAAATATGAGTAGGCAACAATATGTTTCTCACTTGCGATCTCAAACAACGAGTTTAGATCAAACCGTATTTATGGGATTGGAATCACATAATTCCAAGGGAGAGAGAGAGAGAGAGAGAATTTTGGACGACCAAAACATGAGAGAGAGAGAGAGCCTGTGTTGGTCGAATTCTAGAAGGCATGAAAAGGTTAATTTTTGCCTCTCATCAGTCATCTATTTATGGTAGTCCAAAGTAGATATTTTGGAATATTCCAGAATATATTATTTCTTTTTTATTGTGTTCACACCGTAGAATTTAATCTCAGCCCTAGGATCTCAACAAGTGAATCCTACTTTTTCTCTCATCCATCATATCAGTATCTAGGATATTATTTTATACAACAGTATAAAATATTTTGCTGTTGAGAAAATCTAGGAAAATATATTCTCCAATATATTATCCTAAATATTCTCCTAATATTTAGCCTAAATATTAGGAGGGAATATAGGAAAATCATATCTCTTATATTTTCTCCTTTATTTTAGGAACAAAAAAACAGAAAAATATCGATTACCAACCAGTGCAAAAAATTGTCCATCACCAGTAGGGAGGTCCAATTTTTTTTTCTTTTTCAAGGCCCAATAGCTTGAAACCCATTAAACACTTATTTACTTGTCCAACAATAAATAATCAGTTTATTTACTTTATCTAGCAATAAATAAACAACTTTACTATTAATATTTATTTAATTTCCAAAATACCCCTTTTGGAATTAATGTTGTCAATCACTATTACAGCTTTGTGAGACAATTAATAATGAATTTATTATTATCAGAAAGTTCTTACTCGTCTTTATCAAAGCCGAATTGGGGACGATGGACCTAGTAGTGGAAGCTTAACAATCTCGATAAAAGACGAAGTATTCCTTTCTCTTTTCGAATCGAATTGTCTAGTCCCTTACAATACTCCACCGTGTAATCCAGGAATGAACCCAACTTTAATACTAGAATTATATTTACTCATCGTAACGAGTGTCCATTGATTTAGTCAGTATGTGATCATGGCCCTCCAGGTTCTCCCGTATCGAGATAGGTCAATATGTTCTGTTATACATTTCTCGTTACATATAAGCCTTAAGCATCGTTGTTTCCCTAGCGAAAGATTCTTTCGAACGTAAGCCAACTTCGGAAGTGCGCGCAATCAATCGATTCTAAAATCAACCCTTCGGTGAGACAACATTAACCTTTTCAAAAAGGCTGGATTCCGTATCTGTAATAACAGTTTCTTCTACAATCATGTCTCGACTTCCCAAGACACCTATTTGATCATCTTATAACTAGTCTTTAACGTGGTGAGTGAAAGAAGCCGGTAACATGATCTAGAAGTCCGTGATTACTTCAAATAGGTAACGGTCCTTAAACGACGCATCTATCCAAACCAAAGCCTGTCCAGGTCGTACACCTTCTGCAAGTGTATAATGCTCCCACTGAGTGATCGACCCTCACTCATGTTCCACATATATGACTTTAAATAAGGCTTTCCAGGCGCATATCAGTCATCGAGCATGTTTTAGTTCACTGCCCAAACTCGGATGCCCAACATGCGACTCAGTTTAATATGGAGACTATGGAATGATAAATGTTTGATAAATATTTGGATTAAGATACTACCGCTTTCTACTCATAAAGATGGTAAATGACAAACTTTATTTTATTAATTATTTCAGCGAAAAGTTATAAATAATATCTTCTCGTGGGCAAGAATTCCTAACAGAGGCGCGGTCGAGCGACGGGACTGCGGAGGCGCGGCAGAGAAGAGGCGCAGTGATGGTGCTCCGGTGGTGTCTATCACGCTCTTCGGTTCTCTCTTTATTATGTTGACTATAGTCCATATAAAATTAATTACTACAATTTAAATTCGAACGGAGTCTAATATACTCAATGAAAAGGGTGACCGTAGTCTATTTTAACGGACTCCATTTTAAGATCAAACTGTAGTTAAAAAACAAATAAAAAATGTAGTTGTTAAACAGTTTTGGTAGTTGATCGATTTACTCATCATTTATCAAGTGCGCATCATTGAAATATTGAAGATGACTCATAGCGATTGTAGCTCAATTAAATAACTTAAATGCATTTTAAGTGCGACCATAATTCAATGTAATAAAATAAATTAAGTCACGACGGAACAGGTTTTTGTCACGACATAAATAAATTTTGTCACGATGGAAAATCGTTTTAATTTGAACACTTTTCACGACAGAAAAAGACAAGGTACAGATTATAAAGTTGAAATAGCTTCACAGTCATTGAAAATATTTTAAACGATGGTTTTTTTTCCTTGTGGAAACTTACCAAGATAGTGGATTCCATGACGAAAAATAACCGCCGTGGTAACCTTAAACGACGGTTAAAAACTGTAGTGGAAGCCCCGATTTTTAGTAGCGAGGCTATATAAGCACATCCTTGTAGGGATTATAATTTTACCTCTAACTTGTTACTTGGTTTAAATGGTCGGATAATATTGTTCTTATCCACTAAATGCTTAGGACTCATTAAAATTTAGCGGGTCCGGATTTTGGTAACGAAATGGGTGGAATCATACCTGTCTACCGGGCCTGCAAACACTAAAAAAATGCTTTCATTAGGAATTGATCTCGGGTCATCAGACTATTTGAAGCGTTTGTTACCACTTCACACACATTCTAAGGTCCAACACCTTTTTATTCATTTACCCGACAGATATACCCGTATTCCGACGAACTCGAACACTGAGTAACCAAGACCAGAAAATGGGTCTATTTTTTAGCCGAGTCTGAATAATGAAACAAGTAAATCCAGTTAAATCCGTATCCGTTGCTATTTTTAGCTCTTCGTGTCTATCTCTTATTTATTTATTTGTGCGACTAGTTTAATTTCATTGTCCTAAATAATATCTCGTATGCCTTGACGTAATACCTACTTTACATGGTATTAACAAATCTATGAGATTAACACTAAATTCTAATGAGATAAAATAGCAATAACCCAACATGAACATTTCCCTAACTCCCTATAACATCTCCATTGAAGATATTATACAAATAATCTCAGTGACTTGGATCCTAGATTCTTCCCCGGCCGGATCAAACAGAGAAAAGCCCACCCAAATTCCTGTGCGTTATCATTCAAAATCAAATATATTCAAATGAAGCCAAAGTACTTTGGGCCCACATAAAATTCAAATAGTTAAATAAAACAGATTATTGTGGGTGGTGAGACAAAATGGGACACAGATCAAAATTGTTCCCCATTGACACCCCATTTAAGCCAAAAGTTTGAGTAATGCTGATATGCTTGCTGGTAGGTGCAATCTTTAATGCGGATGCCTCACGTTGGACTCTTTAACTTCACTCATCACTTTGTACCAAGTTTCTATTTTTTTTTTTTTTTTTTTTGGATGAGATAAGATAAGAATAGTATTTCTTTGGATATTTTTGATCCATCAATTAAGGTTCATCGAACTCGGCTTCAAAACATGGATCTATCACACAATAAGAAAGATGAAGAAATTTTGATGAAGAAGATCATAAAAATTAATTGCTTTATGTTTAAAAAAAAAAAAAAAAATTGGTCGACAAAACAATGTTTAGTGTTATCGCCATATCTATCTATATCTAGATAAACCACACATGACTGAAGTTTCCCAGACAAGGTATAGACGTGGCTAGTTTAGCAACACTCATAGTGCTCTCATTTAATTTAAATAAAAAGGTCCTATGGCTATATCCCCTGGAAAGGGCATTTACTTTCTAGCTACGCATTGAATTTTTTTTTTTTTTTTTTTCGAGTTTCAAAATATGCATAATGATAAACGGTCATGTGGTTCTCAATCAGTACAGCTACGGATATAAAATAGGAAAAATATCAAGAATATTTTAATCAAAATGAGATTACTTCGATTTTTTAAAATATCACGTATATTATATTCGTTAAGTTTAATATAAATAACATATACTTTCCTTAAAAAATGGTATATTACAAATATCGTAATTTTTGTTTATTTTTTTTTAAAATAATTTGAACTCCCCAAAATACCATTAATAAAATAAATATTTATTTACTATTTTATTAAAAAAAAAAATCAAAATATCCCTTTATAAAAAAAATCTTTAACTTTTTATAAATAAATTTTTTAATTTAATTTTTTTATATATAGAATAAAAAATAAAAAATTATTTCATTAAGGGTATTTTGGGGAGTTCAATTTTTTTTTTAAATAAACAAAAAGTGATATTTGTAATATACAATTTTTTAGGAGAGGTATATATTATTTATATTAAACTGAAAATATAATATCTAATATTTTCATAAATCGAATGGATAAATCTCACATTTCGATTATAAAAGAGGGATACCCTGATATTTTCCCCATAAAATAAGTTACACATCCCATCCCAAACAAGATACACATCAGTACAAGCGTGTCTTGTAGATGATTAGGTGAAACTGAAATAAATACATACTTTTAATTTGCTCTTATGTGCTTCACAGGGTGTTATTCTTGTGTTGTGTTCCATATCCTACATACGTGAACATGCAGAAAGAAAAGAATGGTTGAAAAACAAAATGTATAAATAAAGCTCCTTTTTGCATGAATGTTAGGGATAGGCTCGAGAACTTGTGATTTGATATGTTGTCGTTGGTTAGTTTTTAAATTTATTACTCATGTGGACGGGAACGAAGTTCGAGTATAAATAATTGTGTTTATGACCGTGAGATCCTTTCTATTTTTGAATAGATTTACTATACTTTTGCTTTTTGTAACATTTGTAATGGTATTCCTCAATTGGGGATGAACAAAAACATTATCCAACACTTTAAAAATAGACGATAAAAAACATTGTCTAAGTTTGATTCGGACTTCTAACACACAAAAGGAGTCGAAATGTCTTATTAGTATTTTTATTACTAAAAAAAAAAAAAAAAAAAAAAAAAAAAAACCTCAGGGTTCTTTTTTAATATAAACGTAGTTCGTTATAACATTTAAAATTATCCTTTAATTATTGGCTGGAAAATCTGGTTTGTGCAGTAAATATATAGAACACAAAACTCATTTATTAGTTTATAGTATTGCGCGCAAAATAAACATATGGACATTAACCGGTGAGTAGTACATTGGGCTTCAATATATGGCCCAATATACATCTTTATATATATATATTTTTGGGAAATGGCCTCAACTAGTAGTCATTTAGAAAGTTTGGACCAAAATGTTGTGGTACATGTTTTTGGACAATTATACTACCAATATGAGGAGAGATAAATCTTTGTTACCCTCTTTGCCCTTTAATTTTTAATTTTGTTCATTTTAATCCAAAACTTGCTCATAAAGACAAAAAACCTCTCACCTCTCAGAGCTCTCTCTCTCTCTCTCTCTCTCTCTCTCTCTCTCTCTCTCTCTCTCTCTCTCTCTCTCCTCTGTTTTTCTCTCTCGTTCATTTTGACATACAAAAAAAAAAGCTTACCTTTTTATGTTGGTCGTCCTCGCTCACCACCGACGAGCTCGAGCGCGTGAGCACATGAGGATGAACCTTGTTGAGATTCAGCACATGGCTTTGTTTCTAAATCACGACGGTTGTTCATGGCCGCGATCCGGTGGTGAGGCAAAAAAAATCATGGCCGGAGATCTAGTTCAGGTATGTGTCGTTCTGGATTTGTTGGTGCCATTACCCGTCGTCTCTGTGTTGTTTGTTGCTGGGTTTGTTTGTGTGTTGTTCTTCGTGTTTTTGAACATTTGAGTTTTTTTCGCGTTCTTGAATTGTAGATATACATGTCTACAATCTCTGAAATTGTAGACTGTCCCCGTCATACGTTGTTATTGTAATTGTAGATATACATGTATACAATTCTTGTAATTGTAGACATATAGGTCTACACCTTAAGCTGTTGTAGATTTATTAGTCTACAACTGCTGAAAGTGTAGACCTATATGTCTACAATTGAAAGAATTGTAGACATGTATATCTACAATTGGTGTAATTGTAGATATACATATATACAAATAGTCTCATTGTAGATATTATAAATCTACAGTTACTACAACTCTAGACGTCGATATCTACAATTGTTGTTAACTGTAGACTTATAAGTCTACAATTTATGACAGTTTTATTACAATTATACATACCAATCTAAAGTTATTCTGATTTTTGAATTTTCTTATTCAGGTATGAGAGTGAACATATTTGTTGTATAAATGAGAGACAAGCCTCCGACATACAGATCACGTGCCGTTGGTAGACCGAAGAAGAGACAGATACATTCTCAAGGGGAATAGCATATTCTTAGGAAGTGTTCGCGATGTGGAGAAGTTGGTCACAACCGGACTACATGCAACAGTCCAGTTCCTTTGTCCGAGAGGAATGGATGAATTATTATAGTTGTATGTGTTTTTGGAACTAATTTCAGTTATTATAGTTTAATGACTAATTATATGTCTTTTTGAAACTTGGGAGTGTATTCCAATAATGGATGAATGACTAATTATATGTTACAATTTCTGTAATTTATGTCTTTTTGACGTCTATAATTCCTAAACATAAATGACAATAGTTGTTCAAATTGTTGAAATCTCATTAGTCAATGATTCGGGAGAAGCTGACGAGCTTAAGGTTCATTATCGGGATTCACTGCGAGTCGGTTCAGGGGTTCGAGAATTTAACGAGTCTTAAATAAATTAAATGAATAATCCGAAAAATCATACAAACCGAGAATTCTGAATTAATTAACCAGAATTTAAATTCTCGAACATTCTTAAATAAATAATTAATAATCCCTGAATACAATCTCAAATCCAAAAATTAAAACTCGAGTCTTACGCTATAAAGCGATAAACGACTCACGAGTGAGATCGAGATTTAAAATCTTTTTCTGAATTCACTACTATTCGGCTTCGACGCGCTCAGTTTACGCCGATTTTCGCTCGCTTTGACTTGATCTGCGACTGAGCTGTGAAATTCAGAAATGAACATTGAGTCAATTTCTAAATTACTTAACTCGTCATAAAAACCACATTTCAATCTCAGAATTAACTAACAGAAACCCGAGCCCGAACGAAATATCAAATCTCAAATTTCAGAATTCCCGAGGCTCAGATGTTCTATCACAAGACACTATACAACAACAACACATTTCAGAATTCCCACCCCAAAGAACCACACGGACAAAACGTAAAACACGACCAAAAACAAGCAAACCAAGCTCACGGCCAACCTTAGCTCATGGCCAAAAACACACAAGCAAACCAAGCTCACGGCCAAGACCCAATCCAAAACAACACTCGTCCAAAACCAAGAACAAACCCATAACCAGAAGAATCATCACCGAAAGCAATTCAAATCTTCAACTAAAATCATCAAAACACGTTCACAACCAAAACCCCCAAATCAAAATCTAACCCTAATCAACATGGATTCCAATATGAAGAAATCTCCTCACCTCTCTATGTTCCTGAAATCCGGCCTCCTCCTCAAGCTCTCTCTCCCTCCCGACGTTTCCTAGCTCGCGGCGGCGCACACTTCACGGCGGTCGAGCGCTCGAGGAGACTCGGCAGCGGCGTTCTCCCGTCTCTCGGCTGGCGCGCACGCGGTGGAGGATCGGTGGCTGTGAGTCGCGCGATGGAGGAGACTCGGTGGTGGCGCGCGGGAATAGGAAAGGAAGAAGGAAGACGAGGAAAGGTGGCAGTGATGATTTTGGGTGGCCGGCCGGGAAGAGAGCTTGGATGATGTGGTCTGGAATTTTTTTTTTCCTTGCTCTGTTTGCTCTCCAATGTCGCACGGGTGAGGAGAGAGGAAGAAGAAGATAACGTGAAGTATGAAGAAGGGCAAATATGTATTTGCTCGCTTAAGCAACTACTAAAAGTGTCCAAAACAAAAAACTCTATATTTTGGTCCAAATCATTAAAAAGACTACTACATCTGGCCATAATCCCTATTTTTTTGGATAAAGAAATATACATCTTTATAAGACGCAAAATTTCCGAATTGGATTGCCCACCTGCAAAATAGAAACAGTTATTGTATTAATTCCTTATGTCAGCCGCGGCTTGTATTTTATTGCAAAAAATAGCGGGTATAAAATTTAACTGTAAAAATAGTATTTCTTTAGTTATAAGCAAATATTTTTTTTATATTTACAAAATTTTTTTGCTCTATTTATTTTTATTTACTGTTTAATGTGTATTTATATGAATTTTTTTAAAGGATTTAAAATAGCTGTTATTTTTAAATGTTACACATTAAAATTATTATTTTCGTGATTTTCCTAATATAATTACAAACATTGGTTGATCCAGCTCAAATCATGCCTAATACCCCCTAAATTTTTTTGTTACACATTTTATATGGTGAACTCAATTTTGATGAAGCTCAAATCTTGCCTATAAAGAATTCTCGTGTAACCACATTTTATATAATAATTTCTATCACCATTGTTTTTTTCCAAATTGAGGTGGTATAAATTATTGCACGACTCTTTATTAATTCAATTAATTGAGTAATTAAACAACCAAAATTCGGAAAGATTTGCTAAATAGCCAATCTTATGTAGATTTTAAGTAAATAATTATTGTCGTTTTTAGTATTTCATTTATGTTTTTGGAGTCTGATGGTTACTTACAATTATTAACGAATATTTACAGCTATTAATGTCTTTTTGGCTTTGTTAATAAAATAAAAAAAATTAGGTAGTTAGCCAATTAAAATGTTTGAGATTGCTAGATTGTCAATATTTCGTAAATCTTAGGTAAATAGCCATAAAGATGACGTCAATCTACGCGTGTAAATACATGGATTTAGCTATTTATCTAAGATTTACGAAACGTTGACTATATAACAATGTGAAACCGTAAATATGGTTATATATCTAATGGACCCTAATAAAATATTGTGGCTATTTACTTAAAATTTACCAAAGATTTGCTATATGGCAAAATTTCAGTTTTATATAGCTATGTATCTAGAGAGCTCTACTTGATCCTAGACCATATCCAAGCTCAATAGAGAAAAAGGTAGCTTGTCGACTTTTTTTTTAGAGCAAAACTAGGAAATTTGATAGTTCGAGATTGCATTTAGAACAAGAAAATACTTTTTTTAGAGCAAAACCTACATATTTGATAGTTTGGGTTTACGCTTAGGACGAGAACATCCTTTTTTTACTAATTGTTTAAATATAACTGGTTAAAATAATTTTATAGAAGTAGATGAATACTATTACAAAATATTGAAAATTCGGAATCAGTAACTGCTTGTTAATCGTTTCAAATAAAATTCTTATTAAATTGAAACATCTGATTTCTTTTACTAATAGTATAAATATAGCTGGTAAAAATAATTTGTAAAAGTCGTATAGTACTCTCACAATTATAATTAAAATTTGTAATTAGTTACTGAACTATAGTCGGTTAACCGCTTTGTTCACATACCTTCTTCATCTTATTCACGAAGGTTTTAAGACCCATTCGACAATATGATCGAGTCTTCCTCTGCTGAAAACTCATCCAAGATCTCAACTAGAAGCTTAGCACCCTATCTCACATCCGAGTCAATTCCACCGGCTCGATCACATCCTACACGCTGAATATGAACGATCTCCTCCAACGGTCCCAATCGGTGAAATTCTTCGTTTGTGGTCGATGCAAGCTTAGCTACATCTTTAATACCACCAAATAATCGGTTGTAGACAGTCCTGAATTTGATAAACAGGAGGCTGAAAACTCAACGATAATGTGCCCAACTCAGCGAGAAGAATCTCCTAATACTCTTCTGCGAGATCCGCCTTTTGGTCGTCCGGGATGAGACCGAGTCCACGCCTCAGCATGCTTTCTGGGACCGAGCTCCCATCAAATACACCGCCTAGGAGTGCTCAATCATCGACAGACCCCTAGACCTGAGTAGAGTTTTGGTTGGTCTTGGGCTTCCAGGTTTGTGTGCCATTGGACTTGGGCTTTCAGGTCTATGTGCCATTAGACTTGGGCTTCTGGGTCTGTGTGCTATTGGGCTTGGACTTGTTGCCCCAAACATGCTTGGGGAGTTCAAAGAGCTTTTTCAAATGGGCATCCTTTGGGTAAAAGTTGTTTCTAGCAACAACATCATTGTACTTTTGCTGAAGGCGGCAAACCTTGTTTTCCAGCTTAGCCGTCGAGAAGTCCTTTCACTAGATCAACTCATTTACAAAGTCATGGAACACCATAATGTCACCGATCCCGCTCGAGCCCTGTTTTCGGAAGCAAAATTTATCATCCCTTCAGGAAAACGATTTCATCATCCTTGCCGCATACCGCAGAAATGCCCCTTCGAACTTTGGGAATGGCAAAGGTGGTCTCTATTTCCTTCGGATCATTCTTCTTCCTCAATTCGCTAATGTTTGAAACCTAGCTGTCAATATTATCGAGTCTTCCTTTGCTTACCAACTTGAAACTCAGTACCCCATCTCACATCCGATTACATTCTAACTGGCTCGAACACATCCCACAAGACGAATGGGAACAATTTCCTCTAATGGTCTCGATCGGTGAGACTCTTCGTTTGTGAACGAGGCAAGTTTTGCTACATCTCTGGCATCACCGACAAACTAGCCAACGATTGTCCCAAGTTTGACAGATGGGAGGCTGAAAAATCAATGATGATGTGTCCAACTTAGTGAGAAGAATCACCACACTACCGCAAGATCATACTTTTGGTCGTCCGGGATGAGACCGAGCCCACGACTTAGCATGTTTTTTGGGACCGAACTCTCATCCAACATCCCACCCAGGACCGTCCAATCGTAGGCATCACCTAGATCGGAGTAGAGTTATAAATGGCCTTAGGCATCCGAATATATGTGTCATTGGGCTTGGGCTTCCTTTTCTGTATGCCATTAGGCTTGGGCTTAGGCTCAGGCTCTTCGACCTAGACCTACTTGGAGAGTTCGACGAGTTTCTTCGAATGGACCTCCTTTGATTAAAAGTTGTTTTTGGCGATAACATCCTTATACTTCTGCTTAAGGCGACAAACCTTATTTTTCGGCAGATTCGTCGAGAAGTCCATTTGCTAGATCGACTACCAACAATGTTAGCGATCCCGCTCGAGCCATGTTTCATAGGCAAAATTGATCATCCCTTTCAGGATTACGATTTCATTGTCCTCACTCCATACCTGGAAACTACCACTTCGGATCTCTCATAATGGCAGGGATTATCTCTGTTTTCTTCAGATCCTTCTTCTTCCTCAGTCGGTATGGTTTAAAACCTAGCCGTCAATATGGTCAAGTCTTCCTCTCCAGAAAACTTATCTGGTATGTTAATCGGAATCTAAGCAACCTATTTCAAATCCAAGTCAATTCCAAGTGGTGCGACTATGTTCCACAAGCTGAATGGAAACAACTTCCTCCAATGGGTCCAATCAGAGAAATTCTTCGTTCGTGGTCGTTTGGCTACATCTCCGGCCCCACATAAAAACATGTCACAGATAGTCCCGATTTTGACAGATGGAAGATTGAACATTTAATGATAATGTGTCCAACTCAGAGAAAAGAATATCGTTACACTCTTCCACGAGATTTGACTTTCGGTTGTTCGGGATCGGACCGAGCCCATGCCTCAGTATGTTTTCTGGGTCCGACCTCCTACTAAACACCTAACCCAAGATGCCTAATCAGTAGCAGCCACCTATACCGGAATGGAGTTCTGGTTGATCTTGGGCTTTTGTGTCTTTATGCCATTTGGCTTGGGCTTATCGCCCCGAACCGGCTTGAAGAGTTTGAAGAGCTTCTTCGAATGTGTGTCCTTTGGGAAAAGCTATTTCTATAACAACATCCTCATACTTCCACTCGAGGCGGCAAACCTTTTTTTCCAATTGAGTCGTCGAGAAGTCTTTCCGCTGTATCAACTTCATTACGAAGTTGTGGAACGCCATATTCCTAGCGATCTCGCTCGAGCCTTGTTTCGGAAGCAAAATTGATCATCCCCTTCAGGATTACCATTTCATCGTCCCCTGCCCCTTTGAAATATGTGGGAATGGCATGGGTTGTGTCCATTTTCTGGGATCTTTCTTCTTCCTGAATCGCTAAGGTTTAGCTATGCTGAAACGCATCCGACATGTTAACAAGAAACTCAGCAACCCATCTCACATCCGAGTCAATTCTAATCAGTTCAATCACATACCACAAGCTTAATAGGAAAAACTTCATCTAAAGGTCCAAATCGGTGAAACTCTTCGTTCGTGGTTGAGGCATGTTTGGATACATCTTAGGAACCACCGAAAAATAATGTCTCCAACTCAACGAGAAGAATCTCCTTACACTATGTCGCGAGATCCGAATTCTTTTCATCCGGAATGAGACCGTGCACACACCTTAGCATGCTTTCCGGGATCGCGAACCCATCCAACACCCCACCCATGATCGGTCAATCATTGATAGCCACCCGGACCGGAGTGGAGTTCTAGTTGGTCGTGGACTTCCGGGTATGTGTGCCATTAGGCTTGGGCTTTAGGATATGTGTGCTATTAGGCTTGGGCTTCATCGTATGTGTGCCATTGGGCATGAGCTTGGGCTTGTCGCCCTATGCCTTTTTGAGAGTTCAAAGAACTTCTTTGAATGGGCATCCTATGAGTGAAAATTATTTCTGGCGACAACATCCTCATACTTTCGCTTGAGGCGACATACCTTATTTTCATGCTGAGCTGTCAAGAAATCCTTCAGGGTCTATTTCCTTTAGATCCTTCTTCTTCCTCAATCACTAAGGTTTTAAAAACCAACCATCAATATGGCTTAAAACTCATTCGGCATGTCAACTGGTAACTTAGTACCCTATCTCACATTCGAATCAATTCCAACCGACTCGACTATATCACACCCTTCCCAGGGAGTGTGAGGTCGGTGCCCGCGACCTCTTTTTCCTTGGCCGCCCTCGCGTCATCTTCCTTCCTCTCTCTCTATTCTCATGATCAAACCATCTTTTTTGGTTCTTCTTCTTTCTCTTTTTCTTTTTCTTCTTCCTCTCCTCGTCCTTGATCTTCTTCTCCTTCTCCTACTCGAGCTAACAAGTTTCCAATAACTTATGATAGCTGAAGCTTAGTATCTATCCCACCAGATAAATTAAACATAAAAATAATTCAAATCTTTTACTCGGCATTTCAATGCCGAGGAATGCATGGTCAAATCGAGCTAGCATGAAAGTAGAACAATCAACGGGACTGCTTCAAAGCTATACGATCTTGGCGTCAAGTTCATCGTCCCATCAAATATGTTTGAGTCCGGTTGCAAAAAATATTTTTGGTTAGCAACTATGAACTCAAAATATACAAAGTAACTAGACTCCCATAATTCCATAGCTTAATTTAGCTACCAACTTCGTGAGATCATTCTAAGCGCCACACATGCTCGAAGCGGCCTATAGAATGCTATGAAATCCGAAAATAGAAGTATTTCTCTGTCCACCGGTCATCTTTTGATGGATAGCCCATTATGATCGACATGTAGGACTTCCACGATAGATAGAATGTGCCCGGATGGCGAGAATTCTTTTTGGTCGTAACCAATCTAATCAAATCTTTAAGAGTCAACATGATCCCCTACTCGATCGCTCGCTAGCGCGAGTAGCCCGCAGACGATTCTCTCAAACGTTGGCGCAAGCTGGGTGAAGGTGACCTTGGAACTCAAATATTTTGTGCACACAACAATACTCGGGCTTGACAGCTTCAGCCGTGTTGCCAAGCTAGGGTAAGATCAATTTGATCTCACCCAAGATATGGTATGCACACCTATTGTGATCGAGATCGCCCAACTAAAGTAAGGTCGGCGGGCATTGGTGAAGAAATTCACCCCGAGGTGTTCAACCTCGGAGCCTAGATCTTCTTCTTCGAACCAGAACTAGAAGTCGCTTGAATGAATTTCTTGAAGCAAGGGAAGAAAGAGGGAAGTTTTAGACGAAGAACACGAAGAGCAGAAACCCAGAAAACAAAACCCAAACACGAAACTTTATACAACAACCCCAAATAGCCACAAACATTCACATACTCGTACGAAAATACCTAACAAAGTTACAACAACGACAAAGCCACAATCACAAAGATTTCAGGAAAAGAAAACAAAACCCTAGCAGAGAAAGAAAATAAAATAGCAATGAAAAAATAGAGAAAAAAATAAAAGAAGAGTATGGTTTCCATTCTGCAAAACGCTCCATGAGTTGTCAAATTTAAGGGAAAAAATGCACGTCTAAACTCTAAAGTTGCCACTTCAGGAATAGGAGAGACAGAGCTTCAGGATATGAACTACTTCTTGTGCTTCCCATAGCAGGTAGACACTGGAGTTGAAAGAAGAAAAAAAAACACACACACACACACAATCGCTGAAATTTGTTGGGACATTAATGGATATACAAGTTATCGAAATGTTTAGATAATTACCTTATCAGGGGCTTGGGAACTAAGTAATGAAGCAATGACACCTGTTATCTTTTCAATCCAGTCCATTGAACTTCTGCCTGCACTAAAAAGCACAAATGAACATCATTATTGAACAATAACCAAACAAAGCTTAGTACATAGCGCTGAGTAATAATAATAAATAAATTAAAAAATGTTTTAGAAACAGTTTCACGAACTCCACCATGATAATGAGAAGAAAGCCATCGACTTAGCATCCCAGAACCAAGCTCGGAACAGTTTCTCTGACCAGAAAGTTGACTTCCACACATGTCAGAGCACAGACAAAAACTACATCGTTTGACCTCTCTATATCCCATGCCAACTCCGAGGTCATCACTCTTCGGATTGCACTCCTCGGTGCGGCGTACTATTCAGGCCGATCACGAGACCTCACGTGGAGGTTGATGTGTCTATGGCGTTTATTTGTGGATAATTGAACGTTGTGCTACCTTAACGTTGGTGAGGTTTAATATCAGAAACAAAACTTAGTCATGCCCAACAATAGAGAATAAACACACCATTGATCTTACTTCTAACACTGAAAACTGTTCACTCAGATTCATGAGTTCAAATAAAATAAAAAAGCTAAAAATTATATATTAAAGAAAACAGAAAGAAACCCTGCTGGAAAGTAAAGATGCCCAAAGCGAAGAGAACGCAAAGAGATTAAAAGTTAAAACTAGATCTCACTTGTGATTCAGTATTTGATTATTGCCACTCTCACGTCTATTTAAAGAAGGGAAAAAATAAAAAGCACATTATTTCAATTCAAAATGTTTTCGAGTGGATTTCTGAAAATATACCTTCTACCTTTGTTTTAAAACCGAGTCTTGCACAACAATCAACACACCATTGATCTTAATTTTACTCTTTAAAAACTGTTCAACTAGTTTCCTTCTCACTGTCATCGCGAATCAGGCCCTATGTTTTAAAATATAAATAAATAAAATAGATAACAAAAGATTCGAGATTTTTGAAATCAGTGGAAGTAAAAGAAATTTAAAAGGGAGGTTTACCGATGAGAGGCAAAAAGGCTCGGTCAGGATTTGGTCGTTATCGGACTTCCAATGCTTCACTCCCTTCCAAAGCCGGACTGAACACCGTCTCTGCCATCTTCAGATCGATCTCTGTTTCTCTCTCCAAAAGAACGATGTATCACGTTTTCAATAACAAAAGCCAAGCTCCAAAACAAAGGGAATAAACTGCAATGTTTCCTCATTTCAGTAATGGTGATGGAGCACGAATCACGTGAAAATCGGCACTCTCATGATTGGATCTTCCCGAAATTGCTTTAATATTTCTCAACAGAGGTTGTAGATACGGCATGAGAAGTGACGATGATCAGCAATCTCGTAATGGCAACTTTGGTCTTGTCTAAGATGGTCTCATCTTCGCCCTTGTACTCCTGATTCTGGAGCCACGATTACTTCTTCACGCCTTATCTTGCCCGTAAATAAAGAAAAATAAATAAATAAACGAGCCATAGGCTGTTCAAGTTCAAGGCAAAAGGGGTTTATTTGCAATATAGGCAAATAAACCCCTCACAATCCCCAACAAAAAGAGAGCATCTCTTGGGGCATTTAATCGAACACCTCTCCTGAAACAGCAAAAGCCACGCCAAACCTCTCCAAAATAATCACGTAAAAACCCAAGATCATCAATCTAAGGTACATACCTTGACGTTGTGACTATGGAAAAGACTTGTAATCAAAGTTTAAATTGGTACAGATACTATTCTTTAGCACAAATCTGAAGACTACGATTTATGGCACTTTATATCGAAGAATACAAATCTGAAGGACCGAGTGTGAATACCAAATTTGTAGGGTCGAATTGGTAATCTCTATTATTCAAGCGTGATCCATATTTCAACTGGACCACAACATCATTTCAAACAATATGACGATAGTCCAAATCATTAAGACATTTGAAAGCTCATAATCTCGTCCTGGTTGTACTTCCTGGACAACGCCATGAGAGAAGGCTCAATGATGCCACCACGAAGCCTAAGAACCAAGTGCAAAGTGGACTCTGTATATCAAAATAAAAAACGTGCAATCACTTCCGTAGATAAAATTTCAATATGGAAACGCACAATGACGAAACAACCACCTATTAAACTGATCATTTTTTTTTTTTTGAAGGCCCTATTAAACCGATCATTAAACAACTAGTAGTGCAATAACTCAAAAATTTATAAGGAAGAATTTGATACTTTTTCGGTGGCGAACAACCAAAAAAAGAAAAGAAAAATAGAAGAAACTAATAAGTCATTACTTTCGGATTTTTCGATAACAAAACCCAAAAATCCGAGATCACCATCCACCCTCGTTTTAAAAGAGAAGTTTTATTTTGTAAACCTCAAACTTTAAGAAAATATTCAAAATTTGACTTTTGATCAAAATTCAGAGAAAAATATTTTTTTGACCAATTTAATTTCTAATTTCCAATAAATTCCGATGAATTTCATATGAATTCATTGGAGTTCATTGGAACTCATCGAAACTTATCGGAAATAAGATGAGTTATGATGAATTGGGCTAATTTAAAAAAAAAACACAAGTTTTAGACGTCACTTTATAATAAAGGGACGTTACTCTTTGTAAAACACAGAATATAAAATTATCATTGACGTCACTTTCTTAAATAGTGACTTTAAATAGTTAATTATGAATAAAAATTCAATACAAAAGATAACTAAAATTTTTATTTCTCCAAATAAAAAATCTTTAAACATCTACATTTTTTAAAACATTTTTTATTATAAGTTTTAAATTAGGGCGTTGTATATTTGTAACAAAATAAATTATAAAATTTGGATATAGCCAACGTTTGTAAACATTTAGAAAAATACTCAATGACAATTATATGACTTAAATATACCCATATTAAACGTGCTATAATTAACAAAAAAAAAAGTAAAAAATTTAAAATTCGGCTATTAATGACAAGTGTTATGGGCTCCGAACTTCTAGAAAAATTTCAACATACTTTCTTAATTAAAAATAAAAATTTTCACAAATTTTGTTTCTCAGGTTTTCTCTGTAAACCTAAAAACCAAGACTAATCTTCATTAAATTTCCATTTATTTCCTGAAAATTTCCGTAAATTTCCATAAATAAAAAATTACAAAAAGTTATAGTTTTTCATAGACAGAACTTGGAGTATTTGGGCCACACTACAATGAGAAGAAATGACGACGATAATGATGACCCTGGAGTTTTATTACGTCTTAGTCTCGAAAACGCAGAACAAAAGAACACATAATCGGCGTTTGAGAGGGGATGAGAGCGAAAAAACATGGTTCAAAATAAGAAAAGGATAGAGAGAGAGAGAGAGAGAGAGAGAGAGAGAGAGATATATATATATATATATATATATATATATATATATAAATTAGTTTATCTTTGGAATGGTCTAGTAAATTACAAATTTCTTTAAGTTATTAATTTCATGAAACGAAAACTAAAAACTTTTACACCATTAATAAGCATATTGACCACTCTAAATAAAGGGAAAATATCTAGAGTATCCCTCGTGTTTAATCGAAATGCGAAATTTATCCCCTCTATTTCTAGAAATATCAGATATATCCCTTCAGTTTAATATAAATGACATATACCTCCCCTAAAAAAATGTTATATTACAAATATCACCCTTTTGGTTTATTTTTTTACAAAAAAATAATTTGAACTCCTCAAAATACCCTTAATAGAATAATTATTTATTTACTATTTTATTAAAAAAAATCAAAATCTCTCTTTATAAAAAAAAATCTTAACTTTTTATAAAGAAATTTTTTAATTTAATTTTTTTGTATATAGAATAGAAGATTAAAAATTATTTCATTAAGGGTATTTAGGGGATTTCAAATTATTTTTTTGTAAAAAATAAACGAAAAATGGTGATATTTGTAATATAACATTTTTGTAGGGGATGTATATGTCATTTATATTAAACTGGAGGGATATGTCTGATATTTCTAAAAATGGAGGGGATAAATCTCGCATTTCGATTAAACACAAGGGATACTATTGATATTTTCCCCTAAATAAATAAGTAAACAATTTATCAGTGTCAAAAAATTTATGAACATGCACTTAATATTTGTATATTTTTAATTTTTTTTACTAGCAGTTTTATAAATCTACTACTTTTAATTAGCTATTTAGGTAGAACATGATCAATAGTAGTAAAATATTTATTTCACTAACATTTTTTTTATTAACGTTACCTTTATAGATTCAAGAGCAACTTAAATGCAAAATATATTTTTCTAAGATACATTCAGTCATGAAAAAAAAAATTCCTCTTCATTTATAAACACACTATATTTTTCTTTATTGCTATTATCTTGCTCCTCTCTTATTAATTTTTTCTCTCTTTTTGTTATTATTAAATATATATTAGTTAGGAAATGATTTCATATGGTGTCGTTTTATATTTGAGATGTTCAAGAACTTATTAGTTGATGAGCTTATTAAGATCAGATTTCAACTACTAGTAAGGTCAATATCAATTTCCGTATTTACATATTTATTATCGTGTCGTCCTTCGTTAGCTTTTTCTTAATTTTTCTTTCAATTATCACGTTGAGATTTGCATGTCTTTTCTATAAATGCTAGCTAGTATACGTGTCAGCTTTAAATATATATATATATAACAAAAATTATTATTAGTATTGAATTATTAATTTCATGAAAAAGTCTTCTTATAACAAAAATGACATTAATAATTTAAAACTTATAATATCGATTTAAAAATGTTTTAAAAAAATGAATGTAGATGTTTAAAGATTTTTTATTTGAAGAAATAATATTTTTAGTTATTGTTAGTATTGCTTTTTTTTTTTTTTTTTTTTTAGAATTGACTATTTGAAGTTGTTGCGATTTTTCCGTACACAAGTGCACGTAGCCGTCCAAGTAGTAAAGTTCATAAGTACGAGTCGATCCTACGAGGAAAATGTTTAATCAAATTGGCAAGATTACTAGCACGACTTGAACCCGATGATTTGATGATTGTGATGGTTATTAAAAACGAATGAAAATTAAAAGCACTTAAAACACGATAGATTACGATAATGAGAAAGCAAGAACTATGGCTTCACAAGTTATTCTTATGGTTTTGATTCGGGAATCAAGCATAAAACACACTCTCTTATGTTTGCTAATCACGCTCACGATAATGGTAATCTAAGATTTCTCTCGAACATCTAAGAATCTAAACTTGTGCCGGGATTTCTTCTCTCGATCTCAACCCCTAAAAACAACGGTTAGCATTAAAAACGAGAACGTTCACACGACTCCGAAACAGCCTAACTATGTCTAGCCTAGGAATGTATCCCGGTAGTTTAATCCTTGCGCACGACTAACTTAATCTCTTCCGAGCATCAAGCAATCCTAATATCATGAACACGTTAGCCAATCGAATTCAAGCATTACACACGGAATTAAAATAAACAAACATGATAGAGCATATGAATATTAATTTGACATGATTGAATCCATAACCATATTCCTCACTCGCTACACCATAGCCCTTAACGAATTTAGTGCATGATTGAACGGAGAATAAACGGAGATGAATATAAAGCAATCATGTCTAAAAACTGAATTGTATTAATAAAAATGAGAGTTCCAAAGATTCAGAGAATAGAGATAAAAACTGTGAATGGTGAAAACGAAATTGTGGCGACGATGATCCTCTCTGAACGCTTCTTCTCTCCCTAGGATTTTTGCGGACGAATGAGAAACAAAACTAAAAACAAAGCAAAAGATCTGTTTCTAAATAAACTAAAGTTTTTTTTGTAGGTTTCCTAGGTTTTTCGGAGCTCATATGAGCCGTCGGATCGCATCCAACGGCTTGGATTACAATTAAAACGCGTGACAAAGAAGTGGGGATCGGGGCATGTGCGCCGCACACATCTTCTTGTGCGCCGCACAGGTCTTCTAGGCAGCCTGTGCACCGCACACCCAACGCACAGGATGAACGCACAGGGTCTTCCAATGGCTGTGCGCCGCACAGGGGCCGCACAGGACAAATACACAAGACTCTGGAAGTTTGTGCGTTGCTTCGAAGGGCCAGTTCACCTTGAACCACTTATCTTGAGCTCCGGGTGTCGGAATCGAGATCCAAAAGATGTTCTGAACTTCTTGCGATTGCCCCATCGTCCTCAGATGCTCTATTTGTCATTTTGAACTTCCAAACTCTGAAAATTAAGAAAAAAAAACTCCAAAACACATGAAAATGCTCTCAAACTAACTTCTTTTCACTTCCGAAAGTACAAACAAACACGTTTATAACGCGCTTATCAAATAACCCCAAACTTGAATTGTCGCTAGTCCTCGAGCGATAAAATAAAACAAAATCACACAAAAGCAATAAACCTAAAAAATGGTAGAGCTTGGTGTTTCACGCCTCGACCGATAATCGCTTGCCTTAACCATAATGCGTAGACTTACATACAAGTGAGAATTCATGATTTTAAACTTCAAGTCAACTACTAAATGCGAAAGAAAGATTACAAGCTCGAGTTACCTTGACCGTTTTTCAATGCTTTCGTATCTCGCTCACTCTCGACTCCCAAGGCTTTGCAACTCTTCCAACCCCTCTCAATAAACACTCTAATGCCTAATTTCGTGAATTTCGGCTCAGCACACCCATATGCCCCTCTTCTCCCTTAGTCTCCACTAATTTACACACATCATTTCTAGTCAATCGGTAAGTCTTTAAGGCTTGTAATGTTGGGCTTAGGTATGGGTAGATATGGATATTTTCACGGTTCATGGCTAAGCTAACTAGGGTCACTACTCACCTCTTTAGACTCACTCAAACTCTCTTCCAAGTCAAAACTACTCGTTTAAACACCGTCAACAAACTCAAAACAAATAAACATAATATACGCAACGCTAAAGATGGGCGTTCTTCATTGTTTTCTTTTTTTTACACAGTGAATGAATAAAAACAACGATGGTATTTAACGAGTTTTTGACAATTTTTTTTGTGACTCGGAGGATCGTTCTATGAACAAGTCATATAGATGTGATAAAGCGATGAAGTCGTAGCTAGCTTAACGGGTGGGTCGTGTTTGACTTTTTCTAAAAAAAGGTTCTAATGGATATCCATGATCGGGTCGGCTATTTAGGTCCACGTGGCTCATCCTAATGCCTACTTCATTTTGACTTAGATTAGTGTGTAATTTATTTTGCCTCGATTAGGAATTAGAGAAGGTTCTAGTGTGTTGTGGGTGTTTTCAATCAAGTGATCGGTCAAGCTACTATCCAAGATTACCTGAAGGGTCGAGACATGCATCATTCGGGTCAAATATGGAAACTCTAGAACTCGACAAATTCTTTCTCACCTAGTAGTTCATGAACAAATCTCACTTCTAAAGCTTATGGCATTACAATATCATCGGCAAGCAATATAACAATCAATCGAGACAATTTACACCAATTTCTACCTAAAAACCTCAACAACACATAAATTATCCTAATATATACAAATCCACAAAACAAGAATCCCCCAAACTTAAAATCTACATTATCCCGAATGTAGTTCAATGAGAACAAATGGGAAGAAAACCTATCTTGCGGGGGTGGTCGAACTCCCCTACTCGTACAGTGGCGGTTGTGGTGAATGGTGGTATGGTGCTTGGTCGTACGGCGGAGTGGGAATGTCTCCATAGTATGGGGGTGGTTGCTCATAGGGAGTCGAGAGACGCGAAGGATATGCCGGGAAAGGGGAGTAGTACGTGGATGCACTTCCCGTGTCGGGTGGTAGACCCATGTATCGTAGGCCTCCTCTTGAAATCGATGGTACTCGGTGCTTATCTCTCCATACTCGGTGTTGAAGGCATCGATGTGATTGAGTCGATAGTCAATGTAGTTGAGGTGGTCATCTTGCCTATCGAACCGTTGAGCTACATAATCGTGGAGCTCTCTGTTGTGCCCATCGAGGCATTCCACGGTGGTGGTGAGCCGGTCCATCCTCTCGAGCATTTGCTCGTAGTACGCGTCGGTGGTGCCACATCGATGTTGCTCGCTCGGACCAGCTTGGTCATCTCCTCATTCTCTCGCCTCTTCTTCTTCTTCTTCCTCGGAGTCGGAGTTGCGATCGTCTTCGTAGAAGCCTTGGCCATTTGGTTAAGCCGTACCCAACGATGTATCGTGAAGGGTTTGGATAAAGGCCAAGCTGATCTTCGGGCCCGTGTTGCCGTATTCATCATTGTTGAAGAAAGCTACTCTCGAACTCCTACACATGTCGGTGATGAGGCCGGGAAAACCCATGTTCGAGTTCTCGGGTGTGCTTGCGATCGTCTCCATTTGTTTCCGGATGATCTTCCCCACATTGAATGCGTGGCCGACCACAATGGCGTAGAGGACCATGTTGGAATTGATCTAGGGTTTAAGAAAAAGATTAAACGCTTCGAGAAGCGGTGGAATTTTAAAAAATTTCTTTTCAAGTAAAAACAGTTTTTACTAACCTAGACAAAGAAGCAAGTACATGTAATTAAAAATCAATGTGAGCTAAGAGTTTACTAACCTTTCTTGAAGCTTGAACCTTGAAGAAGCTTTTGGAAAGTTTGCAACGCTCGTCTCCCCTCGCAGCACGTCTCTCTTTCTTTCCTCGGCACCTCGAGCAACCACGATAGTTTCTATCACTAAATCACTCGAAATAAAAGGAATCAGTGAGTGGGCACTTTTAAACACTACGACTTAAGAACGAGTCTCGAAGTCGCAGAGCTAAACTCTAGGTCAAGTGAGGACCTAGGTGCCAAAGCAAAAAATCGAAAATAAACTAGAGAGAGAGAGAGGATTTCGGCCACAAGTTCTAGAGAGAGAGTCTCTCAAATCTCTTAAACTTGGATGAATGAGAAAAATGAGAAGAATGAGGCTCCTATTTATAGGAGAGGTCTCACCTTCAATAAGGTAGTTTCCTCTTCTATAGAATATCACATATTCATGAGCCAATTTCCTCTTTTCCTCTATGATGCACTCGGCCAAGGTGGGCTTCATTAAGCCTTGGATTTGTTTCCTTTTTTGTTCCTTGCCTTGCTTCTTTCTCAACTTGGGCGCCTACCTCTTATTTCCCTTAGAGGAAATTTGTTTCCTCTTTTTCTTTTGGCAAGTATCTTCATACATTTATGCACAAAATATTCTCTCTATCTCTTGGGTATGTTGGGCGCCTATAGCCTTCTAGAAAAGGCTTCTAGAAGCTTTTCCATTTGTTCATGACAACAAGAAAAAGGCCCACTAAGAATTTTCAATAAAATTCTTATCAAATGAAATTAATTCATCAGGGCCAATTATTTCAATATGGCTGAGTGACATTAAGTCATCAAATGAACTTGTCAAAATTTATTGACATCCATTTCATCCTATGTCTCAAAAGACAAAAATACCCTTTTGACAATTTTCGTTCTTGTTTTGACTTAGCTTCCAGTTTAACTATTCCTATCAATGTGATTCGTGACAGTGACCTCATGGACCCAAATGAACAAAGCTTGAGCTAAACACTTGGACTCAAAAGTTCACAAACCTTTTCCAAGTTTAGCTTAATGCCAACTGACTCCACTAAAGAGTTGACACTGAAAATCTCTCGGTTCAAATGAATTTATTTTCTACTCAAGAATTCAACCTAATTACGATGAACGGATCCACTGAATAGTATCTATGTTTACCCTTCATGAATGTCATCAGCTAGTCGGGATTTACTAAATTACCATTTTACCCTTCTAGCTGTTATTTCCTCAACTCCTTTGTCGCTTGTGAATAAGTTAGAAACAATGTATTGACGAGGAGCTAACAAGTCACATTGTTTCATCCAAAAGAGTCGGGACTCAATTTGGACACTGGCCAGTTCATTTATTCACACTCCAAGGAACAAAGCATGAGGTGACATACATTGCATTTCAGCAATCTTGTACATGAATTCCATATCTATGAGAACTTCACAAAGTTACTCATGACATACTCACAACTTAGTACTTCACCAATAGGCCCTGTTCGGAATCACATAGTGAGTCCGAACTCTGACTTTCTCAAATGAGAATACTAAGGTGTGAAATGGCATGTCTCATTTCAGGATTAAGGTGAGCATGATGCAATTCATACATAGTGACTTCGAGACATAAGAGGTTAAATGGTTTGTTCTTATCTTGTGTCTAGAAGTGCACTGGTCAATTCAGTACCTTCGGAAGATACCTAGAAGAACTATAGAGTCTCAAACTCTCAATGCCTCATAACCAGACATCATAGATTCTTCTAACAATCGTACTGAGGTCAATAGTCCTTTGACCCTGAGATTGCGAATATATCGTTTTAAGCAAACTACGAAGAGTTTGTTCATGCAAATCTACATTTGTCTCTTCGTAAGTTGTTAAGTTTGTTTATGGACTAAAAGACTAAGGTTTTATCATAAAGCTTCAAACAAAGAAAGAATGAATGAACGTTTCAACTTTATTAATGAATGAATAGGCAATTACAAGCAAGAGTCTTCATGAGACTTTATTACATCAAATGTACAAAATAAAGATTACAACTCTTCTTGTGGGCACCATTGACAACAGACCATTGCCCTATCTTTTGTCGGCTTGTGGTTTCGCGTGTGTGGCATGAGATTGGAGCTGATAAAGTATGACCACGCACGAACGAACCGATTTGCATAAACCACGGGAAGTGCTCTCGCAGCATTTCGACTCAGGTTTAGTCTCCACAGCCTATGACCCTTTTTGATAAGGATACGAATGATGTCACCGAGCGACAGGTTCCTCTCGTTGTTATTGAACCACGTTGTATCCACTTCAGGGATTTCAAGATATTCGTTGATGTCGTCGGGAGAAATTGGTACATTAACTCCCCGAACTTTCACCGTCATGGCCCTGCGTTGAGCGACACTCAAGTTCGCGTAGAATTCTCGCACCACCGAGAGGTTTGGCCTTGTATTGATCGTGGTGAACTCTTGCCAATGTCGCGCTTGGATTTGTTGGAGGATGTGGCCACAGAGGTCGGCGTCATCGGTGACGTCTATTTCTCTCTCCGGTATGTAGTTTCGTGTGGCGAGCTTATTGTTCGATCCTACTACCGAGGAAGAAGGAGGCGCACTTGACGGAGCTTGGTTCTTCTTCGCTTTCTTTGTTCTCTGGCTTGTCGACATACTACACACAACACCAACAACAAACGTTAAGTCCACGCACGCTCTCGACTCTTGGTATTGTCAACTTAACCCGCGACTACACAACCTATAAAATCACCCCCAAACGTAACATTTTCTCATTCAAACTCATAATCCATACTTTATAAACATATGAAAAGCACAAATCAATTCGAATTAACAATACAAACCTCACCAATTTCATTCGGACATTTTTACAAATACGTAGTGGGCATGCCAAAAAATGATGACAATGGAAAAATAATGAATCAAACTTGCCCACAAACGATTATAATCAATGAAATCCAAGTCCTAAACACTCCTATAACTCAATGCAAGCAACGAAATTCAAAGAAATTAAGAATAAAAAACTTACGTGATTCGGGAAAAATGATGAACGAATGCACAAATCAACATAGATCGAAGAAATGACGTGAAGATTGATGTTACACGAGTGTTGATGGTGTTGAATTAGGTGTTAATTTTGTGAAAATGTGATGGATTTGAGTGTAAAAAACGTTAGGGTCGGAGAAGAAGGGAGAAGAGCTGAAATGGTTTTGAAAAAAATGTGAAAATTAAACACAACAACCAATTTAAAGACTCTGCCGCGGGCCTGTGTGCCGCACATCACACCCTATGTGCCGCACATGTGTTTTTCTGGGTTTTTGTGCGCCGCACAACCCCTTTTTTTATTTTTTAATTTTTTTTAATAAATTAAAAGACGACGAAAGAATCACGGGTTGCCTCCTGAGAAGTGGTATAGTTAACGTCAAATAGCTTGACGGGGTATCGATTTATGTGATGATGTCAAGGTAGGCCACGGTTTTCTCACTCTCGAAGAGTCCACCGTGGTACGGCTTGCTCCGTTGTCCGTTCACCGAGAAAATGGCTCCACTATTGCTCTCGAGTTTGAACCAACCCGACGCGAATGCTTGCTTGACTTTGAACGGCCTGGACCATCGTGCCTTGAGCTTTCCCGGAAATAGCTTGAGCCGAGAATTGAAGAGCAACACTTGTTGGCCCGGTAAGATCTCCTTCGGCACGATATTCTTGTCGTGCCACGCCTTCGTTTTCTCTTTATAGATCTTCGCATTCTCGTAGGCGTTGAGATAAAACTCGTCGAGCTCGTTTAGTTGAAGGAGTCGTTGCTGCCCCGCGGCATGGTGGTCAAAGTTGAGCATCTTCATAGCCCAGATGGCCTTGTTCTCGAGCTCGACCGGGAGATGGCACGCCTTGCCATAGATGAGCCGGTACGGAGACATGCCTATCGGCGTCCTGAAGGCCGTCCGGTACGCCCATATTGCGTCGTCGAGCTTGTGGGCCCAATCTTTGAGCGAGATCCCAAGCGTCTTCTCTAGGATCTTCTTCACTTCATGGTTAGACACCTCGGCTTGCCCGTTGGATTGCGGATGGTATGCCAATGCCCTCGGTGTGTGACACTGTACTTCTTGAGGTGGGCTTAAAATTGCCGATTGCAAAAGTGAGATGTTTTGTTTAAGAAAGCGGAGCAACACTTTTCCATCGTTCGTCGGAGTCGTTTTTGCTTCGACCCACTTCGACACGTAGTCGACAGCAAGGAGGATGTACTTGTTTCCGTAGGATGATGGGAAGGGCCCCATGAAGTCAATCTCCCACACGTCAAATGACTCTATCTCCATGATGTTCGTGAGTGGCATCTCGTTCCGGTTCGACATGTTGCCCGTCCGTTGGTATCGATCGCATGCCTCGACAAAGGTACGACAGTCCTTGAAGAGAGTTGGTCAATAGAAGCCGCTTTGGAGGACTTTTGCCGCTATTTTGTTTGGCCCGAAGTGTCCTTCGCTCTCTAGTGTATGGCGATGGCGGAGTATGGAGAGCATCTCGTCGTCCGGTACGCATCGTCTGATCACCAAATCGGCACACTCTCGGTATAACATCGGCTCCTCCCAATAGTATCGCCGAGCATCGGAGAGGAACTTCTTTCGTTGGTGGTAAGTGAGCTCATGTGGTAAAAGGTTGGCTGCGAGGTAGTTGACGAAGTCGGCGTACCAAGGTGGGTTAATCACTTGCACAACCATCACCTTCTCGTCTCGGAAGTTGTCATCAATCGGCTCTCTATAGTCGGGGACGTGGGCAAGATCTTCAAGGTGGGAGATGTGATCGGCTAGGAGGTTCTCTGTTCCCTTCTTGTCTCGAATCTCAAGGTCGAACTCTTGGAGGACTAGCACCCACTAGATTAGCCGTGGGTGTAGATGATGACTCTGTTGCCAATGACATAGGGCTGAAACTTGTCAAAGGCGAAGACAACGGCAAGAAGCTCTTTCTCGGTGGTGGTGTAGTTCAACTAAGCGTCATTGAGATTTCGGCTTGCGTAGTAAATGGTGTGGAATGCCTTCTCTCTTCGCTGCCCCAAAACCGCACCTACGGCGAAGTCGCTCGCGTTTGTCATGATCTCGAACGGGGCGTCCCAATCAGGGACGAGCTGAGTTTAGCCTTTAGTGTATTGAACGCGTCTTCACACTCCTTCGTGAACTCGAACTTCACGTCCTTCTCTAGGAGACTGCATAGAGGCTTCATGATCTTCGAGAAGTCCTTGATAAACCTCCGGTAGAAGCCTGCATGCCCCAGGAAACACCTCACTCCCTTAACCGAGATCGGCGGTGGTAGCTTTTCTATCATGGCAATCTTTGCTCGGTCAACCCCCATCCCCTCTGACGACACTTGATGGCCTAATACGATCCTCTCTTTGACCATAAAATGGCATTTTTCCCAGTTGAGGACTAGATTCGTCTCCACGCATTTGTCTAGTACCTTGGACAAGTTCTCGAGACAAACATCGTAAGTAGAACCGAAAACAGAGAAATCGTCCATGAATACCTCAATTGATCGCTCGATCCTGTTGGAGAAAATTTCCATCATGCACCTTTGAAAGGTTGCCGGTGTGTTACACAACCCGAAAGGCATTCGCTGAAAAGCGAATGTGGCATACGGACATGTAAATGTGGTCTTCTCATGGACCTCTGGGGCGATAGCAATCTGATTGTAGTCGGAGTAGCCATCCAGGAAGCAATAGTACTCGTGGTCGGCAAGCCGATCAAGCATTTGGTCGATGAACGGGAGCAGGAAGTGGTCTTTCCGAGTGGCCGTGTTAAGCTTCCTGTAGTCCATGCAAATCCAATGTCAGGTGACGGTTCGAGTTGGGATGAGCTCGTTGTTGTCGTTCTTTGCCACCATCATGCCACCTTTCTTCGGAACGCACTGGACTGGGCTGACCCATGAGCTACCGGAGATCGGGTAAATGACTCCGGCGTCGAGCCACTTAAGAATTTCCTTATGCACCACCTCATTCATCGCTGGGTTCAGCCTTCGTTGGTGCTCTATCGATGGCGACAGTTGTCCTCCATGAGGATACGGTGCGTGCAATAAGATAGACTTATTCCTTTGATATCGGAAAGAGTCCATCCGATTGTAGGCATGCGGGATCGCAACACTCTCAACAACTTGTCTTCGTCTTCAGCATTGAGGTGGGCGGAGATGATGACCAGAAGTGTCTCCTTATCTCCGCGGTATGCGTAGCAGAGATGCTCGGGCAGCTCTTTCAATTCAATCTTTGGGGCCACCTCAATCGATGGTTTTACACGCTTTGTGCTTTCTCCCAGCTCCTCGAAGTATTTTCTTTTGTTTGCTTCGAACCCATTCATGTAATTCCCGTAATCTAGTGATGAACATTTAACAAACTCGTCAACAAATTCACATGAGTTAAGAAGACATACCTCTAATGGTTCCTCCGGACGAAGGGTATGGTCGTTGATGGCTGCGTCGCAGAGGTCTACCCGGAATATGTCGTCCCTCGCCTTCGGGTACTTCATCGACTTGAACATGCTGAAAACTACCTCCTCGTCTTGAACCCGTAATTTCAGCTCACCTTTTTGGACATCAATCAAGGCTCATCCGGTGGCTAGGAATGGTATTCCCAAGACGTTGGGAATGTCTCTGTCTTCCTCCATATCGAGAACGACGAAATCGGCAGGGAAGATGAATTTGTCCACCTTGACAAGGATATCCTCGATCACTCCTCGGGGATGCTTTCTGGACCTGTTCGCCATTTGGAGCGTCACTCTTGTGGGCTTCACTTCTCCAATGTTGAGCTTCAGGAAGATGGAGTACGGCATGAGGTTGATACTTGCTCCCAAGTCACATAGTGTCTTTTTGAAGTGGGCGTCTCCAATCATGCATGGAACGGTGAAGCTTCCCAGATCCTTGAGTTTTGGAGGGAACTTCCTCTGGAGAATCGCGCTACACTCCTCCGAAAGTGCAATGTGTTGTCAATGGTGCCCACAAGAAGAGTAGTAGTGTCTGTTTGTGTACATTTGATGTAATATAGTCTCACGAAGACTCTTGCTTGAAATTGCTTATCCATTAATAAAAAGTTGAAACGTTCATTCATTCTTTCTTAGTTTGAAGCTTTATGATAAAACCTTAGTCTTTTAGTCCATAAACAAACTTAACAACTTACGAAGAGACAAATGTAGATTTGCATGAACAAACTCTTCGTAGTTTGCTTAAAACGATATATTCGCAATCTTAGGGTCAAAGGACTATTGACCTCAGTACGATTGTTAGAAGAATCTATGATGTCTGGTTATGAGGCATTGAGAGTTGGAGACTCTATAGTTCTTCTAGGTATCTTCCGAAGGTACTGAATTGACCAGTGCACTTCTAGACACAAGATAAGAACAAACCATTTAACCTCTTATGTCTCGAAGTCACTATGTATGAATTGCATCATGCTTACCTTAATCCTGAAATGAGACATGCCATTTCACAGCTTACGTATTCTCATTTGAGAAAGTCAGAGTTCGGACTCACTATGTGATTCCGAACAGGGCCTATTGGTGAAGTACTAAGTTGTGAGAATGTCATGAGTAACTTTGTGAAGTTCTCATAGATATGGAATTCATGTACAAGATTGCTGAAATGCAATGTATGTCACCTCATGCTTTGTTCCTTGGAGTGTGAATAAATGAACTGGCCAGTGTCCAAATTGAGTTCTGACTCTTTTGGATGAAACAATGTGACTTGTTAGCTCCTCGTCAATACATTGTTTCTAACTTATTCACAAGCGACAAAGGAGTTAAGGAAATAACAGCTAGAAGGGTAAAATGGTAATTTAGTAAATCCCGACTAGCTGATGACATTCATGAAGGGTAAACATAGATAATATTCAGTGGATCCGCTCGTCATAATTAGGTTGAATTCTTGAGTAGAAAATAAATTCATTTGAACCGAGAGATTTTCAGTGTCAACTGTTTAGTGGAGTCAGTTGGCATTAAGCTAAACTTGGAAAAGGTTTGTGAACTTTTGAGTCCAAGTGTTTAGCTCAAGCTTTGTTCATTTGGGTCCATGAGGTCACTGTCACGAATCACATCGAGTAGGAATAGTTAAACTGGAAGCTAAGTCAAAACAAGAACGAAAATTGTCAAAATGGTATTTTTGTCTTTTGAGACATATGATGAAATGAATGTCAATAAATTTTTTGACAAGGTCATTTGATGAAAAGTAACACTCGGCCATAATATGATTAATTGGGCCTTGTGGATTAATTTCATTTCATAAGAATTTTATTGAAAATTCTTAATGGGCCTTTTTCATGTTGTCATGAACAAATGGAAAAGCTTCTAGAAGCCCATTCTAGAAGGTGATAGGCCCCCAAACCCAAAGAGAAAGGGAGATTATTTTGTGCATAAATGTATGTAGATACTTGCCAAAAGAAAAAGAGGAAACAAATTTCCTCTATGAGGAAAGTAGAATTTCGGCCAAGAGAGAGTCAAAGGCAAGGCATGGAATAAAAGAGGAAATTAATCCCTTGGGGATGTGTTTGATGTAGGCGCCCATTTAGGAGATTTGGGCAATAAAAGATTGCTCAAAAAGACTTGGAAAATAAGAGGAAACTACTTCTTTCCAAGGCCAACCCTTCTCCTATAAATAGGACCCTCATTCCTCTCATTCTAATCAACCCAAAGTTTTAGAGATTGAGAGTTTCTCTCTCTAGACTTGGCCGATCCTCTCTCTCTCTCTCTCTCTCTCTCTCTCTCTCTCTCTCTCTCTCTTCATTTTCGATTTCTTTGTTTTGGCACCTAGGTCCTCATTTGACCTAGTGTTTAGCTCTGCGACTTCAAGACTCGTTCTTAAGTCGTAGTGTTTAAAAGTGCCCACTCACTAATTCCTTTTCTCTCGAGTGATTTAGTGATAGAAACTTTCGTGGTTGCTCGAGGTACCGAGGAAAGAAAGAGGGACGTGCTGCGAGGGGAGACGAGCATTGCAACTTTCTAAGAGCTTCTCAAAGATCAAGCTTCAAGAAAGGTTAGTAAACTTCTTAGCTCATAATAGTTTTTAATTACGTGTACTTGCTCTTTCGTCTAGGTTAGTAAAAACTGGTTTTACTTGTAAAAGAAAATTTTTAAACTTCCGCCGCTTACCGAAGCGTTAATTATTTTCTTAAACCCTAGATCGATTCCAACACAATGGTGCTACAATCTTCGATCTTGTGCTTGTTAGAGAGGATGTCCTTCAAGAATTTGGCATAGTTTGGCATTTGCTCAATGGCTTCGGCAAACGGGATGTTGATGTGGAGCTGCTTGAAGATGTCTAGAAACTTCCCGTATTGCTTATCGAGCTTCACTTTCTTTAGTCGCTCTGGGAATGGTATCTTTACTTGAGGAATCACAGGGGGTACTGGAATCTCCGGGGCTGCGGGCTTTACTTCTTCGTCCGATGCTTTCTCCATCCTTTTGTCGGAGTTGTCGACTACTAGCCCACTACGAAGCATGATGGCATTGCACTAAATTTTTGGATCAGGCTCGGAATTGCTTAGGAGCGTGCCTTGTCGCCTTGTGTTGAATGTCGTGGCCATCTGTCACATCTGTGCTTCGAGGTTGCGCATCACCGCATCTTGATTCTGCATGTACGTCTGCGTTCGGGACATGAAGGCTGTGAACATCTCCTTCATTTCATCCTTAGGGACGGGCTGATTTTGTTGTTGTGCCTGGAGACCCCGTTGGTGTTGTTGCTGCCCTTGTTGTTGATTTTGGAACCCCCGCGGCGATCCTTGATTTAGGAACCCCTGTTGATGTTGCTGTTGTTGTTGAGGCTGCGGTTTCCATGCCAAATTTGGGTGGTTGTTTCGTGCGCCGGTGTAGTAGTTTTTGGAGTTCTGGAATGTTGGACGATTGTAGTTCCCCACGAAATTTGCATTCTCGGCTTGACACTCGTTTGCGTTTGGGTGAAGTGAGGCCCGTTACACCAGAAGCATGGCTCTGGTGTTGAGTGCATCGGATGGGCAGTGGCTTGCATCTCCTTCAACTGCTTCTTTAGTTCCGCCAATTCAGCCGTCACTACTCTAATTGCTTCTACATCAGATGTGGATGTCATGGCATTCTCGGATGCTAGGGGTGGCTTCATGATTCATTTCTCCACCGGGCATTGGTCATTGCCCCGTGCCAACTCGTTTAGGAGTTCCTGGAACTCTGTGGGTGTCTTAGTTAACACTGTGCCTCCTGCCGCAGTGTTCACCAAAGTTTTCGTGGGTGAGATCAGCCCGTAGTAGAATATCTGAAGTTGGATCGGAAGAGTGACTCCGTGATGTGGGCATTTTCTCAGCATCTCCTTGAAGCGAGCCCAAGCTTCATGTAGAGATTAGCCTTCCCATTGACCGAAACTATGGATCTCATTTCGTATCGGGATGTCTTCTCGAACAGGAAGAACTTGGCGAAGAAGACATTGCAGAGGTCTTCCCATGATTCAATGGAGTCGGCAAATAACGACTTAAGCCAAGACTTTGCTCGGTCGCGTAGAGAGAAAGGGAATAATCAAAGACGAATGACATCAGTACTGATATTATGGATCTAGAAAGTATCACACAATTCATTGAAGTTTGCGATGTGCTCATTCGGATCTTCATTGGGGCTCCCGAGAATTGATTTTGTTGAACCATGTTAATCATCCCCAATTTGATCTCGAAGCTTCGATTCCCAATCAACCGATGGATTCTTGATCGCCGAGCGATACCCTTGGACCGTGGGTTGCACATATTCCATGAGTGGTCGTTCGGGTCCAGGTTCTTCCATCGTTGATTGCGTCTTCTTTTCTCGTCGATTCTTTTTGCAGGTTTTCTCGATTTTAGGGTCGATCGGAAGAAGACTCGATTCACCGTCCTTTCGCATGCACCTTGACAAAAGCAAAAGAGAACATGAAAATAGATGAATACAAAAAAAAAAAATCAAATAGTAAACTAGTTTGATCTAATCTTAATTAAAACAAAATTTCCCCGGCAACGGCGCTAAAAACTTGTTGCGATTTTTCCGTACGCAAGTGCACGTGGCCACCCAAGTAGTAAAGTTCGTAAGTACGAGTCGATCCCACGAGGAAAATATTTAATCAAATTGACAATATTATTAGCACGAAGATTATTAGCACGACTTGAACCCGATGTGTCACGACCCGCGACCTCTCGCCGCCGGTTCACGAGCCGCGACGGTGAGTTACGTCACAGATCACAATTTCAATATAACAATATATCTCATCTCGAACAGATACAGAATTAAATAAACCTAATAACCATAATACTTACATAAAGCATAAGACGATAATACATAAGTATCATATGTGGTTATCTGAAAAACTCGGGTAAAATTTTCGATTTTCTCAATTCAGACTTTGAGTCTCACAACGACTCTTTATACATACATATCAGCTCCTGAGTTTACGTGCAATTATACAAGATAGTTTTAGGAGCGTAGAGTACGGAAGGGGTTCAACAAAATATAGATATTACTATAGAAGAGGTTGATCCCGGGTGAGTTCCCATTAGCCCAAAGGTCAAGAGGTACACGTCCGGTCTTCATCTTCAACTTCCTTGTTTACATCGCCGCCTTGCCCTTTTCTACATGACCAAGGGTCATAAAACTATGAGTCGATTGACTCAGTAAGTGGGAGTCTAACTTAGAAAGTAAAGCGACTAATGCCATGTGATAACATGTAACATGCAAAGAAGCAAATAAGAATGCATGGATGCAAATCTAACAAGTTCTAGAGCATGACTGATGCACGCATACTCTAACTAGTACTTGTCGTCTTTAAGGTTACACACATCCCCGCTATAACCTTCAGAACGACAAGAGACCAGTCTTAGACATCGAGCAGCAGTCGTCCAACGGCCTAATAGTTTTAACGTCTGTTTGGGATCCAATAATGGTACAAACTTCATTCGACGTCGGCGCAACCCCCAGGCCCACGTAGCCCGTCAAGGTGCATTCTTCAGGCCCTCATAGCCTAGCAACAAGGTCGGGTACGACTCTTGGTCGACTCCATGATATATGACTACTCAGTGCCATCCCCCAGGCCTTCATAGCCCGTCAACGTTCATTTCATCTTGGTACAATCGACACAATAATTCTTTAGAGTTCGGGTACTCTGCAGCACTCAGAGTACACACCTATGCTACTTACAGGAGAGCGACTCAGGAAAAACCCTGAAAGAGATTTCATTTCCCTTTTATGCTTGTTAGTGTTTTAAGTTGAAGACTCGGGATATGACTCCTGGTACTTCTACCCTCGATTCGAATTCGAGAGTTAAACGCGGCTTTCCTGTCTCCTCCGTTCTAACGGGTCAAGCACAGATCTTAAGAGATAATTATATCACGTAGCAGAGGCTGGGTTTCACAAATCTTATGTTTGAACTTATCGGGCGAACCCGAGCTAAGTTTTCAGGAAAAAGCGGCCGAAGCCTTAAATCTTTGAGATTATTCGTTTTTATGGCTTTTCCTACTCTTGTTTACTAACAAGTAACAATGCACGTAAACAGAGTTATGTAGTTGACTTAAGTCTCCACACTTACACGGAATAGATCGTCTAAAAATTTGTTGATTTCCAGAATTTCCTCGCTTTTCACGCTTCCAGAGACGCAACACGTCCTGATTAGCATACCCTAAAGCGTCGAGAAAACTAAAACTCGAAGTTGAAACCTCATTAGTTATTTGATTCGAGAGAAGATATTGACGAGCTTAAGGTTCGTTATCGGGATCCATTACGAGTTGGTTCAGGGGTTCGAGACTTTAATTCACTTATTTCCCGGCTATTCGGAATCTTATTTAAGACTCATACGAGTTCGTACCGAAGAATTAGTATGAAATAAAATCCAAATCATTATTTTAACGAGTCTTAAATAAATAAATAATCTGAAATCACACAAATCGAGAATTCTAAATTAATTAACGAAAAATTAAATTCTTGAACATATCTTAAGTAAATAATTAATGATTCTAGAATACAATCTCAAATCACCAAAAATAACTCGAGTCTAACGCTATAAAACGATAAACGACTCACGAGTGAGATCGAGATCACTCGACGCGTTCGGTTCCACCGGCTCTCGCTCGTCTCGACTTGATCTGTGGCTGAGCTGTGAAATTAAGAAATGAACATCGAGTCAATTCATAATTCCAAGTGCCCACTCGAAACTTGAAACCCGAATTCTTGGTCTTTCACTGAGACCCGAGAGATTTCCAAATCTGACCATACCCGAACCATAACCAAACAATTTCAAATCATATCTAAATCCCGAATCGAACTAACCAAAATTCAACCTTACTTTCAAAACATCTTAACCAAATTTCAAGTCGATTATCAAATCATAACATGTCAAAAAATCAGCGCTAAACATGTCACTAAATCACATAAACTTGTCATAAAATCCTTATTCAAATCCAAAGTCGAACTAACCGATCCAGAACCGAAATATCAAATCTCAAATCACAAATCACCAATTTCAAATCCAAATTCTCAAATCAAACCAATCAAGACCGACCTTAATTTCTCAAGTCGAATAAATCTCAATTCTCAAATCAATTTAACGACTTCAAACTAAAAATCCCAAACTCCCAAATTTACCAAATCCAAACGAACAACCGAACCAAATCGATCAAATAATCAGTCAAACCACAAAAATAAACACGAGGCTCAGAATTTTTCGTTACGAAGCATAAGCGGACATAGCATACACACGGCCCAAAACAACACTCGGCCAAGAAGTCACACGGCTAGACAACCACACGGCCAACCAAAATTCAGCGACAATTTCATCACGAATTCGAGAATCAACTCAACCATAGAAAATTTCACAATTCAACAACTCAGAGGCTCAGAATCATCAACACAAAACAGTCAAAATGAATCACACAACCAAAACAGGTCACACGGCCATAACCAACCACACGGCTAAAACCATTTCCAACCCAAACAATTTCGAAATCCCAAAATCATCATAGCCTCATCCTAACTCAACGAGAATTAGTTCAACACACCACAAAATTCGAAATCCTCAAGAATTCAAACTCCAAAACCCTCAATTTCATCAAATCAGCCAAAACAACTTCATGAACAAAATTCATAAAAAATAAAAAATCTAACCAATTCACAACTTAAACAAGTACCAAAACGAGTCCCATAACATTTCAATTCCACAAATCAACTCAGAAATCAAAGCCCCAAATTTAAATTTACAAACCCTAATTTTCGAGTTCTTCAATTCAGCCATGAAAATCCCTACCTTGCTTGAAGAATTGAGCTACCCAGACCGTCTACCCACTCTTTTCCTCGTCGGAGATGCTCGCCGGAGCTCCTGAGACACGCGGCGATTCTTTACTCTTGGCCGGTGGCGCGCGCGTTCTCTGGTCTTGGTCGGACTGGTGCTGGTGGCCGAGCGCAAGTGAAGAAGAAGAAGAAGGAAAAGACGATGGAGAGGTGATGGTGATCGGCCGGAGGTTGCTCTTGATCGCTGTTGATTTTTTTTTTCTTTCTCTTTTGTGCAGTTTGTCGAGCGGTGGGGATGGAGGAAGAAGAAAGAAGACAAGCGTGAGGAAGAGAAAAGAACGGAGAAGAAGATAAGAGAAGAAGGAAAAAAAAGAATTTATTCATTAAATCCCTTTTTTCTCCATCTTTTTAAATCAACCCCGAACCAAAGTTTTATTTTCAAATGGCTCCAGAAAACATGACAACCACGTCTTTATCACAAAATTTTGTGACTAAAACCGTACCCGATCGAATTTTTAATTAAATGACGCGAATCGAGAATTTTCTCGTTCGTTCTCGATTAATTCAAATATATTTAAGGTTTCTCAAAAATAATTCTCGTCCTTGAGAATTTATTTCTCAAATTAAATTCTGGAATATTTCCTCGGAAAATAATTTATTATTCGAGACGAACTCGATAAAATATATATTTATTCTGAGATTTTCCATTACCTTAAAATAATTTAAATTAACTCGATAAACTTGTACGTCCATCATTCACTCAATAATTTAATTGTAACAAACCGAGAGATTCAAAAGTTATCATTTATAATCCATACCCCCTTAAAAGAGTTTCGTCCTCAAAACTTAGAACAGAGCAGGGTACTTCTTTTGCATCTCACTCTCGAGCTCCCAAGTGGGGCTTCTTCTACAGCGTGCCTCTTCCACAACACATTGACCAAAGGAATGGTCTTGTTTCTGAAAACTTTATCCTTGCGATAGAGAGTCGCTACAGCTGGCTCTTCATATCTGACTTCAAGAGGGATATCAACCTCTTGCTCTTGTAGAATATGCGAAGGGTCAGACACGTACTTCCGTAGCATGGATACGTGGAATACATCGTGGAGGTTGGACATAGACGGCGGTAACGCCAAGCGATAAGCCGTCTTGCCTACACGCTCAAGGATCTCTAAAGGTCCAACATACCTCGGACTAAGCTTTCCTTTCTTTCCAAACCTCATTACTCCTCGCATAGGTGAGATTTTCAGAAGAAAAAAAAATTATGATGCCTCGAACTCTAGAGGCCTCCTGCGCCTGTCAGCGTAGTTTTTCTTACGACTCTGGGACGTCTCCATTCGAGCTTGGATTTTCTTAATCACTTCTGTCGTCTGTTCTAGCATCTCAAGTCCAATAAACTTGCTCTCACCAGCTTCATCCCAATGAATTGGAGAGCGACACTTCTGTCACGCCCCGACGATACGTTTATTTAATGTGAAAATTTGGGGTCAAATTTTTTTTGTAAAACATAAACGACACGACGTCATGACAAACCTTTCGTATCTACACACAACACCGTCGTATTGACTTAAAGTCTACATGCATAAACGACATAGTGAAAGAAACAATCTACTTGACCTCTAGGTCTTAGACAGACTTCACAAAACATAACTATTTTCACAAAACATTATTCAAAACGATTTCCTATTAGAAGGTCCATCATGTCAAAATAGCCCATATACGAAGTCTCGTCTACGTGGAAGCGCTCGCCAGTCAACCCGCTACCGTATAAACATCTTTTGTTCACATCCTTCACCTGTATCACAAGAACGAATGAGCTAACGCCCAGTGAGCAGAAACAATGCATATGATATGATTTTCACTTTAAAACCCAAGCATGTTTTTGTTTCATCTTTTTCTCTCTTTAAATCTCTTCTTAATTGTGCGCATGGTGTGTGTTGTAAACAGTTCAGTCAGGTCCTCTCACATACATGTATGACTAACGCCGTAGCTATAACGTACCCAACACTATGACATACAGCCCGAAGGTCGTAACCATTAGGTGGCCAGCACTATTCAAATGGTCTGACGTGACCATAAGGTACCCAGTACTACATACGGTCCGCTCTTCGAAGTCATAAGGTTCCCAGAACTATTCAAATGACCCGATCCTTCGTGAGACCGATCTTATCTCGCGAAGTTGTAGCTAACTCGCCGATCCTAGGAGTTAGCCAACCATTCATGGACGATCCACAACACACATCCTTCTTTTGAAAAACCTCGTTTCTCGTAAAACTCTTTTCCGTTTTTAGATGAGATGCACATGAATGCAAATGCAATAAATGCAACCATCACATATCATATAATGTAAATGCAAGCACATAAGCAACACACACAACACATTGTTTTTGTGATACAGTTGAAATATTTCTACTTACCTAGATACGATTCTTTCGAATCCTGAATTCTTCTCTTCCAAACAAAAAGAGTAATTTCTTTACGTCATGTAATTCAGTCCACGTAATTTCCCACGCTAGCCGCTATCCTCGTAGCAATCTGGGCTTATCTATAGAAGATAAAGATCGAACATGGAGGGTACTTAGTATCTCGTCCATTGATCTACTAACGTACATACTTGTACTAAAAAGAGAGCTCATATGAAACATATTCAAAACGTTCTCCCAGACACGCTACTCAGAGCGTCTAAAAAAACAAGCATCAGAGAATACATGAGGACAGAACAAAGTTACAGAAAAGAATCGACGCCTAAAAATAAGGCCTTGACATCGCTTTTTCTAATCTAAGCTAAGGAACGTTCTACAATATTCGACCACCTATTCTTCTGACTGGGCAAAGTCCACTGCTTAGAATAGGTTCCCGAGGATCGGAACTAAGAGAAAAAAATTGTATAAAGAAGTTATTACTAACAATCAATAGCATATGTAAGTTATACTAAAATAACTCAAAACGACACTTCTCAAATGTATTTTATAATTTTTTTTTTACTTTTCTCTTTTTATTGACAAGTTATAAACATTTGAGAACGTACCTAAATAACGTACAACCCTTTTTATTTAAAATAACCCAAGTCGTTTATTTTGAATGTCTAACCATATTGTAAATAATTTTGGATTTGATTTAATAAAACATTTACGAAATAATCGAACCCTCGGTTCGTAGTCGAACCTTCCTTTATTTCTATTTTCGTGCGTAAATAAAACATTTCTCATTGATATTGTTTTTCCAAATTAAAAGAGTCGAGCTTATAGTCGAACTCGATTTTTAATACATAATTAAGATAAGGATACTATATAATTAATTGAATAATCAACGAGTTTAGTAACGATAACATATTTTATTTTCCTTAACGACTTAGATCAAACGAGCTTGACTATAAAACATAATAATAATAATGTACTAATTTTAATAAGTCGTAATGAAATTACTCGGAAAATAAACTACTTAGCAATCTTCGAGAACACAAAACACTACAACCAAACATGTCTCAAAATTGACTCACAAAACTAATTAACGCGCTAATTTGAAGAACTCGCACAAATAATTACAGGTTCGTACTAGCACAAGTCGAGACTCGGGACAAACCCCGACTCGCCCTAACCATTTGGAGACGTCTTAAATCACCGAGCCGACGAACCTCGCTGTCCAGCCCCATCTCGTCGTCGCTCGTGTAGCACCTCCGCCAATCTTCGGACAGCCTCCTCGTCGTCCCGAGGCGCTGCCCCGAGCCCTGTTCCGCCTACCTAAAACCGAGCCTCCCCTCGACAACAGACTCACAACAAAACAAGACTTTAATAGCTATCTCACAATTTTGAAAAAAAAACATCCTCACACTAAAACCGAAAAACTACTATTGATTCTCAGATTCTTGGTTTAATAATCACGGCCAAAACATCAAAATGAATCACCCAGCCAACAAGTTACACGGCCAGTAACTCACACGGCCAACTCAACTTCGCCAAAGCCAAACAAGGTACAACAATCTCATAACTCAAAAAAACCGAGATACACAATAACAACAACAACACTGAGTATCAACGAGCCCAACCAATTATAGAGCTCCGAATAACCAAGCTTCAATTTCAAGTTACAAGAAAAAACATTTTCGGATAGAACAGAGGCACAAAACCAGAAATCAAACTCTCGAACCAACAAATCCTAAAATCTCATAATCAAGATCAAATCATTTCACTATCAAAATCATCATTGAATCCAAGTTTTGAATCATTAAATCCGAAAACAACTCAAATCCACGTCCATAATCACACGGAATCACTCAGAGAAAAAAACCCCAAATTTCAAAAACGAAACCCTAATCTCAGATTCAAAATTGGGGAAGAAGGATTTCCTTACCTTGCTTCACGAAATCAAATCTCCTCGGCGCCCTCTCCCTCTTTCCCCGGCGTCTCCTCTCAGTCCGGCGTCCTCGGCGGCTCGCGGCGGCGCTCGTTTTCTCGGCTGAAACACGCGCTCGAGGTGGGTTCCAGGTCTCGGTGGCTGTCGGCCGAGCTCCCTCTCCCTCAGTCGCTCGCTCCCTTTCTCTAGCTCTCTCTCGATCTCTTTCCCTCTCTCTCTCTCTCTCCCGCTCAGCCCTTTTCTTCTTCTTCTTCTTCTTCTTTTCGTTTTTCTTTCTTTCCTTCCCTTTCCTTTCTTTCTTTTCTTTCTCTTCTTTTTTTTTCTCCTGGTTGCATCTAGTGTGTTTGTCCGAGTGATTTAAATCACTTAGAAGAAGATTCCAGCCCTTGATGACGTGGCAAGGTAAAACTTATCCTCTTATTTATACTTTAACCCATTTTTCTCATTTTTCTTTCAAGTTCATCCTTTGTCAACCTTTTCATTTATTATTTACATAAAAAAATTTGGTATCTTACATCCTTCCCTCCTTTTAAAAATTTCGTCCTCGAAATTTCATTCTTCAAATAGGCTAGGATACTTGAGCTTCATCTCCTCTTCTCGTTCCCATGTAGCTTCCTCCTATGAATGATTTCTCCAAAGCACTTTCACAAGCTGAATCGTCTTATTCCTTAGTGCCTTCTCCTTCTTGTCAAGGATTTTAACTAGGAGTTCCTCATAACTCAAATCCACATGTAGATCAACAAGTTCCTCCTCTAGCACGTGAGAAGCGTCTGACACATACTTCTTTAGCATGGAAACGTGAAACATGTTATGAACGGTTGACAGATTTGGAGGAAGTGCTAACATGTACGCTACTTCTCCAATTCTTTCTAGAATCTCAAATGGACCTATGAATCTTGGGCTCAACTTTCCCTTTTTCCCAAATCTCATAATACCTTTCGTGGGTGAGACTTTGAGAAATACCTTGTCTCCGACAGTGAACTCGAGTTTCCGTCGCCGTTTATCTGCATAACTCTTTTGACGACTTTGAGCTGTTAACATTCTACTTCGAATCCTTTCAACAGCCTCCCTGGTCTTCTACACAAGCTCAGGTCCAAGAAACTTTTGTTCTCCAAATTCATCCCAATGGACTGGAGATCTGCACTTCCTTCCGTACAGACCTCATACGGCGCCATGCTGATCGTTGAATGGTAACTGTTATTGTACGCAAACTCTATCAGAGGTAGGTACGTATTCCACGACTTCTGGAAGTCCATCACGCACGCTCTCAGCATATCTTCTAGGGTTTAGATAGTCCTTTCTGATTTCCCGTCTGTCTGTGGGTGAAAAGCTGTACTAAAAGACAACTTTGTTCCCAAAGCTCTATGAAGACTCTTCCAAAACATCGAGGTAAATCGGGAATCTCGGTCCGATATAATAGATGATGGCACGCCATGGAGCCTTACTATCTCCTTGATGTACAACTCAGCATATCTATCCATCGTGTACTTTGTTCGAACAGGAAGCAAATGTGCTAATTTCGTGAGTCGATCAACCATATAGCATCGTATCCATCCCTGGTCTTCGGAAGTCCAACTACGAAATCCATAGTGATTTCCTCCCACTTCCACTGAGGAATCTTTAATGGTTGCAAGGTTCCAGTAGGTCGTTAATGTTCCGCCTTTATTCGCTGACAAGTTAGGCATTGCTCGCAAATTTCACCACATCATTCTTCATTCCAGGCCACCAATAGTGCTACTTCAAATCCTTATACATCTTTGTCGTACCTGGATGAACAAAATATGGCGTGCTACGAGCTTCGGTAAGAATCTCCTTCTTCAAATCGTCGTCCTCTGGAACACAAAGCCTTGTGTGGAACCTTATTACTCCATCCGAGGACACTTGAAAATCCACTATTTTCTGAGCGTCCACTTCAGTGCAAATCTTTTCCAAATAAGGATTCGAAAACTGTCGCTGCTTAATCCTTTCTAGCAACATAGGTTGCAAAGAAATAGCCATTAGTCTTGCAACATTCCCTTCATGAACGACTTCCAATTCAAACCGCTACATATCCATCCTTAATGGCTTTTGAGTTACGATTAAGGCCGCGACCTCTCCTGTCATTCTTCTACTCAACACATCGGCTACGACGTTTGCTTTTCCAGGGTGATAGTTAATCACACAATCGTAGTCCTTTACCAGTTCCAGCCATCACCTTTGTCGTATATTCAACTCCTTTTGCGTGAAAAAGTACTTCAAACTTTTGTGGTCGGTGTAAATTTCACACTTCTCACCATAGAGATAGTGCCTCCAGAGCATTAAAGCAAACACTAATGCTGCTAATTCCAAGTCATGAGTTGGGTAGTTCTGCTCATACTCCTTGAGTTGACGCGAAGCATACGCGATGACTTTGCCTTCTTGCATCAGCACACACCCCAATCCACACTTAGAAGCATCCGTGTATATCACAAATCCTTGCGATGGTACCGGAATAGTAAGTATGGGTGCTGATACTAACCGTTGCTTTAGCTCTTCAAAGTTCTTCTCACAAGCTTCAGACCACTGAAACTTTATGTTCTTGCGAGTCAAACGTGTAAGAGGTGCAGATAACTTCGCAAATCCTTGTACGAATCTCCGATAGTAACCTGCGAGACCCAAGAAACTACGAATTTCTATAGCGCTTTTAGGTTGAGGCCACTTGCTAACTGCTTTGACTTTAGAGGGATTCACAGAAATCCCTTCCTTTGAGACAACATGTCCAAGAAACGCTACATGCTCAATAAAAAATTCGCATTTCTTAAACTTCGCATAGAGCTGATTCTCTCTCAATCTTTCCAAAACAAGCTTCAAATGCTTTGAGTGTTCTTCCTTCGTGCGAGAATATATAAGGATATCATCAACGAAGACTATGACAAACATGTCCAAGAACTCCTTGAAGACACGGTTCATCAGATCCATGAAGGCAGCAAGGGCGTTCTTCAATCCAAATGACATAACTAAGAACTCGTAGTGCCCATATCTTGTCCTGAATGCCGTTTTCGGGACATCTTCTGCCTTGATCTTCAGCTGATGATAGCCACTCCTCAAATCAATCTTTGAAAATAATACAGCTCCTTGCAGTTGATCGAACAAATCGTCGATCCTCGGTAGTGGGTACTTGTTCTTAATGGTGACCTTGTTAAGTTCTCTATAGTAGATGCACAGCCGCATCGTTCTATCTTTCTTCTTGACAAACAAGACCGGAGCTCCCCACGGAGAAAAACTAGGACGAATAAAGCCTTTGTCCAGCAGCTCTTGTAACTGAACCTTGAGTTCCTTTAACTCTACTGGAGCCATCCGGTACGGAGTTTTGGATATAGGAGCAGTTCCGTGAATCAAGTCGATAACGAACTCGATTTCTCGATCCGGAGGTAACCCAGGCAACTCTTCAGGAAAAACATCCAAGAAATCTCTAACAACAGGAACATCCGCTAGATCAACCTGTGGTTTAGCTTCGGAGTCTACCACACTAGCTAGGGATTCAACACATCCCCCATCCAACAGCCTACGCGCCTTCATTGCTGAGATGAGCGGCATCCTCAATTTATTAGTGTCCCTGATAAACGAGAACTCCTCCTGATTGGGTGGACTAAACGTCACTATCTTCTTTCTACAATCCATGAAGGGATAGTATTTAAACAACCAATCCATTCCTAGGATCACATCATAGTCATGCATGTTCAGCATGACCAAATTCGCACGTAAATCTGTTGATGTGACTGAGATGCTATCATACGCATGTATTAATGCTCATAATATCTCTGATCCATTATTCCTTCCTCATTTCTTTGACACCCTTCTTACTTATTCATGTGTGTGGTACGACTGTAAGTCCCATACTAGCTCACTTGTCAAGAAGTCGGTCCCTAAGTCATAACACTTAACCCCCCATACTGAGAGTTAAATGGATTGGCTACCCGTACTGGTAACCAACCAGACTTCTTCAATCTGACTCTCCGTACTGAGAATCAAACGGACTGGCTACCCGTACTAGCACCAGTCGGACTAAGTCCCTCCTCGTAACTATGAACTAGCCGAAGACCGGACTCTCCTAAACAAGTGTTTGACCCTCCGTACTAAGTGTCAAACAATCTAGTTACTCGTACTAGTAACCAGCTAAACTAAATCCACGTACTTGAATCTAGTCGCCATTCATGGGAACTTAAAGTAGTAACAAATCTTGAAAATCACACCACGTGAAAGAAAATCGCATGCATGGCCGAACATGCTTTCCAAACTTTGAAGTCGATTTCCTGCCGCCAGCAGGTCGATATATCTCATTCAAATATTGGAGGATTCATCTTCTACAACCTTTCTCTAAGGCATCAGGTGTCAAAGAGGTTCTCGAGCATCCGCCTCGCATCTCAAGTCCCACTCCAGATAACTCTCCACAATTTCAGCGAGTCGCGAGACACGATTTCGCTCAGCTGGGAAGATCCCCACTCCTTTACCAGGACTATGTTCCCCATCTTTCGTCATAGTTCTTCAGTCGAGACCTATCTTAACTCAAAGTCTTAAACGGAAGGACAAGAAGATTTGCTATCGTTACCCAAGTTAAAAACTTACTCAAGCTATCAACATAATACAAGAGTAAGAAACTATAAACAAGACCTATCTTAACTTACATGGTTGATGGCGTGTCTCCATTTGACGGTACTCGTATACGGACAGTCTACAAAATCGATTTATTTTGACCTGGGCTCTGATACCAAACTTTTGTCATAGTCCCGATAAGTTGTTTATTTAATGTGAAAACTTGCGGTCAAAATTTTTTTGTAAAACATAAACGACACGACGTCATGAATAACCTTTCGTATCTACACACAATACCATCGTATTGACTTAAAGTATACATGCATAAACGACATAGTGAAAGAAACAATCTACTTGACCTCTAGGTCTTAGACAAACTTCACAAAACATAACCATTTTCACAAAACATTATTCAAAACGATTTCCTATTAGAAGGCCCATCATGTCAGAATAGCCCATATACGAAGTCTCGTATACGTGGAAGTGCTCGCCAGTCGAACCCGCTACCGTATAAACATCTTTTATTCACATCCCTCACCTGTATCACAAAAACGAATGAGCTAACGCCCAGTGAGCAGAAACAATGCATATGATATGATTTTCACTTTAAAACCCAAGCAAGTTTTTTTTCATCTTTTTCTCTCTTTAAATCTTTTCTTAATTGCGCGCAAGGTGTGTGTTGTAAACAGTTCACTCAGGTCCTCTCACATACATGTATGACTAACGCCGCAGTTGTAAGGGGCCCAGCACTATGACATACAGCCCGGAGGTCGCAACCATAAGGTGGCCAACACTATTCAAATGGTCCGACATGACCATAAGGTACCCAGTACTACATAAGGTCCGCTCTTCGAAGTCATAAGGTTCCCAGAACTATTCAAATGACCCGATCCGTTGTGAGACCGATCCTATCTCGCGAAGTTGTAGATAACTCGCCGATCCTAGGAGTTAGCCAACCATTCATGGACGATCCACAACACACATCCTTCTTTCGAAAAACCTCGTTTCTCGTAAAACTCTTTTCCGTTTTTAGATGAGATGCACATGAATGCAAATGCAATAAATGCAACCATCACATATCATATCATGTAAATGCAAGCACATAAGCAACACACACAACACATTGTTTTTGTGATACAGTTGAAATGTTTCTACTTACCTAGATACGATTCTTTCGAATCCTGGATTCTTCTCTTCCAAACAAAAAGAGTCATTTCTTTACGTCATGTAATTCAGTCCACGTAATTTCCCACGCTAGCCGCTATCCTCGTAGCAATCTGGGCTTATCTATAGAAGAGAAAGATCGAACATGGAGGGTACTTAGTATCTCGTCCATTGATCTACTAACGTACATACTTGTACTAAAAAGAGAGCTCATATGAAACGTATTCAAAACGTTCTCCCAGACACGCTACTCAGAGCGTCTAAAAAACCGAGCATCGGAGAATACATGAGGACAGAACAAAGTTACAGAAAAGAATCGACGCCTAAAAATAAGGCCTTGACATCGCTTTTTCTAATCTAAGCTAAGGAACGTTCTACATTATTCGACCACCTATTCTTCTGACTGAGCAAAGCCCCATGCTTAGAATAGGTTCCCGAGGGTCGGAACTAAGAGAAAAGAACGTATAAAGAAGTTATTACTAACAATCTATAGCATATATAAGTTATACGAAAATAACTCAAAACGACACTTCTCAAATGTATTTTACAATTTTTTTTACTTGTCTATTTTTATTGATAAGTTATAAACATTTGAGAACGTAACTAAATAACGGACAACCCTTTTTTATTTAAAATAAACCAAGTCGTTTATTTTAAAGCTCTAATTCGAAGAACTCGCACAAATAATTACGGGTTCGTACTAGCACGAGTCGAGACTCGGGACAAACCCCGACTCGCCCTAACCACTCGGAGACGTCTCAAATCACCGAGCCGAAGAACCTCGTTGTCCAACCCCATCTCATCGTCGCTCGTATAGCACCTCCGCCAATCTTTGGACAGCCTCATCGCCATCCCGAGCCGCTACCCCGAGCCCTGTTCAGCCTACCTAAAACCGAGCCTCCCCTCGACAACAGACTCACAACAAAACAAGACTTTAATAGCTATCTCACAATTTTGAAAAAAAAAAATCATCACACTAAAACGGAAAAACTACTATTGATTCTCAGATTCTTGGTTTAATACTCACGGCCAAAACATCAAAATGATGTTGGAATCGATCTAGGGTTTGAGAAAATAATTAACGCTTCGGTAAGCGGCGGAATTTTAAAAAATTTCTTTTACAACTAAAACAGTTTTTACTAACCTAGACAAGTGCAAGTACATGTAATTAAAAACCAATATGAGCTAGAAGTTTACTAACCTTTCTTGAAGCTTGAACTTTGAAGAAGCTTGTGGAAAGTTTGCAACGCTCGTCTCCCCTCGCAGCACGTCTCTCTTTCTTTCCTCGGCACCTCGAGCAACCACGAAAGTTTCTATCACTAAATCACTCGAAAAGAAGGAATCAGTGACTGGGCACTTTTAAACACTACGACTTAAGAACGAGTCTCGAAGTCGCAGAGCTAAACACTAGGTCGAGTGAGGACCTAGGTGCCAAGACAAGAAAAAATCGAAAATAAACTAGAGAGAGAGAGAGAGGATTTTCGGCCAAAGTTCTAGAGAGAGAGTCTCTCAATCTCTAACTTATGTGGAATGAGAAAAATGAGAAGAATGAGGCTCCTATTTATAGGAGAGGTCTCACCTTCAATAAGGTAGTTTCCTCTTCTATAGAATATCACATATTCATGAGCCAATTTCCTCTTTTCCTCTATGATGCACTCGGCCAAGGTAGGCTTCATTAAGCCTTGGATTTGTTTCCTTTTTTGTTCCTTGCCTTGCTTCTTTCTCAACTTGGGCGCCTACCTCTTGTTTCCCTTAGAGGAAATTTGTTTCCTCTTTTTCTTTTGGCAAGTATCTTCATACATTTATGCACAAAATATTCTCTCTATCTCTTGGGTATGTTGGGCGCCTATAGCCTTCTAGAAAAGGCTTCTAGAAGCTTTTCCATTTGTTCATGACAACATGAAAAAAGCCCAATAAGAATTTTCAATAAAATTCTTATGAAATGAAATTAATTCACAAGGCCCAATGATCAAGTCATGGCCGAGTGAAACATGTCATAAAATGACCTTGTCAAAAATTTATTGACATTCATTTCATCCTTTGTCTCAAAAGACAAAAATACCCTTTCGACTACTTTCGTTCTTGTTTTGACTTAGCTTCCAGTTTAACTATTCCTATCGATGTGATTCGTGACAGTGACCTCATGGACCCAAATGAACAAAGCTTGAGCTAAACACTTGGACTCAAAAGTTCACAAACCTTTTCCAAGTTTAGCTTAATGCCAACTGACTCCACTAAAGAGTTGACACTGAAAATCTCTCGGTTCAAATGAATTTATTTTCTACTCAAGAATTCGACCTAATTATAATGAACGGATCCACTGAATATTATCTATGTTTACCCTTCATGAATGTCATCAGCTAGTCGGGATTTACTAAATTACCATTTTACCCTTCTAGCTGTTATTTCCTCAACTCCTTTGTCGCTTGTGAATAAGTTAGAAACAATGTATTGACGAGGAGCTAACAAGTCACATTGTTTCATCCAAAAGAGTCAGGACTCAATTTTGACACTGGCCAGTTCATTTATTCACACTCCAAGGAACAAAGCATGAGGTGACATACATTGCATTTCAGCAATCTTGTACATGAATTCCATATCTATGAGAACTTCACAAAGTTACTCATGACAGACTCACAACTTAGTACTTCACCAATAGGCCTTGTTCGGAATCACATAGTGAGTCCGAACTTTGACTTTCTCAAATGAGAATACTAAGGTGTGAAATGGCATGTCTCATTTCAGGATTAAGGTAAGCATGATGCAATTCATACATAGTGACTTCGAGACATAAGAGGTTAAATGGTTTGTTCTTATATTGTCTCTAGAAGTGCACTGGTCAATTCAGTACCTTCGGAAGATACCTAGAAGAACTATAGAGTCTCCAACTCTCAATTCCTCATAACCAGACATCATAGATTCTTCTAACAATCATACTGAGGTCAATAGTCCTTTGACCCTAAGATTGCGAATATATCGTTTTAAGCAAACTACGAAGAGTTTGTTCATGCAAATCTACATTTGTCTCTTCGTAAGTTGTTAAGTTTGTTTATGGACTAAAAGACTAAGGTTTTATCATAAAGCTTCAAACAAAGAAAGAATGAATGAACGTTTCAACTTTATTATTAAAGAATAAGCAATTACAAGCAAGAGTCTTCGTAAGACTATATGACATCAAATGTACATAAATAGACACTACTACTCTTCTTGTGGGCACCATTGACAACAAACTCCCACTTGACTCAAAGAAGATGTGAGTAGTCCTACATGCCTAATCCCTCTCAAAGTTGGTCGAAGACCATGTTTGCTAGGGCCTTGGTGAATGGATCTTCCAGAGATCTACTTCACCTCCACGTCTCCGCGTTGCGCGATCTCTCGAATCAAATGGTATTTCCTCTCAATATGCTTAGAGCGCTTATGGCTTCGAGGTTCCTTTGAGTTAGCGACAACCCCACTATTATCACAATAAAGGGTCATGGGCTCGTCGACGTTTGGAACAATTTCCAAATACTTAAGGAATTTTCTAAGCCATACAGCCTCTTTGGATGCTTCAGAAGCAACCACATATTCTGCTTCCATTGTGGAGTCAGCAATGCAAGATTGCTTAATACTTCTCCACACAACAGCTCCACCATTAAGGATGAACACAGATCCCGAAGTGGATTTCCTGGAATCCTTATCCGCTTGAAAATCGGAGTCGGTATATCCCGTCATAGTCAGGTCAGTACCTGAGTACGTAAGCATCAAGTTCCTAGTTCTTCGAAGATACTTAAGAACATGCTTAACAGCAATCCAGTGCTCGGGTCCAGGGTTGGATTGGAAATGGCTAACTACGCCAACGGCGAAACATTTATCAGGTCTAGTGCAAAGCATAGCATACATGAGGCTTCCTACGGCAGAGGCGTAAGGAATCTTCCTCATGTCTTCAATCTCTTGTGCAGTCTTGGGAGACTGGTCCTTAGAGAGTGAAACTCCATGCCTAAAGGGTGTTTGACCCCTCTTGCAGTCTTGCATCGAGAAGCGATCCATCACCTTATCAATATAAGATGCTTGAGAGAGCGACAGGGTCCGGTTTTTCCTATCTCGAAAGATTTGGATTCCCAGAATGTACGCGGCTTCTCCTAGATCCTTCATATCGAATTGCTTTGCTAGCCAGACCTTAACCTCAGATAACTTACCCACGTCATTACCAATGAGTAGTATATCATCGACATATAGTACCAGAAACACAACTTTGCCTTCGTGTATTAACTTGTAAACACAAGGCTCATCTATTGACTGTTCAAAGCCGAAGCTCTTTACAGCTTCATCGAATCTAATATTCCATGACCTAGATGCTTGCTTTAGTCCATAAATGGATTTAAGCAACTCACAAACCTTGGTCTCTTGACCTTTATCCACGAAACCGTCTGGTTGAGCCATGTAAATGCGCTCGTCAAGATTGCCATTCAGAAAGGCTGTCTTGACATCCATTTGCCAGATCTCATAGTCGAGAGCTGCAGCTATGGATAGGAGTATGCGGATGGATTTAAGCATTGCGACTGGCGAGAAGGTTTCTTCATAGTCAATCCCTTCTTGTTGGGTATAACCCTTTGCCACAAGTCGTGCTTTGAACGTCTCGACGTTCCCATTAGGACCCATTTTCTTCTTGTATATCCACTTACACCCTACGGGTTTAATCCCTTCAGGAAGGTCTACAAGTTTCTAGACTTTGTTGACATACATCGAGTGCATTTCAACTTTCATGGCGTCAAGCCAAAGGTTTGATTCAGAACAAGCCATTGCTTGGCTATAGGAAACAGGGTCATCCATGTCGGAGACGGCTACAAGAGAGTCTCCATAAGACATGTACCTGTCAGGCTTTTGAGTAGCCCTCCCACTACGTCTAAGTACTATTTGACGAGATTCTGATGAGTTAGGTTGTGTTTCAGTTGGGGTAAGAACAGTTCTTACAGATGAGGTAGAAGCTTCCTCACCCAACTTTTCTTCAAGCACAATTTTGCTTCTAGGTTTCGCATCCTTCATAAAGTCCTCCTCATGGAAACGAGCATTCGTGCTAACGAAAGTCTTATCGTCCTCGGGACTATAGAAAGTAAAACCTTTGGTTTCCTTCGGATATCCTACAAACAGGCACAATTCTGACCTACTAGCCAACTTGCTAGTCTTTTGCCTCAGCACGTGTGCAGGGCAACCCCAAATTCGGATGCGGCCAAGATTCACTTTACGGCCAGTCCATCGTTCATAAGGAGTACCAGGAACCGATTTGGACGGAACTTGGTTCAGAATATAGGCGGCTGTTTCAAGGGCATATCCCCAAAAGGAAAGCGGGAGTGATGAGTAACTCATCATTGATCTAACCATCTCCATAAGAGTTCGGTATCTTCTCTCTGACACTCCGTTTTGTTGAGGTGTGCCAGGTGCGGTAAGCTGAGAAGCGATACCTTCTTCTTTAAGAAAGTCATCGAACTCTCCAGACATATACTCACCACCTCGATCAGATCGAAGGGTTTTGATCAGTTTACTTTTCCACTAAAGCCCTAAAGACCTTAAATACGTTAAAGGTCTCGGATTTGTGTTTGAGCAAATAGACAAACCCATATCGTGAGTAATCATCAGTGAAGGTAACGAAGTATTCGTATCCTCCACGTGCCTGTTGGCTGAGCGGACCACATACATACGAATGTATTAGTTCCAGGAACTCAGTGGCTCTTCGACCTTTATCAGAGAAAGGTCGCTTAGTCATTTTTCCTTCTATGCAGGATTCACAAGTAGGTAGTGAACCTATTGCAGAGGCTTGGAGTGGACCATCCCTCACAAGTCTCTTAATCCTATCTAGACTGATATGACCAAGTCTTAAGTGCCAGAGGTATGTTGATTTTGTTAGATCGGAGGATTCAGAAAGTTTGATCCTCTTTGGCTCCCTAATTAGATCGTTATCTATTTCGGTGTCTAAAAGAGAAGGTTGAGTGGGATAGATGTAAAAAAGACCATTCTTCATACATGCATCAGTGACGAAAGAATTAGAAAAAGAAATACGAATTCCATTCTTTATAAACTTTAAATAATAATCTTGCTCGAAAAGTTGAGCAACAGATACTAGGTTTTTCCCAAAGGAAGGAACATAATAAACATTATTCAAATTTAAAGTTCGATCTTCAAAAGATAGCGTCACGGATCCCACAGCCTTCGCAGACACCACGCTCTCATCACCCCACTTGAAGCAGAAGTCGCCATCCTCTAAGCTTTTGCTTTTCCTAAAACCAGTCAAGGAGCAGCAAATATGGTTAGTAGCAGCGGAGTCAATAATCCACGATGATACATTATCAGCTACTAAACAGGCTTCAGTAACAAGTACAATACCTTTTGCTTTGGTTTTGAGGTAGGCAGGACAGTTCCTACGCCAGTGACCAGGCTCGTTGCAGTGGTGGCACTTGTCGTTAGACTTGTCCACCTTCGGAGCCTTTGGCGCCTTCTTCTTCGTGTGAACCTTAGGTTGGTTCTTCTTCTCGGCGTTGCGAGGTCTCTTCTTAGATCCAGAGGTGGAGGCAGTAGCATGTACTTCTCCTTGAGCCCTCTTTTTCTTAGTGAGTGCCTCAGCGGTTTGAAGTTCCTTCATGAGCTCGGTAACAGTGTACTCTAGCTTGTTCATGGAATAATTCAACTTGAAGGTATCAAAGGTTTCGGGGAGAGTTTCCAAGATCATATCTATTTTAGTCTCCCCATCAATCTCAGATCCAAGAATCTCCATCTCGTTGAGATAGCTAATGATCAGCATCATATGATCTCTAACGGGAGTTCCAGCCTTCATACGACAGTTCATGAATTGTCGGACCGCTTGTTGCCTAGCTTGACGTCCTTGCCCTCCAAACATCTCATGGAGATTGTAGAGCATATCGGTGGCAGTTTCATAATCACGATGTTGTTGTTGCAACACATTGTTCATCGATGCCAAAATATAGCATCTCGCAATCTCATCGGATCGAAGCCAGGCCGCCAGGACGTCTTTCTCCTCTTGCGTCGAATCATCATTCGTTTGAGGACAGGGGGTGGTGAGAACCCATTTGTGCTTGTCGACAGTAAGGACTATGTCGAGGTTACGTTTCCAGTCGACGTAATTGTCGCCTTCGAGTTTATTCGAGGAAAGAATTGTAGAGAGAGGGTTGAGAGACATATTGCCTATAAAAGTTGAAACAAGTTTATGATTAGTCTTTGGTTTAGGATTTAAGTTTTATTAAGACTTTTATAAAATCCAAAGGTGTTATAAACCAAACGATAATTTACTCCCTCAAGAGAAGGCCGTAAAAAATCTCCATTTATAAGTAAATGACACATCATTAATGCTAAGCCAAGATGTCAATACATCTATTTTGACTAGCCACCTTTTAAATTGGTTTGATCACTCACATCCTTTCGCAGAGCCTCAAGGGAGGATTACTAGGGATTGAGCCTAAGTGTGTAACCAACCACTTAGTCCAAAAGATCAGCTTTGAAAAACAATCCCCCAAGGGGAGGCCTTGTCATCATTGCATCACTCTCGGACGTAGCTCATTGAGCAATGATCGAAGCAATAACGCCTTGGAGTACTCACATTTAAGTGAGGGTCGCAAGAGCGGCTCTTAGTCCCACGTTATTGCATCTTTCACTAGTGTTAGGGATCGTGGGTTACAAACAACGAATATAACCCTCCCACTTAGTTTTTGGAGTTGGTTCATCGACTCTTATAAGTTCGGAAACAAATTTCCTAGTTAGAGAGCGACAGAGCGGACAACTAGAAGAGAATCCTAGATCGACATGTTCAGAGCAGTATTAGTGCATAAAGGCACAAGGTACATACTCGATCTTTTCCTATTTTCTATTTCGGGAAAGTGCGTGAGGGAAGTGTGAACTTCAACTCACTCGAACACTTGAAAGTTTGAGATTACACATCTTTTTATTTTTCGGCTTGTCTACAAGGAGACCTCCCACTCAAATTTTCAAGAGCATATATATTTTGAACATATGTGATATAGATATAGTTTTGAAAACATTTTGAAAATTTATTTGATTTGGATGACAAAATATTTTTCAAGTTTGAAAGTGAAAACGGTTTTTCAAAATTCAAACTAGTTTTGTAAAAATTCAATTTCAATTAATCTTTCAAAAATCAAAACTTTTAATCTTACACATCATGTTTATAATCATATGAAAAACATTTTTGCTCAAGAAAAGTTTCTCATTAGAGTTCTATAACTCATGGTAGTGGTGTTTGAAAATCCGGATTTCTAAAAAAACTGGAGTTTCAGACAGCCGCGCACCTCGGAGTAAAATCGCCATATCTGGCGGCTCCGATGTCCTTTTGAGCCAAAACCGGTGGCATTGGACAGAGGACAGACAGAGCTTTAATTTGATTTAAGAATCATTAAATTTAGATTTCTGAGCAGAGAGTTATTCCACTTTTAATGCGGGTTTACTCCAGCTCGAAGAAAAAGAAATAAATTAAAGCTTGGTCCTATTTAGGTGCGAAAAAGAATCAAGTGTAACGGAACGTTTTAAGATGTTGTTTAAAGCTTTTATTTGTGTTTTATTAGCAGGGTAATAACATAGAATAAAAGAAATAACAACAAGCATAAAACGAATACGGTAAACAAAAGAAACTAGAAAGACAAAGTAACTAGTCACAAAATTTACCGAAATTTCTCAAACCTTTAAAACACGTTTTTCAATATAAAAAATTAAAAACTTTTAGAACTGATTCTAATGTGTTTTTCAATCGATCTAGGGTTTGAGAAAATAATTAACGCTTCGGTAAGCGGCGGAATTTTAAAAATTTTCTTTTACAAGTAAAACAGTTTTTACTAACCTAGACAAGTGCAAGTACATGTAATTAAAAACCAATATGAGCTAGAAGTTTACTAACCTTTCTTGAAGCTTGAACTTTGAAGAAGCTTGTGGAAAGTTTGCAATGCTCGTCTCCCCTCGCAGCACGTCTCTCTTTCTTTCCTCGGCACCTCGAGCAACCACGAAAGTTTCTATCACTAAATCACTCGAAAAGAAGGAATCAGTGAGTGGGCACTTTTAAACACTACGACTTAAGAACGAGTCTCGAAGTCGCAGAGCTAAACACTAGGTCGAGTGAGGACCTAGGTGCCAAGACAAGAAAAAATCGAAAATAAACTAGAGAGAGAGAGAGAGGATTTTCGGCCAAAGTTCTAGAGAGAGAGTCTCTCAATCTCTAACTTATGTGGAATGAGAAAAATGAGAAGAATGAGGCTCCTATTTATAGGAGAGGTCTCACCTTCAATAAGGTAGTTTCCTCTTCTATAGAATATCACATATTCATGAGCCAATTTTCTCTTTTCCTCTATGATGCACTCGGCCAAGGTAGGCTTCATTAAGCCTTGGATTTGTTTCCTTTTTTGTTCCTTGCCTTGCTTCTTTCTCAACTTGGGCGCCTACCTCTTGTTTCCCTTAGAGGAAATTTGTTTCCTCTTTTTCTTTTGGCAAGTATCTTCATACATTTATGCACAAAATATTCTCTCTATCTCTTGGGTATGTTGGGCGCCTATAGCCTTCTAGAAAAGGCTTCTAGAAGCTTTTCCATTTGTTCATGACAACATGAAAAAAGCCCAATAAGAATTTTCAATAAAATTCTTATGAAATGAAATTAATTCACAAGGCCCAATGATCAAGTCATGGCCGAGTGAAACATGTCATAAAATGACCTTGTCAAAAATTTATTGACATTCATTTCATCCTTTGTCTCAAAAGACAAAAATACCCTTTCGACTACTTTCGTTCTTGTTTTGACTTAGCTTCCAGTTTAACTATTCCTATCGATGTGATTCGTGACAGTGACCTCATGGACCCAAATGAACAAAGCTTGAGCTAAACACTTGGACTCAAAAGTTCACAAACCTTTTCCAAGTTTAGCTTAATGCCAACTGACTCCACTAAAGAGTTGACACTGAAAATCTCTCGGTTCAAATGAATTTATTTTCTACTCAAGAATTCGACCTAATTATAATGAGCGGATCCACTGAATATTATCTATGTTTACCCTTCATGAATGTCATCAGCTAGTCGGGATTTACTAAATTACCATTTTACCCTTCTAGCTGTTATTTCCTCAACTCCTTTGTCGCTTGTGAATAAGTTAGAAACAATGTATTGACGAGGAGCTAACAAGTCACATTGTTTCATCCAAAAGAGTCAGGACTCAATTTTGACACTGGCCAGTTCATTTATTCACACTCCAAGGAACAAAGCATGAGGTGACATACATTGCATTTCAGCAATCTTGTACATGAATTCCATATCTATGAGAACTTCACAAAGTTACTCATGATAGACTCACAACTTAGTACTTCACCAATAGGCCTTGTTCGGAATCACATAGTGAGTCCGAACTTTGACTTTCTCAAATGAGAATACTAAGGTGTGAAATGGCATGTCTCATTTCAGGATTAAGGTAAGCATGATGCAATTCATACATAGTGACTTCGAGACATAAGAGGTTAAATGGTTTGTTCTTATATTGTCTCTAGAAGTGCACTGGTCAATTCAGTACCTTCGGAAGATACCTAGAAGAACTATAGAGTCTCCAACTCTCAATTCCTCATAACCAGACATCATAGATTCTTCTAACAATCATACTGAGGTCAATAGTCCTTTGACCCTAAGATTGCGAATATATCGTTTTAAGCAAACTACGAAGAGTTTGTTCATGCAAATCTACATTTGTCTCTTCGTAAGTTGTTAAGTTTGTTTATGGACTAAAAGACTAAGGTTTTATCATAAAGCTTCAAACAAAGAAAGAATGAATGAACGTTTCAACTTTATTATTAAAGAATAAGCAATTACAAGCAAGAGTCTCCGTAAGACTATATGACATCAAATGTACATAAATAGACACTACTACTCTTCTTGTGGGCACCATTGACAACAAATGAATCACCCAGCCAACAAGTTACATGGCCAGTAACTCACACGGCCAACTCAACTTCGCCAAAGCCAAACAAGGTACAACAATCGCATGACTCAAAACCCAGATACACAATAACAACAACAACACTGAGTATTAACGACCCCAACCAATTTCAGAGCTCAGAACAACCAAGCTTCAATTTCAAGCTACAAGAACAAACATTTCCGGACAGAACTGAGGCACAAAACCAGCCACAACATTTCAAAATCAAACTCTCGAACCAACAAATCCGAATATCTCATAATCAAGATCAAATCATTTCACTATCAAAATCATCATTGAATCCAAGTTTTGAATCATTAAATCCGAAAACAACTCAAATCCACGTCCATAATCACACGGAATCACTCAGAGAAAAAAAACCCTAATTTCAAAAACGAAACCCTAATCTCAGATTCAAAATTGGGGAAGAAGGATTTCCTTACCTTGCTTCACGAAATCAAATCTCCTCGGCACCCTCTCCCTCTTTCCCCGACGTCTCCTCTCAGTCTGGCGTCCTCGGCGGCTCGCGACGGCACTCGTCTTCTCGGCTGAAACGCTTCCGGGTCTCGGTGGCTGTCGGCCGAGCTCCCTCTCCCTCAGTCGCTCGCTCCCTCTCTCTTGCTCTCCCTCGATCTCTTTCCCTCTCTCTCTCTCTGCTCTCTCTCTCTCTCTCTCTCTCTCTCTCTCTCTCTCTCTCCCGCTCAGCCCTCTTCTTCTTCTTCTTCTTTTCTTTTTCTTTATTTCCTTTCCTTTCTTTCTTTCTTTCTTTCTTTTCTTTCTCTTCTTTTTTTTTCTCCTGGTTACGTCTAGTGCGTTTGACCCAGTGATTTAAATCACTTAGAAGAAGATTCCAGTCCTTGATGACGTGGCAAGGTAAAACTTTTCCTCTTATTTATACTTTAACCCCTTTTTCTCATTTTTCTTTCAATTTCATCCTTTGTCAATCGTTTTTATTTATTATTTACATAAAAAAAAAGTTGGTATCTTACAACTTCCGTCCATATAAGGCTTCATACAGCGCCATATCAATAGTCGCTTGATAGCTGTTATTGTACGAGAACTCCACTAGCGGAAGGTAACGACTCCACGGACCTTGGAAGTCTAAAACACATGCTCGGAGCATATCTTCCAACACTTGGATCGTTCTTTCTCTTTGAGCATCGGTTTGTGGGTGAAAAGTTGTACTAAACTTCAGGCGAGTCCCCAGGTTCTCTTGTAATCTCTTCCAGATGCTGGATGTGAAGCGAGCATCACGGTCAGAACAATCGAGCTAGGAACCCCATGGAGACGTACAATCTCTTTTATGTAGAGTTAGGAAACTTATCCACGGTGTGAGTGGTCTTGATGGGCAGAAAATGAGCTGACTTGGTCAATCTGTCAACAATGACCCAGACTGAGTCGTGTCCAGCTGTGGTTTTTGGCAATCCTAACACAAAATCCATCGTTATCTGCTCCCACTTCAACTATGGAATCTCAAGTGGTTGTAGTATTCCAGCTGGCTTCTGATGCTCTGCCTTAACTTGTTGACAAGTTAGGCACTTTTGGGCGAACTCGGCTACGTCTTTCTTCATTCCTGGCCATCAATACACCTTTTTCAAGTCTTGATACATCTTTATCACACCTGGATGTACTGAATATGGTGTCCCGTGATCTTCTTCCATCAACTTCTTCCTAATTTCCTTGTTGGACGGCACACAAACTTTTCTATTGCACCTTAGAACCTCATTCTCATCCAACTTGAAGTCACCCTCTTTACCGTTTTGAGCCTCAAACATCTTCCCAAGAAGATATTCGTCGGCGTACTGACCATCCTTGATCTGCTAAAGCAGTATTGGACGTACGCTAAGAGCGGCTAACCTGCTTGTGATTAGCTGAAGCTCGAGCTGCTGCACCTCATCTTTCAGATGGAGAGACGTTTCCACTAAACTTGCTAAGGACACTACAGACTTACGACTAAGAGCATCTACTACCTTATTGGCATTACCAAGGTGATAGTGCAAATCGAAGTCGTAGTCGTTCAAGAGTTCCATCCAACGTCCTTGGCGCATGTTCAACTTCTTCTGAGTGAAGAGATACTTCAACCTTTTGTGGTCTGTATAGGTATCACAATGGAGTCCATACGAGTAGTGTTGCCATATCTTAAGTGCAACACAACTGTAGCAAGCTCTAGATCATGTGTAGGATACCGGGTCTTGTAATCTTTCAGCTGTCGCGAGGCATAAGCAATGACTTTCCCATGCTGCATTAAAACTGCGTCCAAACCCTGGTTAGACGCGTCACATTAGATGGCAAATCCATCCACTCCTTGTGGAATGGTGAGTACTGGCACGGTTGTCAGCACTACTGACAACATGGCCAAGGCTGATAACATGGCCAAGGAATACTACACGTTCCAGCCAAAATTCACACTTCGAGAACTTGGCGTAAAGTTGCTTTTCCCTCAGCCTGCTTAGCGCTAGCTCCAGATGCTGCTCATGCTCTTCGTTAGTCTTCGAGAACATTGTCGCTCCTGACAGTTGATCAAAAAGATCGTCGATCTGTGGCAACGAATACTTGTTCTTGATCGTTACTAGGTTCAACCCACGGTAGTCAATACAGAGCCGTAAGGAACCATCTGCCTTCTTAAAGAACAAGACTGGCGCTCCCCAAGGCGAATGGCTCGGTCGTATGAACCATTTCTCAAGCAACTCTTGTAGCTACGTCTTGACTTCTTTCAATCTGCTGGAGCCATACGATATGGAGCTTTCGATATCGGAGCTGTGCCTGGAATGAGCTCTATGTTGAACTCAACTTCTCGATCAGGAGGTAGGCCTGGAAGATCTTCTGGAAAAATATCAAGGAAATCTCTAGCAACTGGAATCTCCTACGGTTGTGGCTTGACCGTCTTCGTGACGTCTACCATGTTTGCAAGATAACCAGCGCATCCCTGATGCATCATCTTCACGACCTTCAACACCGATACGATCGGAAAACTAGATTTCCGAGAGGAACGCAGCGGTCCAAGTCCCGGAATCTGGACACAACCGACTTATTTCGGCAACCTATGATTGCATGGTGGGTACTCAACCAATCCATTCCAAGGATTACGTCATAGTCCACCATTTCCAAATCAAGTCTGCTTTCATTATCCGATCATGAACTCGGATGGGCACATCTCTATACCAGTATAATGATCGGTACTTTTCTCCAGAAGGCGTAGTCGTGACGAACGGGTACGAGAATTCCTTCTGATGCTCACCTAACTGATCGGACTTCCTAGATGCGATGAATGAATGCGTGGCTCCTGAATCTATCAATGCATATGCAGAGAAGGAATCCACGAAAAAAGCTGACCTGTGACAGCGGTGGACGACCTTGCTCGCACTTCATCTTCACGGATGGAGAAGACTCTGGCATTGGCTTTCGGCTGTTCTTTGGGTGCAGGGGTCTTTACTTCTGGATTCTCACATACCCGAGACAGATGACCCTCTTTCCCGCATCTGAAACACACATGCGCACAAGCATAACACTCTCCCTCGTGCGATCTGCCACACCTTCGGCACACGGGCGACTGATTGCTTCCAGAGGTCCTAGGCTTCTTACTAGGCGGCCCTGACCGTCCGCTATCCTCTCGGCCTCTGTTCTGGTTCACCGACTGTGATCGGTTTCCAGAACTTCCCTGAGGTCGATAACTCGAGCCTTGCTGGGACCTAATTTTGTCTCCTCGCTATGCCTTCGAAATTTCTTAATCCGTGGCTCTTGCTCTATATGCTCTTTGCCAGGTCGGTTTGAGGGATCTTCATCTGGGATCACCACTACACTTCGCTGTGTGACTTTTTTAGCCCGTAGCTTTTCTTCCAATTCCATGTTGCTGGCTTCTAGACTCAAGAGACACTCTTGCATTTCTTTGAACTGTTCATCCATACTGGGACGAGGAAGAAACTCGGTGAGTTCCTCTGGAGTGAGTGGTAAAGTGTGGTTGTGGTGCTCGATCTGAGGATCAGAACTTGCGGTAGTGTTGTTTAGTTGGAATTGATGAGCTAGCCATCAATCTTCAACACTACCCCCTCCTTCTAGCGTCAAACTGTTGATAGACAAAATTAGTACAACAAATATCTCAGGAAGAATGCTTGGTTCCGAGAATGCAGTCCCGAGAACTCTGAGTGTCTAGGCAAGATTATCTCTAATTACAGACGAATCTAGTAAAAGAGAGAAAATGATGAGGGTGTTGAATGATAGGTGAAGTTTGTGGCAAATGCTTGTGTGTGTAAAAATTGTTATCCCTTGTTCAGCGAGCTCCCTCTCTATTTATAGGACTTTTTGGTTGAGTACGTGGGGTGATCAATCCCACATTCTTGATGGTTCTCATGACATGCATAATGAGTAGTTATTCTTCTCTTCCTCGGTTTGTAACTGTTAAGGTGTGCGTTTTTCTTTGGTTTTCATTTATTTACACGTGTTTATTTTGTTTTGACATACTAGTTTCTCTTCTCTTCGAAGTTTTTTTAGTAGGGTTCGTTTTTGTCTTATGAACGGATCGTTCATTAACCTCCATGAGCTCTCGGATCTATTTCCGAGTAGATGCTCAGATTCATGCAATTTATATATACGAGTAACACGTGTAAAAAGTATATAACAGATAAAGGAAAATAAAAAAAGTATGAAGAAATGAGTTTGCACGTGTACGCACTTATAGGAGTTTGGTCTGCTTTCAATGTTTTTTGGTCAATCTCAAAGGAACGCAAAGTTTGAACAAGAAATAAAAAGGCATCAAGGTACTACGTGTATATCTTTTACTTGTTATTTTTTAATTTAATAACATGTGAAAAAGGACGAATGATATTCTTTGACTTAGATAAGGCTACATATTCATGGTTGATAGATGAGTACTATATATTCTTTCTTCTGATATTTCTTTCTTTCTTTCTTTCTTTTCCATAGACCATCCATAATTGTATATGTATGAACAGTTTATTTATTTATTTGTGAAAAGTATATTTATAGTAGAATGTGGTCATGTATATACTTCAAACCTTGAACTATTGCACAATTTACTTGCATAGATGCTGTACAATTTACTTATATTATTGCCCATCTGTTGGAGTTTCTGCTTAATCTCATCGATAAAAACTAATTGGGTTTTTATGATTGAATAAGGTCAATAATGCTGTTTGGCCAGCATTTTTCGTCAAAGAATTTATATTCTTAGAAAACGTACAAAATAAATGGGGGTAATGAAAGAGTACATGATTTGTTAGTTTAGGGTGTGCCATCTCATTTCGTATATCTTAGTAAATGAATAGAAAATAATGCCTAAATTGTTAAGCAAGTGTTAAATGTAATAAATAAGCATGCATGTTAAATTATATTCTACGATCTGCTTAGTGTTAGTTGTTTATTATAGTACCATTGATGTTGGAATAAACCCAAAATACTGTAACGACAGTCAATATTAAACGCACTTTTGAAGTAGTAAACAGTCATGGAATCGAGCATATAATATACTAATTTAAAGCCCTTTGAGTCTAGGTTTTAATTCCAGTGGTTTCATAGCCTTTGGAGTTTTGTAGAAAGAGTTACGACCGTTTTAGTAAGTAGTGGTCAGACTTAAATGTAGTCTCATGAATGGATTTTACTTGTGGTCAATTTTACTATGTTTTATGTGGGTTTTCCTGAAGCTAAGATCCTAAATAAAGGGTTGTATGAGCTGAAAATGTAAGAGTAAAAGAGAGAAAGATATAATAAAAGTATTGGTTTAAATTTTGTTAAAAAAACTCTCTCAAAAAGTATATTTTCTCTTCCTCCTAAAATATTATAATTCACAAATTGGTATCAGAGTCAATATAAATTTTTGCAGTACATCGTTAGGGCACATTGTGTTGCCATGACTTACCAAGCCAAACTACGATCAATGGAATATTCAAATGCGAGTTTTGCTCGGCGCTCAAAATGCATGGAAAATAGTCCAACATGGCTATGAGGAGTCGGCTCCAACAAAAAATCAAACGGCGAATCAATTGAAGGCGTTAAAATAGACACACATGAAAAACAAAATTGCTTTATATCTTCTATTCCAATTAGTAGATGAGTCGGGTTTTGAGAAGATTGTCAATGCAAAGACTTCAAAGGAAGCATCGGACAAGCTGGAGATAGTTTTAGAGGGCACCAACCGAGTCAAACAAGTGTGACTTCAAACTCTTCGAGGAGAGTTCAAGGCCATGAAGATGAAAGAGTCGGAAGGAGTATCCAACTACATCACGCGTGTTCAAGTAGTGGCGAACCAGATAAAATGCAATGGAGAAACCCTCAAAGATGCAAGGGTTGTTAAGAAGATTCTACTATCATTGACAGAATTTTGAGAATGTCGTTTGCGCTATTGAAGAATCGAAAAATCTAGAAGAGATGTGTGTTGATGAGCTTGCTGGTTCTCTTGAAGCGCATGAACAATTGAAAAAAAGAAGAAAGAAGAGGAGCTCGATGCGGCGTTACAAGCTAAATCAAGCCTTAATCAGTACAAAGCGATGTCCGCGTGAAAAAATTGAGGAAGAGAACACGGTCATGAAGGTCGTGTTTTTAGTCGTGGTGGATGTCACGATTTTGAAAACATAGAAGACCAAATTTTTCAACAAAATTGGCGTAGTCGAGGTGGAGGCGGTTGGTCGAATCGCTCAAGTATCGAGTGTTACAATTGTGGAAAGTATGGGCACTATGCAAAAGAGTGCTACTATGAGGAAAAGGTGGAAGACAATGTGAATCTAGTCGAGAAAGAGAAGAAAAGTGATGAAGGTGTTCTCATTATTGCGTACAAAGACACCAATGATGAAGAACAGGCAAAACAACCAAAAAGGCGCAATTCATAACAGTTGTACAAGTCAACAAGTGAGGCACACATGATATGCCTTTTGGCGGACGTCGAGAGCATCGATTTTGAAGAGGTGGTGAGAGATAAGAAATGGTAAGTTTATATGAATGAAGAGATCAAGGAGGGGATCGACTATGATGAAGTATTTTCTTCGGTTGCAAAAATGGAGACAATTAAGTCTCTTATATCTCAAGCGGCAAGACTCGAGTTGTCGATCACTTAAATGGGAGTAAAATTGGAATTTCAAATGGTATTATTAAAGAGGAAGTGTATACGGAGGAACCACCCGGGTACATGAAAATCGACAACAAATATGCAATTGAGTCGGTAAAGAATCTAGTCCACCATGAGGAGCGGGCACATGAACGATCTTTTTCATTTTATTCGGGAATATGTGAAGGAAGATTATGCGCGAATGAGTCATGTGGCGAGTCGTGATCAAGTCACTATTATAACAAAGGCACTTCCAGAGACGCTGTTAGAAAATCCCAAGAGAATGATTGGCATGAAGGATGGAAGAGCTTTGAGTTTAAGGGAGGAATATATTTGAATAAACACAAAAGCTGTAACGACAGTCAATATTAAACGCACATTTGAAGGGGCAAACAGTCATGGAATCGAGCATAAAGCCTTGTAAGTCTAGATTTTAATTCCGGTAGTTTCATAGCGTTTGGAGTTCCGCTGCCCAGGATCTCGGCACCCATCCCATCTTTCGGGTTTTAGTGAGTAGTGGTTTGAAATAAATGTAGTGTCATGAATGGGTTTAATTTGTGGTTAATTTTAGTACGTTTTTTGTTGGTTTTTTTTTTATGCTTAAAGCCTATATAAAGGGTTATATAAGCTAAAAATGTAAGAGTAAAAAGAGAAAGATATAACAAAAGTATTGGTTTAAATTTTGTGGAAAAAAAAAACTCTCTCAAAAAGTATATTTCCTCTTCCTCCTAAAAGATTATAATTCACAATTGAAACAGTTTATGATTAATAATATGATATCCACATATCTTTCTTTCTCTCTACAAAATTTACTTGATATCGTAGAAACTATATGATTTTTACCTCTTCAACTAGTTTATAGTAACGAATTTAAGTTCTTCCCCAACTTGTAATGGAGACTTGTGGATCTATCATTCTACTCTAAACATTTATCTGCATCTAAATTTGAAGATATTATATTTTTCCACAATTCATTTTTTAGTTCAAATGCATTGTCTTGTTTAGTTAGGGTGATATGTTGAGATGAAAGTGTGTCACCATCTAGTTGTTAGTATGATAGTTTGTTTGTCGTCATTTGTAATTACGCATGTTTTCGATTTGTCAATATCATAAGGAGGCTCTAGCGAATTGTTTCTACTCCTTTCAAACAACATGACGTCCACCCCAACTATGAATACATATATATATATATATATATATATATATATATATATATATATATATATATATGCATTCAAAAACAATCATCATCATCATGGCTTCCCTCTTTAAGGGTAGTTATATAAATAGTCACGGTGATCGTCAAGGTGATCCATTGGATCTTTCCTCAAGCCATTCGCACTTGGAAAAATTCGTTCATTAGATTTTGGGAAGCCTCGACATCGCAGTCTTAGAATACGCCGCCACTAGCTACAAGGGTTGATGACCAGACGCCAGCTTCTGTAGAGTTCCAACGAGAGCATCCTAGCGGCACTACCAGAAATTTGGCCTCTAACTACTGCCGAACGTTGTAGTCATTTTAAATCCACTACAGTTTACTGACTGTCATCTATTGCACTGGAGTCTTATCTCTTTGATTATGACTCCAGTGTTTGGCTGTAGTGTATCTGTTTTATAAGACTGTAGTTAAAATATATAACTACATTGTTTAGATGTAGTCTTACTAGTGGCATCTATAAATACTACATCGTTATGCTGTAGTTATATAGAACTCAATTACATAAGATAAAAAAAACTACAGTTTTAACAAGTAGTCTTTATTGAGTCAATTAGACAGACTACGGCATTTTTGTGGCATCTATTGCACTGGAGTCTTATCTCTTTGCCTATGACTCCAGTGTTTTCTGTTGAAGACTACATTTTTATAATGTAGTTGTTCAAATTTTGAGTCAATAAACACTACAGCTTTAAAGAGTAGTTATAATTAATTGAGTTGGACAGACTACGGCGTTTTTGTGGCATCTATTGCACTGGAGTCTTATCTATTTGTCTATGACTTCAGTCTTTTTTGTTGAAGACTACATCTTTTAGGTGTAGTTGAAAAATTGAGGTGGTTCATGTTTTTATCTTAGACTACTGCGTATTGTTGTAGTCTAGGAAGATAGATATTTATATTTAGCTTTAAGACTACATTTATAAATTGTAGTTTTCAGTTTACGCACTTAAGACTCTAGTTTACGTTTGTAGTCTCTTGTGTGATTTAGCTTAGACTACTTTCTTTTAATTGGAGTTGAACTTAACGTCATCATTTAACTACATTTGAATTCTGTAGTAAAATATCTGTGAATGCAATATTTTGTATAAAAATATATATTGAATTAAAATGGTTCAATCTTCTAATTTGTATAATTTGTACCTATATTTGTACCAAAACACAAACATGCATAAAAACACATCCACATAAGTACCAGATTTACATCCAACCATATATCCTGAATAATCCTACAAGAGTACCAAATTCATACCAATCATACCAAGTACCAAATTCATCAACATATCCATACTAGTACAGGCATTGTAATGCTACAAAACCACAATACCTAAATCCAAAGACGTCCCTGCTTCATGCATACTAATTAAGTGCCAAATATCACACAATTGTACAGCAAATCCATCCAAGTGATATCATGATTCTACATAAAATACAAAATAGTTTGATAGTGTCCAGAACACTACCTAATACAAAGTTTGAAGGTAGGCAGCCCATTCTTGGCACATCACATCGAGCTCGTCTTGAGTATAGCTACGTTTTCCATCGAACTATATTAACGATGAAAAAAATGAAAATTACTTAACCACATCAAGTAAACAAACAAGCTTATAACTATATTAAGGCTGTATTTTTCCAGAAAAAAAAAAAGATTAAGGCTAAGCAAATTACTTTAGCTTCAGTCGAGATTAGGTGATGGCCAATGATATCTTCCATGTACTTGATCACATAATATCCACACTCTGTTCCGCCCGGTTGTCGAGGACACTAGACAAACAGAAAAAAGTAAGTTAACAACCAATGATTGAGTCAGCTACAAAAATCAGATTCAATCCACGCAGTAGCTCAACCCAATTTCATATTCAATCCCAAGCACAAAATCAGACTAGCTACAAAATTTAAACATACCTTAACAACTTCCCATGTAGCTTGTTTCTTCATAGTTTTGTTGGCTTTCGAGTTGAATAATTTCATAGCACTACGTACAGAAATACACAAGTCATGATATATATGTAATGTATAACTATGTAAGATCCATAAATATGAAGAAGTCGATCAATGTGTGAACTCACGTATTAATAACAGCTTTGATATCATTTCCAGGTTTACGAGCAAGAGAATCAAAGTAATAAACTCGGTCATTATGCGGGTCGAGTGCAAGCAACGTCCAATGATTTCTGAATCCACGTAAACAATGTATTAACTGTCTAAGCACCGTCCAACGAAAAATGAAATCATATAAATACTCAAAACATATAACAATATACTCATGTAAATATACTTACACGGGATTGAAAGGAGCTAAGAATAGTTGACCAACACCACAACCCTCAATTCTGTTGGCAATAAGGTCAGATTTTTGTCCACTGGTCCCCATATTCAAAGACACTGGATCTATGAACGCATACATAGATCCAATTTTCATGCTCATGATCTTCTGATACAAGTAGCTAATTCACATAAAGCAAAGATTCATTATGATGTGGCTAAAATATACATATATTTGAAATAGATCAATGAGTATTGAAAGATTACCTCATGTACAAAACAATGCAGCTCGACGTGATCCACTCCATGCTACAAAATGCCATAATATCATCACGAAGAATATATAGAACTCGATCTTTGCCAAAAATATTATCGTCCAAGGGAAAAGATATTGAGTTGTCATTCCCCATGACTTTAGCAACATTAGTCTTGAGATATTCTAGACTCCATATCTGTTTGGTTTTTTTCCTGGGAGACCTACGAACGGGTGTTACCACCTGAAAAGAAACACGTATTGGATATTCTAGACTCCATAATTTTAAAAAAAAATGAGCAACACGTAAGAATTAGTTGAGTGATTACCTTGGATTTCTCAATTGTAACCATATTCTTAGGCCACAGAAATTGATTACCAACTACTTCTTTGACAGTCAATTCATGTTTACCCATTCGCATTGGAGATATAGGCTTCTCATCAACGCACATATCTACATGGACACGTACAACTTCATCCCCCAATTTGATTCCCCAAACTGTTCCTTTGGTCGCAGTTTCAGAACAAATTTTACCATAAGCAACAACATTAGAAATGTTGTCCACAGCTAGTTTACATGGTTGTTCCTTAAAAAAAACAGAATTTAGTTTAGTAAATTTTAACAATTAACTAATTAAGAACCAAAACAGGGGTCATTTTTACCTTTCCGTTGGCGAAATCTCTACGCCCGATCAATTCGATATCATCGCATTCTTCCTGGTAGAGTTTTTGTTCGTCACTGCAATTTTCCTTGTCATTGGAGAAGTGTAGATTTGGTTTTTTGGTTGTGCAACTACCCTTATCTGATTGAAGAAGAGAGCTTTTGAAGTTGTTATCGCCAGCCTTTAACTTCATGTTTTCCTCTTGAAGTTCCTTGATTTGTAATAGTAAAATTCGCCTTTCATCGGCGTCTCGTTGATGTGCCTCTGTCAGTTTCTTTTGCTCCTCTAAGACGAGTTGCAGGACAACGCTTGTTTTTGTCTGCCTTGGAGTGTTGAAGTACTTTGAAGGAGTAACGCCATGCCCAATACACCTTACTAAACCACCACGGTCTTTATTTCCCAACGCTAATGTGAGAGCGTCTTCCTTCGGGTTTAAATAAATAGCCCCATCCGTAATCTTTTTGGTACAATCATCCTACAAGTATACAAACATATAGGTAAGTTAAGTTTGACTACCCAGATAGACAAAAAAATAGTTCAATTATTTATTCTAACCAGATTGTCTATAAATGAGCTAATCTCTTCATCCTCTGCAGCACTGCCTTTTGCATAAGCGATCTTCCAAAGCTCACTTCGAGATGGTTTACCAGTGCACCCCTTTCCTTAGACTATAATAGAGCAGGAAATGAAACAATCCACATACTAAAACAACTTCACAATATCAATATAAAAAACAGTCTGATGCACATATATCAGCTTCAATACTCACCAAGTCAGCTGCTACGTTTGCGAATCCACGCCTAGAAAGGTGGAGCCGATACTTGATCTTCTTTGACTTGTTAGACTGTTCTGTACTCAAAGTTCTAAAGTCATCGGAGAGACATTTCGCAACAAAAATCTTCCAAGATTTCTGCGTAATAAAAGGATACGCCGGTGGCGGTTTTGCAAACATGCGTGGCTTGTCAACATAGTTTTTGATGTAATTGGTTGCCAGCTTGTACTTGAACTGTCTCCACTTTGTACACGCAGATGCTAATATAGCTTTCTTACCCTCGAAAGGCACGTCATACGATGTCTGCATAAAAAAAAGCACGGGTATTACATATGGAATACGACACCATAGTTTTTAAATGGAATCAGAACATGGCTTTACCTTGATTTGATCCCACACTTTCTCCTTGAGCTCAATTGATACCGAACGCCAATTTTCGATCTCAATGGGTACAGTTGATCGCACGACAACACCTACATAGCTTTGCATTTCTGAGTTTGTGTCACCGATGCTTTGTCCAAGGTCATTGTAAGTTATTGGCTTCACCTCACCATTTGCTCTAGCTATAACAACCTTGGTAAGAAGAGTAGGTCCCCTTGATGTCTTTTTTTTTGCTTTTGGTTCCACTGTTGTACAGTCATTTGGCACTGATGTTTGTTTTTCCTTTTCCTGAACTACAAGTCCAGATTTTTTCTTCTTTTTTGGTTGCGGTGCCACTGCTGTGTCGTCATTCTTTTCCTCCTCTAAACGTCTCAGTGCCTCTGATTTGCCAGTGTTTTTTTCCTCAACTATACATGCCCTTCTTGTCCTTTTTTTTGCTGGAGATGTCTGTGATTTGTCTTCATCTTTTGCATCAACCACATGTACACTACACCTACACACAATAAGGTTATGAATCAGAATTATACACGTACAGACACAAACAATATACATCAGTATTAATTATGAAACAGTCCCACACACACACACACATAAACATGTTAATTAAGTTTTCTCACTTCTTCCTCGCACTAGTCATTATCGATCCAAGTACCCTCTTCATCTATTTGCAAACATGTTTCGTCATCTGTCGAATCTGAAGACTCTGCATCAGAGAATAGTTCGGTGGCAGGAGCTTCATAATCAACATCATCCTCTGGTATTGGACTAGCAAAGTCATTTTTCAAATTCGGTACCACAATTGACCACGACGTATCCATTCCGTCTTCTACATAGAAAACTTGTTTGACTTGGTCTGCCAAAATGAATGGATCTGACTTGTGACCAGTCTTTGAAAGATCAACCACTGTGAATCCATCATCTACCTTAACACCCCTTGAACTGTCAACCCATTTACATTTGAAGACCACCACTTTGGATACGACATAGTCTAACTCCCATATTTGTTGAATAGTCCCAAAGAATGTCATGTCTGAAACAATTGATTTCTTGTCCTTTGAGCTGCACACTTGCATTGTCTCAGCCATTACTTCGACACCGCTATTTTGAACAGAACTTGTGTCATCACGATCCTTTGTGAAAAAACGAAATCCGTTGATGATATATCCACTGTAGGAAAGAACGTGTGCTTTCGGTCCATGTGACATCCACCTTAATGTCTGTGATACCGAAACTCTAGACTCTTCCAAATCAAGAGCAACCTATAGAAATTTAAAAAAAAATAACACACTTATTGATTTTGTGTTACTGGTTCTTGTATAATGAACATATACTTTGTCACGGAGCCAATTGGTAAATGATCGATTGTGCTCATCTTGAAGCCATTTCTGGTCCTTCACTTTACTTGGATTACATTCAAGCAAGTACTCCATATGTGTAAAGTATGGACTTTTGTATCGGTCTCTTTGTAGATTCGGATGAAAAAAAAAAGCTTCCTTTGTTACAATTAGAATTGTGAACGAAATTGTGTTTCGGTCAACATGTTGAATTAATTTAAAATATTTTAAGGTAATGGAAAATCTCGGAATAAATAAAGGATTTATCGAGTTCGTCTCGAATAATAAATTATTTTCCGAAGAAATATTCCGGAATTTAATTTAAGAAATAAATTCTCAAGGACGAGAATTATTTCCGAGAAACCTTAAATATATTTAAGTTAATCGAGAACGAACGAGAAAATTCTCGGTTCGGATCATATAATTATAATCCATTCGGTTATGGATTTAATTAAATAATTATATGAAAAGGACGTGGTTGTAACAATTTTTAAGGGACCCATTTGAAAGAAAACAAAGAAAAGGGGTTAAATTGTAGATAGGAGGATAAGGATTAGGTTGCCACATCATCAAGGATTCACGTCTATATCTTCTCTTCTCCTTCTTCTTCACTCGCGCGAGCCACCTGCAAGAAGAAACAGAGAAAAAAAAAAAATTTGACAACAACAATCACCGAGTCTCTCTCTCTCTCTCGGCCGATCAACCCCAGCACCACCCCTTGCATCTCTCTTCTTCCTTGCTTGCGCTCGTCCAGCCGTCTCCAGCCGAGTCTCCATCTTCGCGCGAGCCACCTGAGAAGAAGAACGAGGTCGCCGAGAGCCACGGCGACGCAGGAGCAAGAGAACACGCCGGGGAAGGCTTGGTGACTCGCCAAGGAAGCTTAATCTCACGTTTGGAAGTGGTAATTTCTTCTCCTTGGTTGGATTGAAATCTAGGGTTCATAGCAAATTGGGGGTTTTTTATCCGAGATGAAATCTGAGATTTTGGTTGGTTTTGTTTGTTCTTTGAGCTTGATTGGTGATGATTATGAGATGAATTTGGTGATTGAAAACGAATTTCTTGGATTGGTTTGATTTTGGAGTTGGTTTTTACTGCTTTGCACAGCCTGTAGAAACGGACGTGGACAGTCCAATGTGTTCTGAGATTATTTTTGTTGATATTTTTCCTGAATAGTAGACGTTATGGGCTTTCTAAAATGACCAAGAACGTTAAAATCCATTGAGTATTGATCTAGTTATGAATTTTTGAAGTTGTTGGTTTTAAGCTGTGAACTGAAAATTTCCAGATCAGCGACCCGATATTGCGGGCTGTTTTTGAGATAGCTATTCTGGTCATATGTAGGCTTATAATATATCGTTAGAAAGGTACGGAAGTTAGTTACGTTCTGAAACTGGAATCGTTGGATTTCGAGTTGTGTAGCTCGAGTTATGATGCATTTTTCAGTCGCTGTTCAAACCAGTCCGATTATGTGCAAATTTTGATTATGGGTTTGAATCGGGGACTTGAGTCGGGATTGTGCAATTGTTTGTGTATGTTTGATATCGATGAGAATATGATGTGCCTTGTGTTTGAATATGGATACGAGTGTTTGTGCTCGTTTGGTTGTAGGATTGCTCGTTGTGTCTCCGGAATTGTTTGGTTGTGTGACTTGCTTGGGTCCGGATTTTGAATAGAGTATGTTTCCGGGCTCGTTGAATTGTCTCGAGGAATTTAGTTTTGATTTCGGAAATTTATGTGAGCTTGGAATCATGAAATTGACTAGTTATCGGATTCCGCGAAAGGGATTACAGAATTAGACGGACGCGCGGGAACCAACAGAGTCAAAGGCAACGAAGCAGGAATTTGAAGTTTTGAGGGAAGTGTTATCGATGTTAAAACTCGATTAACTCTTCCTTTGACGTTTCGACAAGTGTCAAGTATTCCGGAGAACGTGAAAAGCAAGACATCGCTGGAAGTTGTCGAACTTTCTGTCGAGCTATTCCAGGTAAGCGTGGAGACATAAGTCAACTACTTACCAAGGGAATAATCCTGTTTACGTGCATTTACGTGTTAATAATAATAAAGAGTATGAAAAGCCTTAAAAGACACAAACAATGAAGATTAAGGTTTCGACCACTCTTTATGGAAAATTTTAGTTGGGTTTTTACCCATAGGTTCAAACGCTAACTTGAACCAGCCACGTTGCTACTTTGTTGTAGTTAGATCCCTCTGCTAACCATAGACTTTGGCTAGATCTGAGGTGACAGGAGAGCAGGTTGGACTCTCGGATTCGAGCCGAGGGTAGAAGTACCAGGAGTCACGTCCTGAGTCTTCAATCTAAAACACTTAACGAGCATGAAAGGGAAACAATAATTCTTTCGGGTTTTAACCCGAGACGCTCTCCTGTATATGCTTAGTTGTGTACTCTATACGCTAGAGTACCCAAAGATTAAAAACGTTGTCAGTGGTACCTACAAGTCACTGACTTGTATGAAGCGGATTTAAAAATCCGTGCGCAGAGTACTCTTTACGCAATGGGTGAAGGTCGCGATTCGCGAGCTCATTGCGGGACTGGAGACTTGACGGTAGCTGATGCAGGCACCGTACGGCGGAATGGGTGAAGGTCGCGATTCGCGAGCTCATTGCCGTCAAGAGCCCAGTGCGCTGACGTCATAATGAAAAGGAAATGGTACCACTAGTGGATCCCAGACAAAACGAAAACTCTAGGCCAGCGGAAGGCGGCTGCTCGAAGCCTGAAGTTGGTCTCTTGCCATTCCGGAGGTTAGAACAAAGAAATGTATGACCTTGCGGAGTGACAAGTGTTAGCTAGGATGTGATCACACATTATGCATGCTAGAGAATTAGCGGCAATGGCATCCTGCATTCTTATGTGATTGTTTGCACGTCACATGGCTCTGCATTAGATGTTTTACTTTCATAGGTTAGACTCCCGCTTACTGAGTCAATCGACTCATAGCTTTATGACCCTTGGTAATGTAGATAAGGGTAAGGCGGTGATGTGAGCAATGGAAACGAAGATCGAAGACCGAGACCGAGCACGTATTGCCTTGACCTATGGGCTATGGGGTTTCTTAACCGGGGGTTAGTATCTTTTGTTAAAACATTCCGGAATGTATTTGTATAGGAGTCGCTATAAGACTCTAAGTTATAAAAGCGAAAAATTTCCCCGGATTTTCGCAAACTATTTTAATATATATAAAAGTATTATGATCTATTGTTTAAAATGTATGATATTGGAGTTGATCGGTCGCGGCTCGTGGGCGAGCTGAAGCTCGCGGGTCGTGACAATATGCTTCCTAAGTAGCATATCAACAAGTCACCATTTGTCTTAAAACATATATCATATGAAGTAAAAAAAAATTATTTACTTACTTGATATACGGACTGATTTCAGTAGTGTTCTCCACCACAAAAAGATGTGCTTGCTCCAATTCTATCTGTTTAGGTGCATGCATTCTTCCAGAAGAGACTGGTTTGCCAACATCTACACCCGATTCATTTCTCGTGGACGGAACACCAACAGATTCTACAGAAGTCAAGTACTCCAAGCAATATTCCATACCTTCTTCAACTATGTAACATTCTGCAATACAACCTTCTGGTCGGCTGCGATTGCGCACGTAACCTTTCATAACTTTCATGTTCCGTTCATGTGGATACATCCAAGTTAGACGAACCGGTCCACAAAATTGAACTTCTCGTACTAGATGTATCATTAGATGAACCGTTATGTCAAAAAAAGATGGTGGAAAATACTTTTCCAAGAGGCACATAGTTGTTGTAAATTCTTCTTGAAGGCTTGCCAGTTTGGAAGCATCGACAACTTTGCTGCATATCGCATTGAAGAAGCGAGAGACTCTTGTTATTGTGGTTCGGACCTTCTTATCCAGCAATCCTCGTAATGCGACTGGAAGAATCTGTTGCATAAGCGTATGATAATCGTGTGATTTCAATCCAAACAGTTTTAACTCCTCCATCGACACACAGTTTCTAAGGTTGGAACCGTAGCCATCGGGCACTTTGAGCGCTGACAACAGATTGCAGAACCTTTTCTTCTCTTCCTTCGTCAATGTGTAGGTTGATTGAGGAAAATATGTTTTCTTGTCACCAACCTTTAGATGAAGCTTGGTTCGGATGCCCATATCCTGAAGATCTAAGCGACTTTTAAGACCATCCTTTGACTTGTGCGAGACATCAAGCAATGTTCCTATAATACTTTCACACACATTCTTCTCGACATGCATTATGTCCAAAATATGACGCACAGGAAGAAACTCCCAATATTCAAGATCAAAGAAGATTGACCTTTTTTTCCAAGGGAGTATCGGATCTGCCTTTTCTTCACCTTTCTTCTTCTTCGAACATTTCCCGTATACATATCCAATACGAGTCACCTTCTGTAAGACTTCTGTTCCGGACAAGCATGTAGGAGCATCACCGAGTTCTTGGGACCCATTAAATGCCTTCTTTGCTTTTCTGAAAGGATGATGCCGATTCAAAAACCTGCGATGACCTAGGTATACGACCTTCCTGCTATGACGAAGATACAAGCCATGTGTGTCTTTACCACATACAGGACAACCATTGTAGCCTTTTACGACACAACCGCTCATATTTCCATACGCTGGCAAATCGTTTATTGTCCATAGCAGAATGGCTCTAAGAGTGAATGTCTCTTTTAAATGAGCATCAAAAACTTCGATACCTGTGCTCCATAAAAGTTTCAGGTCGTCCACGAGGGGTTCCAAGTAGACGTCGATGTCATTTCCCGGTTGCTTGGGACCCGATATCAGTAATGTTAACATGATATACTTCCTCTTCATGCACAGCCACGGAGGAAGATTATATGTTATCAATGTAACAGGCCACGTACTATGCCGACTACTGAAAGAACGATACGGATTAATCCCATCAGCTGCTACAGCCAATCGAAGATTCCTTGATTCATCTGAAAAAGCAGGCCACTTCTTATCTATCGATTTCCACGAAGCTGTATCTGCTGGATGTCTCAAATACCCGTCGACTTCTCTATCGTTGGCATGCCAAGTCAGATTCTTCGCTATTTCCGGTGTACCGTACATTCTTTTAAATCTGGGTATTGGGGGAAAATACCACAAGACTTTTGCTGGAACACCTACTGTAGGTTTCATGGACCCTTTTGGAATTTTCCACCGAGATGCATAACAAACAGGACAAACATCGAAAATAACCTTGTCCTTCCTATACAGAATACAATCATTAGGACAAGCATGGATTTTTTCATATTCCATACCTAAGGTACACAACGTCTTCTTGGCCTCGTAGATAGACTTTGGCAATTGACTTCCTTTCGGAAACATGTCACCCAACAGCATCAACAGCTCGTCAAAACTTGTATCGCTCCACCCGTGTTTGACTTTCAGATTGTACAATCTTACTAAAGCTGATAACTTAGTAAATTTCAGACAACCGTCGTATAGTGGCCTTTTCGCATCTTCTACGTATTCAACAAACATGTCAGAATCTTTTTCCAGAAGATTATTAGCGGCCTTAACCATTTCGACGGTATTAAAAGCATCATCGCAGTCACCAAAAGTATGTGCTTTTGGTTGGTGGATGAGCTTTTTGTCTGTACTACAGACCATGTTTTCACCATGCCATGTCCAAATAACGTATGTTTGGTCCATACCATTACAGAAAAGATGATCTCTGATGATTTCAAAAGAATGCGATCCCATATTTCCACACCTTTTACATGGACATCGTAAGGACTCCAAATTGGGTAAGTTAATTTTACAAAACTGTAAGAAAGATTCAACACCATCTTCAAATTCTTTTGAGCGTCTATCGGAATTTAACCATGACTTGTCAATTCTGTGAAAATGTGTTATTTAAATCAATTTATTAAATGACCTAATAGTCTAATATTTCTACAACCAGATCAACAAGAACTTACTTTGTACTTTGTAAATGTATAAATGAAATATGAAGCATAAAAGTACTTACTTTGTACTAGGATCACCAACGTGTGCTTCTCGGGAACTATCCCCACGACCAGAAGATCTCGAAGTCTTTTTAAGGGCTTCTAATATCCGTTTTGTCACTCCCGAGACCTTTGGATGAGCATGACCAACCTCTAAAACATAATAAACCAAACACACAGAGTTCAATTAGCAACCACAAGCACACACACAGAGTTCAATTAGCAATCACAAGCACACACATAGAGTTCAGTTTACTTACTCACGCGAACCATTGTTGACTGAGTTTAATCTCTGTACATAAGAAAACATACACAAAACTGAATAAACTAGATAATTTGCATTCTTAATCTACAAATAGGTAAGAACATAATAAACCAAACACACAGAGTTCAATTAGCAACCACAAGCACACACACAGAGTTCAATTAGCAATCACAAGCACACACATAGAGTTCAGTTTACTTACTCACGCGAACCATTGTTGACTGAGTTTAATCTCTGTACATAAGAAAACATACACAAAACTGAATAAACTAGATAATTTGCATTCTTAATCTACAAATACGTAAGAACAGGCAATGAGACCCCAAATAACCCCAAATCGAGCAACAAAGCAATGAGACCTCAAATAAACCACAAATTTCTAAGACATTAACCCTAAATTTCTCAAATCCGTTACTAAATAACCCCAAATCGAGCAACAAAACTGATGAAGAACGGAAAAAAAGCTCATACCGATCGAAGACGACGACGTTAGGATTATGACTGGAAGACCTAGAACAAGGTTTTTAGGGTTGTGATGTGTCGCCGGCAAAGCTGCGACGGTGGTCAATGTTGGGTGGTGTCAGTGATGGTGGTCAACGAGAGTCAAGTTCTTGTTCGAATGTTTTTTTTTTTTGGAGCAATATTAGATATGGTATAATAAATGTTTCAGTTGTTTTAGTTCCTCGTGTTGTGTACAAGTATACTTAGTCATTTTTTCTTACTTTTCATATTCATATATGGGTGGGAAACAATTTTGGTAGTGTGAAATTTCCCTCCCGAAATCAAATAGTAAAATTTTGTTAATTTTTTATATTTTAAGTATTACAACTCCTTCTTTACCTTTGACTGTAGTGTAAATGTGCCAAAATTTTGTGAGAAATTTCCCTCCATCTAAAAAGGGTGAAATTTTGATCATTTTTTAATTTTTTGGGTATTACCACTACTTTTTTATATTAGCTGTAGAGAAAAATAGACCATTCTCTACAGCTTTATATTCGACTAGAGTCTAATATAAGCATAAAAAAAGGTGACCGTAGTCTGTATTCAAAGACTCCGTTAAAAGGCTAAACTGGAGTTAAAAAAAAAACTGTAGTTGTATCCCATATTTCTGGTAGTGCGGTAGCAGCGCAAGAGGAGGCAGCAGCGCATCCCGAGGCTGAGGTGGAAGAGGATCAGCCACAATGGAAAAATTGTTTCAAGCACGGGAGAAGTATTATATTTATTGTTAGCGAACAAAACGTTAGTTCAATTTTATTTTACAAAACATCTTGAATGTAAAATATTTTATAATACTTTATATAACAAATTTATTTTCTGATTTGAATTTCTATTCCGATTAATAATATCCTCTTATGTCGCATCCAATGCGCTATCCACCAAAACACGTGAAAGACTATTGGATGCGACAAGTCACATCCAAAAAGTTCCCGCATTTTGGCGAGAATAGCATTGGATGCGACTTGTCGCATCCAATAGTCTAATATCCCGCCAAAGTGAATAGCTATGGATGCGATCATGGATGTGACTTGTCACATCTAAAAAAGTCGCATCAAAGAGGCACCTACTTTTGGATGCGACTAGTCGCGTCTATGGTCAACAGATGCAGACTATTAGTCACATCCATTTTGACCATTGGATGCGACTTTTGTACTTTTGGATGAGACAAAAGTTGCATTCAAAAGTGTTATTATCCTAGTGTCGTGGGGTCCTCTTCTAAGTCCTCGATTTGATCATTCTTTAGGTCCTCCTCTAAATACTCTTTTAGGTTCTCACCAAGGTCCTCCTCTCTTCTTCTACATCCTCAAGTAGGTCTTTACTCTTTAAGATACATAATTCAATCTCTATATGTTCCACCTTCAAAAAACTCCTATTGAGCAATCATGTTAGTTATCGAAAAAAGCTTGGGTGCAGGGCACATGTTATATCCTTTTACTGTAGACAACGATCTGGTAAATAGTACAGATTATTTGTATAGAAACTTTGAACTAAGTGAACCTACACTCGTGGATCGTATATATAATATTGAATTTAACATTTTAGTTTTAGATTAAGTACCGACCAATTTTAGCGTTCCATGCAATCTTAGATGTTTCATATTCTTATACAAGCACCTAAACTAATTACCACAGTAAGGTATGAGTTTTGTGAAAGTTATTACTTAATATATGAAATTGGTTACATAATTTTCTAGCAATAAAACATCTCTCTCTCTCTCTCTCTCATCTCTCTCTCTCTCTCTCTCTCTCTCTCTCTCTCTCAAATTTAAGAAAAATAAGTTAGGGATCTTCTATTTTTTTTTAAAGGTGGACATCTTCTAGTTATCTATTTGAAGTACTATAAACAATATTTTTTAGGTATATTTCTTTATGGAAATGACAAGATATTTGCAGTGCCCCAATTAACATATTAATATAAATATAAAATATCATAAACATAAATCAAAATGTACAACCAACATATATACAAAAAGAAGGATTACATGTTAGAATTAGATCCGTAATGGTATCATCCTCAACTTCGTGCTAGGATAGGCAGTCCTTAAGTAGTGATCGTCCCCGTTCTCTAGTTCCTCATCCACAACGTCCAATATTTTTGATATGGAACACGGTGAACTTTATACAACACCTTTACGAAAGGAGGTGATGTGCCTAAGGAATAATTGGAGTTTGTGCCGCTGGTGAGGGAGTTTGTGCGGGGTTGGAGAGCGTATTCGCGTAAAGGAATCAGAGTATCGTGCATATTAAAGCCTTAATAAACTATAATCATTCTTAATTGTTGTTAAAAATCAAAGATCAACCTGGATTGTCCATTTTGTACCAATTAATATTTCAACTCCCATATTTTTGTAATTTTAAACCCTTATAGAACCTACTGCCAACTTTAAAAGGAGAAATTACATCAACTACCATCATTTGATAAGTTTTTTCTAATTTCCCACCAAAACCTTAATTTGGAAAAAAAATACTAGTAAGTCACTTGTACAAATACAATTTTACCTTCAACATGATGTCAACAATTGACATCTATTTTGACATCTGTGAGTTTTGAGTTTTCTGTTTGTTGACATAGATGTCAGCAATCGACATCTATTGTCGACATCTATGTCAACAATTGACATAAATTATTGACATCAATTGTTGAGGGTAAAATTGTATTTGTACAAGTGGTTTAATAGTAATTTTGGCCAAATTAAACTTTTGGTGGGAAATTGGAAAAAAACTTATCAGATTGTGGTAGTTGAGACAATTTCTCCTTTAAAAGTAGAAATAACTTCTTGGGACGTTGTGAATCCATGTAGTTACGGTATTATTGTGCAAACGTATTCCTGCCATGTGATTGTTGTGAATCCACGAAGTTATGGTACTCATAGACCTTCATTGGCAGGTATATGCTCGAGATCTCATACGGTGAGGAAATTTGCACATTGAGACCTATGCAAAAATAAATGATTGAATTTAGATTTATGACTTACCCGCTTACGTTGATCCGATCATTTTTTTAAGATGACATTCGCATGTATGAAAAATTTGCTGATGAGTCGTCCAAATCTTTATCTATTCCCATATTCACCATCAAGGGATTCTTTTTCTGACGCGCACTTTGGGATAGGTAAAGTGACGACGAGCCAAAACGTGCACTAGGACCCTCGAAATCTATAGCATATCTCTATGCCATTGTTGATTGATGTTGCTTCTTGAATGATTTGAAACATTATCTTTCGAGTGTCTTCTTCATCTTCATCACCAAGAGTCGCGTATACCCATCTTCTTATTATCTCATCGGGATTCTTATGCTTTTGCCTCTTTCGCATTTCGTCCCTTACCCCAGGATGAGATTTTGGGTACATCCTAGCGCTGTTTTGAGGATACTATCACTCAAGTGGCATTTCATTCGAATTATGTCGACACCTTTCATGTCCCATAGACAAAAGTGGGACGTGACGCGTTGCAAGTTCTATATATCATCTTATGATATTTTCTTGCTCCTTAATCCACCATTACTGATATGTTATATAACAATCGGTTACTTATCAATATCGCAAGTACACAAAATCAGTAACTCATTTTAGATAATTGTGCCTATATCTGGAGGGATGATACTCCCAGTGGAAAGGTAATTCATTATCAGTGGTAAAATAAGTACAACGTGGTCTTAGCTTAATGATCCACCCTTCAAAACCTTTTACTTCAAACTACCTGTGAATTACGACTCAGGCTCCCCTGAATTTGGGTCTCCTCACTTCCACTCAACTCACTCACCAAGTGGTTGATCTACGTTTACAATTGTACGTGATCTACAATACCACGAATACGAATCTTGTTCTGTCACTCGCATAAAATAGTGGCGGAGAGAACAAGACAGAATAAAACCATACTCAAGAACAATATTTTTTCGCTCAATACTTTCGTAAAAACTCTAAGTGTGTAACCAGGCTCCTATGGGCATACTTTCTCTTTTATGGGAGTCAAAACCTAGACTTCGATGTCTTGCTAGAGTTTCTTTATGTGATCGCCTCGTTTTGATTCGGTGGAGAGAAAATCGGAAGTATATCAACTAATAAATCAGGCTTACACAAAATAATCATATAATCGAACTTGTTACGATCAACCAAACAGCACATGTCTTTTCAAGATGTTAGGAGCATGATATAAGATATCTTAGAAATATTTTATGCCCAAAATACAAAAATTAGCCCATCAACGTAACAACAATTTGATTCACAATTTCAAACATATCGTTCATAGTTCACAAATCTAATATTAAATTTCAATCATTTTTCTTCTCAAAGTTCAAAACTAATTAGCATTTCTAGTCCCAGAATATGTTTCTAGTAACATATTTTAACTCACCTTATTATACTAAATATTCTGGAAAAACTTTGTCGCACCGAAAAATATGACCAACTGTCGAAATACACGGTGGTACGCTGGAAATTTTCAAACTTCGCCGAAATAGAACGAAAAGCTAGGAATATGAAAGAAAATGGAAATTTAAGCCTATATCTACAATAATATTCCTGAAAAAAATGGAAACAAAATAATAATAATATTAATATCTATATATCTATATATATATATATATATATATATATATATATATATATATATATATAACACTAAAGATCTCTTCGCGGTGGACCATAAATTACAGCCTGGTTCAATCGGTCTGGTTCGTTATGAAATGAACAGTATGAACTTGATATTTTATCTTTTATAAGATGGACAATATATACCTGATGTTATACGAATTCCCAAAAAAAATGCAAGAAATCGCAATATATAGTGGTATTTTCAACCTTGCTTGGACCCATCATTGTACTGCATAATAAAAAATTTTAAAAAAAATTAAAAATAAAAAATAAAGAAATCACTCAGATTAAAACAACATATGTGGCCCTAGCCCTGGCCCTTGATTGGGTTAATTATCAAATATGAAAAATAGGATTAAAAGAAAAAGGGCCCGATTTAAAATAGAGAAATTGTCATATCTACCACTATTTCAATAACATTTTCCAATAATCCACTAAAACATAATTTTGGCCAAAATACTACTTGGTTTTACGTGAAAAAACCAAAATACCATTCACTTCAATATTCCTTATATTTTGACCAAAATCCAAAACAATTAATATTTATCTTTATTTTGATAAATCGGTAAGGGTGAGATTTTGAATAAACTCGGTTAGGGAGAGAGAAAGAGAAATAAAATCAATTAAATGAAAAAATAATTAATAAAGATAAATATTAATTGAGTTTTGGTTTTTGATCAAAATGTAAAGAATATTAAAGCGAATGATATTTTGGGTTTTTCACGCTAAGTCAAGTAGTATTTTTGATCAAAATTAATTTTTAGTGGATTATTGAAAAACGTTATTGAAATGGTAGTAAATGTGGCAATTTCTCCTTAAAATATAGGATTAATAAAAGACAAGTGGGTAAACAACAAAAACAAAATAAAGTGATCAAAGTGAAGAATCTTTGGCTAACTGCCGTCAACATTACAATGAACGCTCTATTATGGGTCCCGTGCTATAGCCCTGAAATATTACATCTCTCTCTCTCTCTCTCTCTCTCTCTCTCTCTCAACAGCCAATAACGACATGGACACAGTTAGACAGCCAATCAGAGATCGAAACGTGTCTCCCAAAACCACCATGGTTTTCACCCCTCTCTGTCTCTCTATCTCTCTATCTCTCTAAGCCACGATATTAGCTGTGTGTCCCAATTAACACAAAACCGCCGATAATAATTCAATTGAAAAACTTTCCTTATTTCCTCTATATATATAGTAACCCATAACGTCGTTTTATTTCACAAGTTATCTGAGACACCGTCACACTTGGCAACAAACCCTTTTCTTTCCCTTTCAAGCCCTCTCTTAAATTGGGAGGGTTCGAATTTTCGGTTTGATTAATTTTTTCTTTTTATGTCGAGAACTTGTCTTGTTTTTGCTATAATTTTCCCACAAGATATAAGCATCATTATTAGCAAAAAAGAAAGAAATGGGAAGAGGTAAGGTTCAACTGAAACGCATAGAGAACAAGATCAAACGGCAAGTGACTTTTTCCAAACGGAGAAATAGTTTGTTCAAGAAAGCCGACGAGATCTCTATCTTGTGTGGCGCTGAAGTTGCTGCTATTGTCTTCACTCCCAATGGAAAGCTCTGTCACTACCCAACTGATTCTGGGTATCTCTCTCTCTGTATATGTGTATATATATATATATATCTACATATAACCATGTAATGTGAACGTTCATAGTTATTTAAGATAAAATTATGTTTATATATGGTGTTCATCATTTTTCTATGCATTCTTTGTTTTTTTGTTTTTAAGATAATATATGCATTCTTTGTTCTTTTGTTTTTGGGTTATTTTTTCTGAACTATAGAGTGAAAATAATCAGGAGTCAAACTGGAAGATTTGACTAGTAATTATATTTTTTGGATTATGGATAAAAAGCAATTCCAAGTATTGCCTAGTTTTTCTGTCAGTAATACTTGTTCAGTTTGGGTTCAGGATTAGGTAAAAGATATGTCACCGATACTGATCAGTACTTCGTTTAATTTATCATAAAAAAAATGTACTAATCAGTAGGCGTATGGGTTTGGAGAGATATAGTCTTATATTTGTTTTTTTGTTTATGTGATATACATATATGTATATACACACATATATACATATATATATATATACATATTTATATATACATATATATATACATGTATATATCACATATATATACATATATATAACAGAATGGAGAGGATATTAGAACGCTATGAGCAGTACTCTTATGCTGAGAGAGCACTGTCCACAATCCAAGCTGAATCCAACTTTCAGGTTTTACATAAATTCTTTTAATTCTAAGCATCTATTAAGTTTTGTTCTGAATTATATGCTTATACGTTACCACGACGGCTTTTCTACATTTAAAAGAAACATCTAGGATTTGATAAGTTAAACTATGTTAAAGAGCCCCTATACACACACATATATGTATAGAGTTTCACCTATTATTAGAATGCCATACTTTTCTTTCTTTCTCTAATGCACTATATTTTTAATGTGCTCAGATGCTGCAGAGTAACTGGAATGTGGAATTTGCTAGGCTATCGTCCAAAATTCATGTTTTGCAACGAAACCGGGAGTACATAAATTATTTTCATCTAGGTTTTCTTATTCTGTTATTATTAGTCTATCATTACTCTTATAAAATTAAAAATATTATCTTTCTGAAACCTTCAGGCACTACTTGGGAGAAGGTTTAGACCATATGGGTCATAATGAACTCCAGAATTTGGAGCAACAAATTGATAATTCTCTCAAGAATATTCGAGCAAGAAAAGTATATTACCGTATTATATCCCATTTTATTTGGTTCTTGACACATTTAAATATTAAATACCCAAAAAGCTTATGCTCATATGTACTGCAGAATCAACTCATGCAAGAGACCATATCCGAGCTCCATAAAAAGGTAAGGTGTATATAAATATCGAACTTTATTTGCTAGGGCGAACATATCAAATAACATTGAAATCATAATATTTTTTCAAGAATAATATAAGATAAAATCATATAATGCAAAGAGAACATGTGAGACCGTCGTACTTTTGGTAGCGCCATTTAAGACCCTATAATATTTTTAGAGGAAGCTCTGATTGAGAAACAAATATTGGCAAATAATTTAGAAGTATTTTAGAGATTTCTTAGAAGTTGTTTTAGATACTTTTTTTTTAAATGTCAAATATATCCATATGCTTTTAATTTTATATATATAGCTCCCATTATTGTGTTTTTCTTCAGGAGAAGACAGTGAAAGATCAAAACAACATGCTGGAAAAACAGGTATTATGTGTTATAATTTTGCCTTTTTTTCTTATATGTTAATATATATATATATATATATATATATATATATATATATATATATATATATATAGTCATAGCTTTGCTACGCATTAACTCATTAGAACAAATAGAGGCATCCGATGAGACAATTATCGTATCAAATGCCTCAAAAGTCGCACCTAATAGTTTATTAGGTGCGACTTTAGGTGCAACAATGTCGCACCTAAAAATCCATCGTTAAAGGGGACATGTCGCACCTAAAAGTGTTCATATTAGGTGCGACATGTCGCACCTGATTTCGCACTTATTTTGCTGCCAAAATTCTTGAAATTGGCGGGTGATTTCATATTGTGTGCGACATGTCGCACCGAAGATGTTATTTTAATTTTTAAAAAAATTTACAAGTTACATATTAAAAATTCAAATCAAAATTAATCTATAATTAAATATTAACAAAATTATAAATTAGAAATAATATTATGAAAATAGAATTCTTATATAAATTAAATATACAAATCCAGCCTAATTAAACATACGTCCGTCGAGGGTTGGGCTGAGGGGAGTTGGGCCGAGGACGGCGAGGGGGCTGGGACGTCGGGGGAGGGCTGGGCGGCAGCGCTGGTCGGAGAGATAGAGTGAGATTGAGAGAGAGGGTGAGACAGAGAGAGAGATGAGCTTACCGGAATCGGCCGAGGAGGGCTCGCCAGAGGAGGACGGCGTGGTTCACGGCGGAGGGCTGGGCAGGGGGCTGGAGATCGCCGAGGAGGGTTCGCCGGAGGAGGACGGCGTGGTTCACGACATCGGGTGATTGCGAGCGGGGTAGGGCCGAGGTCGAGCTCGCTAGAGAAAGAGTTGCAGAGAGAGAGAGAGAGAGAGAGAGAGAGAGAGAGAGAGAGAGAGAGAGAGAGAGAGACGGAGTTGCAGAGAGAGAGAGAGGGAGTTACAGAGCTTAGAGAGAGACAGAGAGAGAGACAGAGAGAGGTGGAGATATCGGGCGAGGAAGAAGAGGACTCAGGTATTTATAATACCCAGATTATTCGGTGCGACATGTCGCACCAACCGTCGCACCCAATATGAATTTACACAGCGAATAAATTTTGGGGAGCTTACTCAGACCGTTTTAAATTTTGAAACTTTTCGGTGCGACAATCGTTGCATTTAAAGTTTTGTTGCACTTAAAGGTATTAGGTGCGAAAAAATCATATCCGGTGCGATAATCTCGCACTGAATACCATTTAACTTCAGCGAAATATTTAGTTATCTGGATGGGTATCCGATGCGATAGGTCGCATCTACTATGTGCTTAGATACGATTTTTAGGTACGACATGTCGCACTTAATATTCTATCCGATCAGAAAATTGAATTTGTAGTAGTGACTGTGTCAAAACATGTACTATTGACCATCTAACTAAAAGAGAGTGACATGCATGCATCCACTAAAATTGTTATTGAATGTTCATTCTTGTTTGGTATTACATTCTATTAATAACAATTTTTTTTATGTTAATTTCCTATAGATCCAAGAAAAGGAGAAAATTGTTGCCCAGAAGCAATGGCAGCGACAAACCCATGTGGCAAATGCCTCCTCTATGATACCTCCGACCTCAATTATTCCCTGCTTAAATATGAGGTAAACATTTATTTCATAGTTTCCCTAAAATCTCATAGATTAGGTGCTCTAGCTATAAAATTCCAATCAACTAGTAGTTATATCAAACTCATCAAATGGCATGACATGTGATCTATCATTTGTGTATATTTAACCACACTGTAATAATAACATATAACTAGTCCTTGGTTCAGTGGTCAATCATTTGATTTATTCAGTCTTGAGTTATTTCTAGTTTACCAAATATTAGCGGCGAGGCCACGGAAGAGACCTAGAAACTACGCCCTAATTTAAAAATATATATAATTATACATAGCTAATCAAAGACAATTTTGAGGAGATCATAGTACTCGTTATATTCAATATAGTATATTCACCATATGATCATTGTATAGGATCATTAGCTATAGCATAGATAAAGTAGGTACAAATAAAATTTATTATACTGTAGACGAATTGACAACACTTTTGCATCTGCCTATGTACTATGTGAAATTTGGCAGTTTGCACTTTCAAGTTTCAACTGTTATAGTATAATTTTTTTTTATAGATGTACTATGAAAAAATTCATTTATTTAAAAGTTATTTCTTGGATCTGTTAATATTTATTAGTCCTTTATAGAAAATTGTTTTTTTTTATTATTTATTAATATTATTGTTATTGCAATGTGTAGCACTAGTATGTACAATAATATCGAGGAAGCTCCGGAATGTTCAAGGAGGAACGATCTAGACCTAACCCTAGAGCCACTCTATTCGTACCACCATGGATGTTTTGAAGATCCAAATATATAATGTATAGACCAAGAAAAATTGATGTTTGAGCGCATGGTATATCAATATCTATATATATCTAGCTGTGTATGCGTGTTTTTTTTTTCATGAAAAATGTTGGAGTACTATATATGTCCTCCCATTTTTCTAGGATTAATTATTGTAATAAATTTAAGTGAATATCCGGCCTGATGAATTCATAAACATCATTGAATTTGTGTTAACGTTTTAGGTGATTATTTTTTTTTTTTTTTTTATTATTAATTTTGATCATAGATATGCATTAGATTTAAAGATTTAGGGATTAAAAAAAAAAGAGTCTGAAATATGAAATGTGAAAGAATAAATATAATAGTCTGGGCATATAACCCTAAAACAATAAGTATATAAAAAGCTGAAATAATCCTACATAAATATAATAATGAAAAATATACTTTTCTAATATTCCCCTTCAAACTCACAATGCTACATTTATAAACATTGATAATTTGTCAGCTAAGAAGCAGAAATGCGAAGTGCAGTGAGCCTTCGTGAACAAATCAGCTATTTGAAATGACGAGGGAACATAGCGCAATGCGATCGTACCAAGTTGTAAATGATGGCGAGTGACATGACGATCAAACTCAATATGCTTAGTTCGTTCATGAAAAATCAAGCTACGAGAAATATGGATGGCACTCTGATTATCACAGTATAACGGAGTAGGATAATGAAGAGTGACACCCAGATCAGCAAGTAACCAGCGCAACCAAATAATCTCACATGTAGTCATGGTCATAGCGCTATACTCAGCTTCAGTGGTAAAGAGAGAAATGACATCCTGCTTATGAGTGAATCGCCAAAGAAAATACAGAATCCAGTGGCGGACTTGCGATCAATAGGATCACTAGCCCAATCGTCTTAAAAAAAGTGTTCCCTTGGAATCCCATAATAACGCTAATTGGTGTGCGAATTCCTCATCCCCTAACCAACCCTTTACATGTACATGAGCGGTTGAATAAGAAATGAAATTTGTATTAGAGTAGGCACGCAACTCTAATGAAGGCGAGGAAGGAAACAGTAGACTCTGAAACTGAGTACCACGAAGATACTTGACAATGCGAAGAATGGCAGTCCAATGAACTGTGGTAGGAGCAGTGACAAACCGACTAATTACATGAACAACATACGCAATGTCAGGACGAGTAATCGTTAGATAAACCAAGCTCCCTACCACCGTGCGGTATAGAATAGGATTGAGTAGAGGAGACCCGTCAGATGGAGAGTAGCGACATTTGGTTTCAAGTGAAGTGTCAACAGTCATGTTGTCAGTGACGAGCGCGCTCAAAAAGATCTGATATATACTTTGACTGAGATAGGAGGTAGTCCTTCGAGGATAAGACCATCTTGATACTCAGAAAGTAACGCAATGAACACAGATCTTTCATAGCAAAGCACCGAGCCAAGTCATACTTCAAAGATTCAATCCCATATCATAATCGTAGCCGGTAATAATCATATCATCAACATATAAGGACAGAAAAATACGAACTGTACTTGTATGCTTGACAAACAAGGTAGTGTCATGCTGACTATGGAGAAAGCCAAGAGAGGTAATCACAGTGGAGAACTTCTCAAACCAAGCTCGGGGAGCTTGTTTGAGACTATAGAGAGCTTTGCGCAGCTTGTACACATGACCGGACTGGTGCGCAACACCCGGAGTCGGTGTCATGTAGACCTCCGTGAAGATCACCATACAAGAAAGTATTCTTCACATCCATATGAGATATCTTCCACCAATGAATAGAAGCCACTGTGATCAGAGTGCAGATCGTCATCATCTTCGCAATCGGCACAAAATTCTCTTTATAACACAAGCCATACTCTTGTGAATAGCCTCACTACTACAAAATTGGGATCCTACAACGCTGAAAAACGGTTGTAGAATGATTCTACAACGCCTAATAAGCATTGTATAATCTAGCGTTGTAGAAGCTTCTACAACACTTAGATATCCCTTGTAGAAGTTTCACGGCTTCTACAACACTTACGCATCTGTTGTAGAAGCTTCAACAACGGTATGGTTCCGTTGTACAATTTTCAAAAAATTTAAAATTTTTCGCCGCGGCGAGGTATTCTACAATGGATAAGTAATATGTTGCATAACTATCTCGCTGCGGCAAAAAAATATACGCTGCCACGGCGAGAAATACCTGGGTTCTGTCCTAATTCTCGTCGTGGCGATGTGTATTTCTCATTGCGGCCAGATATTCTACAATGGATATTTTATCCGTTGTATAACTCGCTCGTTGTTGTCAACGAAAATTAGCAACGTGGAAAGCTTTGGGCGTTTTGACTCAAGGTCGGACCAAGAGGCCGCACCCTAGCCAAGTGTGGGAACTCTAAAGTCTCGAGTTGTCGTTCCTCTAGTCCGGAGGCATTCTCTGAGGTGTGATTGCGCTTCTTGTGAGCTGCGTATGTATCCGAGTTGCGGGATCAAGTCATGACGTAGTTCAATGCGTGTGTGTAGGCTATTTGGGGCAAAATCCTGAAGGGATGAATGAGGAGGAATGAATGAAAGGATCGTGTCAGAAATCTAAGAGCGAGTAATCTTGATGAGGAATGAATGTGTCTCTTACCCTCTCTAAGGGGGGTATTTATAGTTGATGTGGAGGCCTAGGAGAACCTCTGAATGCACTTTTAGGAGCGCGGGACGCAGGATCAGGATCTATAAAATGGATAAAGTAGCGCATGGCGTAAAAGCTAACGTGCAGGATCGTGTCTACCTTTATCTATAAAAAAGGAATTTGATATTTATTAATCCGTACAGATTTCACCTCATATTCATGCGGGATCACAATGTCTCGTCCCGAGGCATGAATTTATTAAAAGCGAAAAAATAAATAAAACCATTTAGATGTCTAGGTGACGATATTGAGGGGAGCTAGCCGGCCGTTGTTTTCTTGGCAAACCGCTATGACCGATTGGCTTACGGAGGCATTGGCGTTGACGAGCATCTCGAGTACGAACTCTTTCAATTCCCCTTCTTGGATGAGGTCTTCGATTTATCTCCTTAGCTGTTTATATTCAGATGTCGAGTGACCGTGGTCCTACGGTGTATAAGATTTCTTAGTTTATGATTTTCTTACACCTCATACAACTATATCGTGCATATAAGATAGCACAAAATACCCGCATTCCGTATTTTCGGATTGTCTTGGAGCGTTGCAAGTCTGCATATAGGTTTATTGACCGTTACTTTGGGTGTCTTGGTGCTCGAGTATGAAATCCATATAAAACCCACAACACGGAAACCATAAGAGAAAAAAAAAATAGAGTGATGTATAATAAAGAGAGTTCATGAAAACAAAACATTACCTTTTTAATCAGTCGAGTTAAATCAGTTGGGATTTTATTTCTCTATGGTTTCGAAGAACATAGCACCATCTCTCCAAAAGTCGAGGACAACGACCATCCAATGCTCATTTTTATTGTATGGAATCAAAGTTAGCTGACCAAATTTGCTTTGTCATACCACGTTTCCAACGTCTTTTACTCGTTTGGACAAATAACCATCATCATCATTGTTTATGATGTGAGAACTTAAGCCCGGATCTACAAAACAATAGTATTGACTCTTCTTCTTTTTTTTTTCTACTCTTGAGCATAGATAACTATGAAAAATAAGTATTAAATTGATCAAAACACTAAATATTGAATATTGATATTTAAAAAAGCATATAAAGGAAAAACGTACTCCATAAAAACTGTTATGCATCTCGCACCAATTTTCTCGTATAGCAAAAAACCGGAAACATCAACAAATAACATCAGAATCGGGATAGCGGTGAGACTTGCTCTAACCTTGACCGTAATTACATCCCCTTGTGGTAACATTACTTTGTGGGCATGTTTAGCGAGCAATCGAAACTTGACATTAATCACCTTGTATGGAATCTTCTTACCATTATCGATGCTAGGTTCACTCTCAAAATCGAGCTTTGAGAGTTGTTTGACAACCGGACCGCGACTCTCTTTTGCCATGTCCAATTCTATCAATCTCTTTGGCCACGAGACAAACCTCCATATGGCATCGTCAGTGGTTTTAGCTTCTTCGATGAGAATTGACAATTTGGCTTTTTTAATCAAAACTCTTAAAACGGTCACGCGTACATTTCCTTCCTTCGAAGGTGAGAAGTGAACTACGCCCCCATTCATGTACGCTTGCCTATTCGCAACATGAATCGTGCCTCCTTTCACAAAATCATCAATGAGAAGAAGACACTCGGCGCTTTCATCCGAACTCGGTGTCACCGGTCTGGTCGGATTCAAAGAGAAACTAGCACGAACACTTTTGGATTTTTCAACAATTATAGGATCGATTTTTGGACGATCACCAACATACACATTCACGACAACATCATATTGTTCTAAGTAAATCACGAACAATGTCAATAACTTAATATTAAAACATTTAGCTTTATTACTAGATTAGATAAAAAAAAAAATTAAAAAATGAAGATACCTAAAGAGACCGCTTCATTGACGTGGTCTTCAACATTAGCCCTCTCTTCATCATCAACAACCTTCTCATTGAGATTCTCTTCCACGCGTTCGACACTAGGCGACTCAACATTAGCATCTCTAACATTCATACTACCATGTCCACTTAACGCTTTCATTACCAAAGATTTCAACTCATTCATTTTGCGACGCATCTTAATTACTTCTTCATTCTGGGTTGGAGGAACAAAGTACTTGAAACGCGAAGTGTGCTTGGATTGACCGCAAACTCGTGAAGTTCCCAAAGCTTCTTGCAATAAGTTTTTTCCCGTTTTCGACACCCATATCCCTTCTGTTGCTTGTTGAGATAACATTTTCTACACATAAAATCATTTGCAAAAATAAAATTACAAGATTAGTTGTTATAACAAAGGTAAAGAACTTACGATTTTCTCCCATTGGTTTGTCTTTGTCATCCTTGTATTTATTTGCGTCTTTCATTCGCGAGTCAATCCATAATTCCTCTTTTGTTGGCCATTCTCCCGTTTCGCCGTGCTAGTAAGAAGTAATTATACAATAAATTAAAAATTAATTACGTATGGAATAACTAAAATAATAAATAAATCTAACATTTTCTTGATCAAGTTTTCGATATCCATTTCGGCATGTTCGAGATTTGTACACAATTTTTCCGGTATTTTCTTTCCCATGTTCCGATGTCTGTTTGAATGATTCGTCTATACTCAACAAATGCTATCCTATCATCTTTGGTGATAGTTGTGTAGAATTTCAAAACACAAGCCGGTCTCTTTAAGATGCTCGGTTCGTTGATCGTGTCTTTGAGTAGATCGTTGTATAACTCACGAAGAAATAATCTTGCCGCGTCTCCCACTCTCATAAGGCAATTGTGCTCTTGTTCGATAGGAATCGTAAATCCTTCTTGCATTTTGTTTTAAATTCGTTCTTTAATTTGGTTATTCTCTTTACATCTCCAATCGCGAATTGTAAGTGGAACGTGTTCTCTAGCTAACACGCCAAAGTAGCTTGACAACTCGTGACCTTCCTTCCCCATTGGTTTCCATTTATCATCAAATTTTATACATAATTTTTTACCAAGAGTTTTAACCTTATCAACCCTCATAAGAGTATTTCTTCTTTTTCCTTTCTCAGCGGGATTTAGTTCTAGTTGTTTTCTAGTTCTCTTTTTACCGCTACTGCTAGAACTAGTAGTATTTGACGACATGGAATCTAATAAACATAATTCAAAACATAATCTCAATTTTCAACTCAAATATAATCATAATTTCAACTCAAATACAATCAAGAACTCAATCTCAATTCCAACATAAGACCAAACAAAAATTCTATCTCAATCCCAACTAAATATCGAATGCAAACTCAATTCCAACTAAATATCAAACAAATATGGTGTTTCAACCTAAATTATTTACAGACGACACAAAACTCATGAACGGATGAAAAAAATGAAATCTCATGAACGACGGCGATGTGGAAGATGCAAAGACTTGCAGCGCTAAGATCAGAGACTAAGATTGGCTCTCCCACCGGACTGATTCGTCGCTCGAAAAAAGTGGTTGTCGAGTCCGTCCTTTGCGTCAAGGAAGCCTCTTGCAAGAGAAGCGATTAAGATTATCACGATGGAACACCTAGATCTAAAAGAAGAGATGTGGATCTGAAACACACGAAGACTTGCTGGGTAGATCGGACAAAAATGTTGGCTCGTCAGGAAAAATGGTTGCCAGTGCCACCAGACTGGTTCGTCGCTCAGAAAAAGTGACCATCGAATCCATCCTTTGCGTTGAGAAAACCTCGTGCAAGAGAGAAGGCGCTGGACGATCGTCACGACGAAGAGTAGGCGCTGGATACCGGAGGTCTCACTCTCACAGCCACGCAGATCTTCTCCTTCGTCTTCTACTTTTTTTTCCTGGAAATGCAAATGATGTCGAATGAATACCTTGCGTGTGATTATTGATTTAGTCATCTTTAATTCTTTGATATGCGGAATATTAACTGTCCGATTTTTATAATTTTTTTAAAATTAAAATCAGAACATAATAAGTTTTGGGCAGGAATGATTTACAGAATATATTCGTCAATTTGCGTTGTAAATAAAAAAAAAACTGTAACTATTTATCTAAGATTTACTAAACGTTGGTTATTTATCAAATTCTAAATATTTAATTTGGCTATTTAGCTGATTAATTATTATTATATAGGCACTATATGTAGCTACTTTGTGTAAGTGTTGACCATATAGCTTTTTTTTTTTTTTTTTTTTTTTGAGAAATTGCCCCATTTACCACTAATTTCATAACATTTTCTCACTTTCCACCAAAAGACTAATTTTTCCCAAAATTCCACCGAGATGTCAACATTGTTGACATCTATGTCAACAATGTTGACATCTCATAGTGAAGGGTAAAAATAGATGTCAACATTGTTGACATAGATGGTGGCATTTTGGGAAAAATTAGTCTTTTGGTGGAAAGTGGGAAAATATTATGAAATTGGTGGCAAATGAGACAATTTCTCTTTTTTTTTTTTTTTTTTTTAGGGAAGTGTTGACCATATAGCTATGACTTGTTTTCTTCACGAAAAACAATATTTGGAAGGGCATTTTTATCATGTATATTCACGTGGATTTTGCTGTATATAATTATAGATACAAGTCCCTGGACAAATTAGCCTCTAGTTTGGAACTTGACACCTAATACTTCTTTTTGTAGCTTTCACTTATAGCAACAACTTAAGTATTAAAATAAACTCGACTATCAAATTAATTCCATTGGTTATTTCAGTTTACATATTTTGATGGATTTATGATTCTTTTAATCTGCTAGAGAAAATATCAGATTGATATATATATATATATATATATATATATATATATATATATATATATATATATATTGATGTCAGAAAATATGTACAACAATTATCTCGACAATTATACAACAAATGCCAAACCGGCTATCAAATTATGTTAAATATAAAGATCAGACTATTCTTATATTAGACGAATCTCAATACAAAAGCAATTGTTAAGGGGTTCGATCCTAGTGAAAATACAATGTAGAGCTCTTTTTATCCAATCTGTCTGTAGAAAACATGCCCTAAACCGTTCGATATGTGATAAATAACTGCTCTCGTAACCGCTTAATGGTTACTGAGTTGGTTAACGGTGTTTACGTTGCCAACTTAAGCTTATTCGATTTGACTCGTCTTTTATTACCAAGGATTTCTCCATGTTTTAGGATTATGCTAGTCGGTATTCGGAACTTAGTTTATGTTCTTGTTCGTTTCTTAGTGATATTCGGCGTTATGAAATTCCGATCATAATAATATATACATATATATACTAGTAATACAAATAAGAGGTAAACAAAGGCAAAGTTAAACATACTGTAAAATTAAGAGGTAAAAAAAAATAATTCAAATAAACTGATATTAGAATGAATAAAAAGCTATTTAGAAACACATCTTTAAATATATTGATATAATATTATTTGCATAGCTCTACGTAAAATAAAACAAGATTCATCTGCATTATTTATCTATAGGAATAACAAAATTACGTATCGTGTTTAGTGGTTGTGCTCACTATTTCTATATTTGTTTGAATAATGAACTCAGTTCCTCAACTTCAATCACCTGAAGAAAAAAAAATATTGTTAGTTTTTCCTCTTTTTTTCAAAACTTAATTTACATAATCTCAATGTGGATACATTTTTTTTCTCTTACTTTAAAAAAAATAAAATCACCAATTAATTAAACGCTATTAGCTAGATTAACAAAATGTACAAAATACAAAAATAAAAATATTAATAAAAAAATAGTGTAATTAAGCGAGAAATAATTGATCATACTCGGTTACAGGTTGGACAAAGATTGCTTCTCTCCATCCACTCGTAAACACAGCCAAGATGGTAATGATGACAACATTTTGTTACCATCTTAGGATTATCTGCTGTGTACGCTGCAAAATACCAAATTCAAAATATTTAAAAAACAAAGGGTAAATTAATAGTAATATATATGTTTCATGCAAGACAGCAAAATGGATGAATACAGTAGCTTTTTTTATGCATAAAAAATAAAATTCAGTAGATAACTACTCATTATTTGAGTCATGTTCATTGGCTAAACAATAATAGCTATTTTGGATTTTTTTTGTGAGGTTTAGATGGTTGATATTTTGTATATACATTTAATTGGTGATTAAAGACACAATGACTATATTTAACTATTTTGCTATAATTCATTATTATTATTTACAAGAATTTGTTGCAACTAGCTAGTCATTCCACAAGTTTCTTTTAAAAATTTTGTCAAACTTTCATTTTATTAAATAAAATAGTTTATTACTCGCAGCAAATTAATTTAACTAAATAGCTAATTAAATTATCTTTGGTTATTTAATTTACTGCATGGACAATTTTTTTTTTTTAATAATATGAAACTCGAACTAAATTTTAAAAGATGATGGACTATTGATCTAGTGGTCTAATTATCGCTATTATTTTTTTTATTTTTTGTTTCGCTGGTATATGGCTAGAAAACCTAAACAACAACAACAACAACAACAACAACAACAACAACAACAACAATAATAATAATAATAATAATAATAATAATAATAATAATAATAATAATAATATCTAACTAACGCAAACAAAATTGAATTTATCTTACGTAGATATGATCATAGATTTCAAAGAAGTTTATACCTTCAAAACAGATTGGGCAGGTATTGTCATAATCATCTTCTTCATTCTCATCATCCATGTAAACATAATTAAGAGTATTTGGTTTCTGTACTTCTGTAGCCAAAGGAGAGGCTCTATGGGGATTGTTTCCAAACAATGATCTGACCTGTTTATATATAATAATAATCCAAGTCAAATATGAAAATAAAATATTCATTATAATAAAAATCCAAGTAATTAATTGATCAATTATGCAATGCATAAAACGTTACCAACTTCTTACAACTTCAAATAGGAAAATTATTAATCTAGGATATTGAAACCCAAAAAAAAAAAAAAAAAAATCTTTAAATATTGTTAAGATATAAAAACCATAAAATTTTGCCCAACTGTAGATCTGGGAATACTATGGTTGACAGTTTAGAGATGAACAAATTAACATATTGGAATTTTTAGTTTGTAAATAATTACCTTGGCGATAATGAAAACAATGAAGCTGGTGCATGATAAGCCTTCAGACTCGACCCCGGAGACGCCAAAGCAACGCCCAAGTGAAGCCATGTGTAATTAATTGAAAAAAAAAATAAACCTTGATTTTCTCTGTCCAGCCTAATCAATTACAAATCCACAAATTAATATGTCTGCAGTAGCTAGATAATTTACGTTTTTTTCGTAACTAATCGTAGGTTTAGGGTTTTGTGTGTGTGGCGTTAATTTTATTGTCAGTCGATGATATGAGAAACAAACAGCCAATAAAAATCGCATCTGCGTAAAGGTTCAGTTTCTTTCTATAAATAAATTTTGGGAATATATGACCTATTGCTTCTTAAGATAGTGGAGTTTTAATAGTCCAGTCGCAAATATATATCCAGCTAATAATCTCTCTACTTCGTGAATAACGTAATTTTTTTTCTTTTTTTAATGATATACTGTTTTGTGGCGATGATGATTACCTAAATTTATTGACTAAAGAAAAAACAGAATGAAAATTTTAGCTGCGATAAGTTGATAGAGAAATAGAAAAGAAAGAATGAGAAAAACTAAACTTTACCCAGAGTTATCGGAGCAAAAGAGCGCCAAGATTTCAAGACTTGAAAAGCAATAGTTATGTTAACCTTCGAGACTTTGGCAAGGTATATATGTATATATATACACACACACGCACACGAGTAAAAGTAAATACTAGTTCGAGTTTAATTTAATTTACTGATACAATTCGTATTTCGTGGTCCTTTAATTGTTTATTAATTAGTTTTGCCTCTAAAAGAAAACAAATAGTCTCTTTTGGTTCAGGTCCTAATTTATTCTACGATAATATCAAAGGAAACAAATTGAAAGATTATGTATGGCATTATCGATCCCTTTACTCCAGGCCCGGCCCAATTATTGGTAAGATAAGCAGTCACATTGGGCTTCTATTGAGTATAATTTTAATTACTGGGCCCAATCTATTTTTAGTAGGATGGGTCCAATCACCCTAATTATTACGGGAAATGGGCCCAATCTATTTTTAGTATGATAGCTCCAATCACTCCAACTATGTTTTTGGACGCTTTTAGTAGGAGTAATTTAACTTTCTACCCTTAAAAATTGAAAGTGTTTAGAGCATACCTTTAAAAATTTCAATTTTAAGTGAATAGCTCTTAAAAAACAAACAATACCTCATTCTCAAATATACCCGTCTTTTATTTCATTTTATATATATATATATATATATATATATATATATATATATATATATATATAAACTACACTACGCTCTTAGAAACCACGTGCCCATCCCAACCCCTCAGCGATTCACCATTCCAGCGACATTTCGGCGACGACAGCGATATTCCGGCAACAATCGGACTGTTTTTGGACGACATTGACGACGGAGAAACTCAAATCCCAAACAATCTAGGGCTTTGTGTTTTATGTAAGCAATTCATCAATAAAAATTTTATATTTTAAGATTTGATACTCCTTTTGTTGTTTTAGATTGAGAATTTTGTTAGATTTGAACCAGAAAAATATGCATCTTAATCAAACTCTACTTGTATTGGGTAACTTGCAGTAGATCAGTAGAGAAGCAGGAGTTGATGTATGCAGTAAAGCGCTAGAGTAGAGCAGTATAACACAGTAGAGCAGTATAAATATGAGATTCATTAACTTTAAATTGTTCATATGACTTTGTTATTTTATATGAAACTAACTAATTCTAATAAATTTGTTTATTAATGTTATTGATTTGTTCACTCATTTTAATTAAATATATCATATGACATATTTTAGATGAAGCTCATTAATTTTAAATTATTCCTATGACTTTGTTATTCTACATAAAACTAGATAATTCTAATAAATTTGTTATGAATATTATAGATTTATTCACTAATTTTAATTAAATATATCATATGACATATTCTAGATGAAACTCATTAATTATAAATTGTTCATTGACTTTGTTATTCTACATAAAACTAACTAGTTCTAATAAATTTGTTTATTATATATCATTATAGATTTTTTCACTACCTTTACTTAAAGAGAGATTTGTAACTAACTAGGCCACTTTAAACATGTGATTTTATATCTAACTTATGTTTGACAATATTTAGGGATATAGTCAAATCACTTATGTGGCAATAATTAAGGTCGGATTTGCCTTTATTTATTAACAAATTCGTCATTTTCTCTCTCTTATTTTTTTTCAAATAATTTTTTGAGATTTGTAACTAACTAGGCCACTTTAAACATGTGATTTTGGATCTAGCCTATGTTTGACAATTTTTAGGGATATAGTCAAATGGTTTATATGACAATAATTAAGGTCTGATTTGCAATTATTTATAAACAAATTCGGTAATTTTTCTCTCCTATTTTTTTTAAATACTTTTTTTTTCATCAAAACTTAAAAAATTCATATCTTTCTCATACGAACTTGAAATTGAGTGATTTCAGATCCTACAAATTCGTGGCGTCGAGATCTTCAAAAATAGAACTTTAATGCATCATATTTATGTTTCCATTTATTTTTTGATAATTTCAAAAAATTTCAGTTATTTTCATATTTAAAGTAGTAACGTGATTTTTCTACAGCTATGGTACTAAACATGATTTTTCATCAAACACAATGGATCTATTTTTGATGATCTCGATGTAACGAATCTGTAGGATTAATTTGGAATCACTCAATTTCGAGTTCATATGGGATAGATATGGTTTTTTGAAGTTTTTATGCAAAAAAGTGTAGGAAAAAAAGTAGGAGAGAGAAAATGACGAATTTGTTAATAAATAAGGGTAAATCAGACCTTAATTATTACCACATAAACATGTTGACTATTTCTCTAAAAATTGTGAACATAGGCTAAAAATAAATTTAATAGTTTCATTTTGGTTATTTTTCTACACTGCCTAATTTTTTTTTTTGCATCAAAACTTCAAAAATTCGTATCTTTCTCATACGAACTCGAAATTGTGTGATTTTAGATCCTACAAATTCATGGCGTCGAGATCATCAAAAATAGACCTATTGTGTTTGATGAAAATTATATTTATGTCGATAATTTCAAAAAATTTCAGTTATTTCCATATTTAAGGTAGTAACGTGATTTTGCTACATCTATGGTATTAAACATGATTTTTTATCAAACGCAATGGATCTATTTTTGAAGATCTCGGCGTCACGGACGCGTAGGATTTGGAATTACTCAATTTCGAGTTCATATGAGATAGATATGGTTTTTTTTGAAGTTTTTGAAGAGAGAGAAAATGACAAATTTGTTAATAAATAAGGGTAAATCATATCTTAATTATTACCACATATACCTATTGGCTATTTCCCTAAAAGTTGTGAAACGTAGGCTAAAAACAAATTTCATAGTTTCATTTTGGCTATTTTGCTACACTGTCCTTAATTAAATATATCATATGACATATTATAAATATGAAATTCATTGATTTAAATTGTTCATATGACTTTGTTATTCTATATGAAACTAACTAATTCTAATAAATTTGTTTATTAATGTTATAGGTGAAACTCATTCTAATTGATCGTTTGCTTATTTTAATTAAATATATCATATAACATATTATAGATGAAACTCATTAATTTCAAAATTTTCATATGACTTTTGTTGTTGTCGTTTCCGAGCCTCAACAATCACGAATAAAATAGAAGTTAAATAAATGTTGGTTTAGATTTATTGAAATAGATCTCGAAAAAACGTCGTACAAGAAACAAGTCAGATAATTAAATGATATTGTCAATGCTGCCCACAAGAAGAGTTGTATTCTTTATTTTGTACATTTGATGTAATAAAGTCTCACGAAGACTCTTGCTTGTAATTGCTTATTCATTTAATAAAAAGTTGAAACGTTCATTCATTCTTCCTTGTCTGTTTGAAGATTTATGATAAAAGTAATTCTTTAGTCCATAAACAAACTTAACAACTTACGAAGAGACAAATGTAGATTTTCATGAACAAACTCTTCGTAGTTTGCTTAAAACGATATATTCGCAATCTAAAGGTCAAAGGACTATTGACCTCAGTACGATTGTTAGGAGAATCTATGATGTCTGGTTATGTGGCATTGAGAGTTGGAGAGTCTATAGTTCTTCTAGGTATCTTCCGAAGGTACTGAATTGACCAGTGCACTTCTAGAGACAAGATAAGAACAAACCATTTAACCTCTTATGTCTCAAAGTCACTACGTATGAATTGCGTCGTGCTTACCTCAATCCTGAAATGAGACATGCCATTTCACAGCTTACGTATTCTCATTTGAGAAAGTCAGATTTCGGACTCACTATGTGATTCTCAACAGGACCTATTGGTGAAGTACTAAGTTGTGAAGATGTCATGAGTAACTTTGTGAAGTTCTCATAGATATGGAATCATATACAAGATTGCTGAAATGCAATGTATATCACCTCGTGCCTTATTCCTTGGAATGTGAATAAATGAACTGGCCAGGGTCCAAATTGAGTCTTGACTCTTTTTGGATGAAACAATGTGACTTGTTAGCTCATCGTCAATACATTGTTTCTAACTTATTCCCAAGCGACAAAGGAGTTGAGGAAATAACAGCTAGAAGGGTAAAATGGTAATTTTTGTATATCGCGACTAGCTTATGATATTCATGAAGGGTAAACATAGATAATATTCAATGGATCCACTCATTACAATTAGGTTGAATTCTTGAGTAGAAAATAAATTCATTTGAGCCTAGAGATTTTCAGTGTCAACTCTTTAGTGGAGTCAGTCGACATTAAGCTAAAATTGGAAAAAGGTTTGTGAACTTTTGAGTCCAAGTTTTTAGCTCAAGCTTTGTTCATTTGGATCCATGAGGTCACTGTCACTAATCACATCGAGTAGGAATAGTTAAACTAGAAGCCAAGTCAAAACAAGAACGAGACAAGTTTTGCGAAAATTGTCAAAAGGGTAATTTTGCCTTTTTGGACATAGCATGAAATGAATGTCAATCAATTTTTTTGACATGGTCATATGATGACCTAAATCACTCGGCCATGATGTGTTCATTGGTCCTTGTGGATTAATTTCATTTCAAAGAATTTTACATGAAAATTCTTAATGGGCTTTTCTTAAGTTGTCATGAACAAGTGAAGAAAATTTAGAAATGCCTTCTAGAAGGCCTTCTTGGCCGCCCAACCCAAAGGAGAAAAAGGGAGATTATTTCGTGCATAAATGTATCAAGATACTTGCAAAAAGAAAAAGAGGAAAAAAATTTCCTCTACGAGCAAGGTGGGATTTCGGCCAAGGCTAAGGGGGAAGTAAAAGAGGAAACAAATCCAAAGCTTCTAGAAGCCCTATTTGGCCGTGTGACTCAAGTGGAGAAGGAGGGAAATTTGGCTCATGAATATGTGATATTCTATAGAATAGGAAACTACCTTATTGAAGGTGAGACCTCTCCTATAAATAGAGCCCTCATTCTTCACATTTCATTCATCCCAAGTTTTAGAGATTGAGAGCTTCTCTCTCTAGCTTGGTTGCCCCTTCCCTCTCTCTCTCTCTAAGTTTTCTTTCATTTTTGTTTTGGCATCTAGTTCCTCATTTGATTTAGTAATTTTAGTTCTTCGACTTTGAGACTTGTTCCCGAGTCGTCGTACTTAAAAGTGCCCACTCTCTAATTCATTTTCTCTCGAGTGATTATAGTGATAGAAACTTTCGTGGGTTCTCGAGTTGGCGAGGAAAGAAGAGAGACGTGCTGCGAGGAGAGACGAACGTTTTCAACCTTCCGAAGGCTCATCAACGTTCAAGCTTCTAAAATGGTTTGTAAATTTTTAATGCTCATAATAGTTTTTATTTACACGTACTTGCTCTTTCTCTAGGTTAGTAAAATCGTTTTACTTGACAAAAATAATTTTTTTAAATTCCGCCGCTTACCCGAAGCGTTAAACTTTTTCTTAAACCCTAGATCAATTCCAACAAATGGTATCAGAGCTATGGTAAAAAATATGCATGTACATGTAATTAAAATTATGAGCTTGAAAAATCGTTTTCGAAAGTTTACTAATTTTGTGACAAGTTAGAATTGTTTTCTTAGTTTTTTTTTTAGTTTATTGCTCGTGCCTTTAAATTAAAAATCATGTTGATTTTCTATGAGTTTGGGATGTTATTAAAACAAATTAGAATCAGTTCTAAAATTTTTTAATTTTTTATATTAAAAAAACGTGTTTTTAAGTTTGAGAAAATTTCGAGTTAATTTTGTGACTAGTTTTCTTGTCTTACTAGTTTCTTTTATTTGCTTGAATCGTTTTATGCTTGTTGTTATTTCTTTTATACCATGTTATTACCATGTTAATAAAATACAAATTAAAGCCTTAACAACTTCCTAAAACGTTCCGTTACACTCGATTCTTTTTTCGCACTAAAAGTTCAACCTTTAATTATTTCAGTTTTCTTCGAGCTCGAGAAAACCCACAGTAAAAGTGGCATAATTCTCTGATCAGAATTCAAAATTTAATGATTCTTGAATCAAATTAACGGTCTGTCTGTCCTCTTTCCAATGCAACCGGTTTAAGGTCAAAAGGACATTGTAGCCGCCAGTTATGGCGATTTTACTCTAAGGTGCGCGGCTGTTCCGAAAATCCAGTTTTTTAGAAATCCGGATTTTCAGCCCCACTACCATGAGTTATAGAACTCTAATGAGAAAATTTTCTTGAGCAAAAATGTTTTTCTTATAAGATTATAAATATAATGTGAAAGATTAAAATGTTTTTATTTTTGAAAGTTAAATTGAAATCGAATTTTTACAAAACTAGTTTGAATTTTGAAAAACCGTTTTCATTTTCAAACTCGAAAATATTTTGTTATCCAAATCAAATAAGTTTTCAAAATGTTTTCAAAACTATATCTATATCACATATGTTCAAAATCTATATGCTCTTGAAAATTTGAGTGGGAGGTCTCTTCGTAGACAAGCCGAAAAATAAAAAAGATGTGTAATCTCAAACTTTCAAGTGTTCGAGTGAGTTGAAGTTCACACTTCCCTCATGCACTTTCCCCGAATAGAAAATAGGAAAAGATCCGAGTATGTACCTTGTGCCTTTATGCACTAACAATGCTCTGAACATGAACCTCTAGGATTCTTTTCTAGTTGTTCGCTCTATCGCTCTATAACTAGGAAATCCGTTTCCGAACTTATAAGAGTCGATGTACCAACTTCAAAAACTAAGTGGGAGGGTTATACTCGTTGTATGTAACCCACGATCCCCAACACTAATGAAAGAAGTAATTAACGTGAGACTAAGAGTCACTCTTGTGGCCCTCTCTTAAATGAGAGTACTCTATGGCGTTTTTACTCAGATCATTGCTCAATGAGCTACGTCTGAGAGTGAGACGATGAAGACAAGGCCTCCTCTTGGGGGATTTTTTTTTTCAAAGTTGATCTTTTGGACTAAGCGATTGGTTGCACACTTAGGCTCAATCCCTAGTAATCCTCCATTAAGGCTCTGCGAAAGGATGTGAGTGATCAAACCAATTTAAAAGGTGGCTAGTCAAAATTGGTGTATTGACATCTTGGCTAAGCATTAATGATGTGTCATTTACTTATAAATGAAGATTTTTTGCGGCCTTCTCTTGATGGAGTAAATTATCGTTTGGTTTATAACACCTTTGGATTTTATCAAATGTAAAAAACTAAAATCCTAAACCAAAGACTAATCATAAACTTGTTTCAACTCTTATAGGCAAAATGTCTCTCAACCCTCTCTCAACCATTCTTTCCTCGAATAAACTCGAAGGCGACAATTACGTCGACTGGAAACATAACCTCGACATAGTCCTTACTGTCGACAAGAAAAAATGGGTTCTCACCACCCCCTGTCCTCAAAAGAACGAAGATTCGACACAAGAGGAAAAAGACGCCCTGGCGGCCTGGTTTCGATCCGATGAGATTGCGAGGTGCTATATTTTGGCATCTATGAACAATGTATTACAACAACAACATCGTGACATCGAAACTGCCACCGATATGCTCTACAATCTCCATGAGATGTTTGGAGGTCAAGGACGTCAAGCTAGGCAACAAGCGGTCCGACAGTTTATGAATTGTCGCATGAAGGCTGGAACTCCCGTTAGAGATCATATGATGCTGATCATTGGCTATCTAAATGAAATGGAGATCCTTGGATCTGAGATTGATGGTGAGACTAAAATAGACATGATCTTAGAAACTATCCACGAGTCTTTTGATACCTTCAAGCTGAACTACTCCATAAACAAGCTAGAGTACACTGTTACCGAGCTTATGAAGGAGCTTCAAACCGCTGAGGGACTCACTATGAAAAACAGGGCTCAAGGAGAGGTACATGCTACTGCCTCCACCTCTAGATCTAAGAAGAGACCTCGCAAGGCCGAGAAGAAGAACCAACCTAAGGTTCAAAAGAAGAAGAAGACGCCAAAGACTCCGAAGGTGGACAAGTGCCACCACTGCAATGAGCCTGGTCACTGGCGTAGGAATTTCCATGCCTACCTCAAGACTAAGGAAAAATGTATTGTACTTATAACCGAAGCTTGTTTAGTAGCTGATAATGTATCATCGTGGATTATTGACTCCTCTTCTACTAACCATATTTGCTGCTCCTTAACTGGTTTTAGGAAAAGCAAAAGCTTAGAGGATGGCGACTTCTGCTTCAACTGGGGTGATGAGAGCATGGTGTCTGCGAAGGCTGTGGGATCCGTGACGCTGTCTTTTGAAGATCGCACTTTAAATTTGAATAATGTTTATTATGTTCCTTCCTTTGGGAAAAACCTAATATCTGTTGCTCAACTTTTCGAGCAAGATTATTATTTAAAGTTTATAAAGAATGGAATTCGTATTTCTTTTTCAAATTCTTTTGTCACTGATGCATGTATGAAGAATGGTATTTTTTTACATTTATCCCACTCAACCTTCTCTTTTAGACACCGAAATAGATAACGATCTAATTAGGGAGCCAAAAAGGATCAAACTCTCTGAATCCTCCGATCTAACAAAATCAACATATCTCTGGCACTTAAGACTTGGTCATATCAATCTAGACAGGATTAAGAGACTTGTGAGGGACGGTCTACTCCAAGCCTTTGCAATAGGTTCACTACCTACTAAGCGACCTTTCTCCGATAAGGGTCGAAGAGCCAATGAGCTGTTAGAACTAGTACATTCTGATGTATGTGGTCTGCTCAGTCAACAGGCACGTGGTGGATACGGTTTTGTCTATTTGCTCAAACACAAATCCGAGACCTTTAACGTATTTAAGGTCTTTAGGACTTTAGTGGAAAAGCAAACTGGCAAAGTGATCAAAACCCTTCGATCCGATCGAGGTGGTGAATATATGTCTAGAGAGTTCGATGACTTTCTTAAAGAAGAAGGTATCACTTCTCAGCTTACCGCACCTGGCACACCTCAACAAAACGGAGTGTCAGAGAGAAGAAATTGAACTCTTATGGAGATGGTTAGATCAATGATGAGTTACTCATCACTCCCTATTTCCTTTTGGGGATATGCCCTCGAAAGAGCCGCTTACATTCTGAACCAAGTTCCGTCCAAAATGGTTCTTGGTACTCCTTATGAATGATGGACTGGCCGTAAAGTAAATCTTGGCCGCATCAAAATTTGGGGTTGCCCTGCACATGTGTTGAGGCAAAAGACTAGCAATTTGGCTAGTAGGTCAGAATTGTGTATGTTCGTTGGATATCCAAAGGAAACCAAAGGTTTCATATTCTATAGTCCCGAAGACGATAAGACTTTCGTTAGCACGAATGCTCGTTTCCTTGAGGAGGACTTTATGAAGGATGCAAAACATAGAAGCAAAATTGTTCTTGAAGAAAAGTTGGGTGAGGAAGCTTCTACCTCATCTGTAAGAAATGTTCTCACCCCAACTGAAACACAACCTAAATCTTCAGAATCTCGACAAGTAGTACTTCGATGTAGTGGGAGGGCTACTTAAAAGCCTAACAGGTACATGTCCTATGGAGACTCTCTCGTAGCCGTCTCCGACATGGATGATCCTGTTTCCTATAGCCAAGCGATCGCTTGTTATGAATCAAACCTTTGGCTTCACGCCATGAAAGTTGAAATGCACTCGATGTATTTCAACTAAGTCTGGAGACTTGTAGACCTTCCTGAAGGGGTTAAACCCATAGGGTATAAGTGGATATACAAGAAGAAAAATGGTCTGGATGGGAACGTTGAGACGTTCAAAGCACGACTTGTGGCTAAGGGTTATACCCAACAAGAAGGGATTGACTATGAAGAAACCTTCTCGCTAGTCGCGATGCTTAAATCCATCCGCATACTTCTATCCATAGCTGCAGCTCCCGACTATGAGATCTGGCGAATGGAAGTCAAGACTGCCTTCCTGAATGGCAATCTTGACGAGCGCATTTATATGGCTCAACCAGACGGTTTCGTGGATAAAGGTCAAGAGACCAAGGTTTACTTAAGTCCATTTATGGACTAAAGCAAGCATCTAGGTCATGGAATATTAGATTTGATGAAACTGTGAAAAGCTTCGGCTTTGAACAGTCAATAGATGAGCCTTGTGTTTACAAGTTAATACACAAAGGCAAAGTTGTGTTTCTGGTACTATATGTCGATGATATATTATTCATAGGTAATGATGTGGCTAAATTATCTGAGGTTAAGGTCTGGCTGGCAAAGCAGTTCGATATGAAGGATCTAGGAGAAGCCGCGTACATTCTGGGGATCCAAATCTTTCGAGATAGGAAGAACCTGACTCTGTCGCTCTCTCAAGCATCTTATATTGATAATGTGATGGATTGCTTCTCGATGCAAGACTCTAAGATGGGCCAAACACCCTTTAGGCATGGAGTTTCACTCTCTAAGGACCAGTCTCCCAAGACTGCACAAGAGAATGAAGACATGAGAAAAATTCCTTACGCCTCAGCCGTAAGAAGTCTCATGTATGCTATGCTTTGCACTAGACCTGACATCTGTTTCGCCGTTGGCGTAGTTAGTCATTTCCAATCCAACCCTGGACCCGAGCACTGGACTGTTGTTAAGCATGTTCTTAAGTATCTTCAAAGAACTTGAAACTTGATGCTTACATACTCAGGTACTGACCTGACTATGACGGGATATACTGACTCCGACTTTCAAGCGGATAAGGATTCCAGGAAATCCACTTCAGGATCTGTGTTCATCCTCAATGGTGGAGCTGTTTTGTGGATGAGTATTAAGTAATCTTGCATTGCTGACTCCACAGTGGAAGCAGAATATGTGGCTGCTTGTGAAGCATCCAAAGAGGCTGTATGGCTTAGAAAATTCCTTAAGTATTTGGAAGTTGTTCCAAACGTCGACGAGCCCATGACCCTTTATTGTGATAATAGTGGGGCTGTTGCTAACTCAAAGGAACCTCGAAGCCATAAGCGCTCTAAACATATTGAGAGGAAATACCATTTGATTCGAGAGATCGTGCAGCGCGGAGACGTGGACAAGTGAAGAAAATTTAGAAATGCCTTCTAGAAGGCCTTCTTGGCCGCCCAACCCAAAGGAGAAAAAGGGAGATTATTTTGTGCATAAATGTATCAAGATACTTGCAAAAAGAAAACGAGGAAACAAATTTCCTCTACGAGGAAGGTGGGATTTCGGCCAAAGCTAAGGGGGAAGCAAAAGAGGAAACAAATCCAAGGCTTCTAGAAGCCCTATTTGGCCGTGTGACTCAAGTGGAGAAGGAGGGAAATTTGGCTCATGAATATGTGATAGTCTATAGAAGAGGAAACTACCTTATTGAAGGTGAGACCTCTCCTATAAATAGAGCCCTCATTCTTCACATTTAATTCATCCCAAGTTTTAGAGATTGAGAGCTTCTCTCTCTAGCTTGGCCGCCCCTTCTCTCTCTCTCTCTCTCTCTCTAAGTTTTCTTTCATTTTTGTTTTGGCATCTAGTTCCTCATTTGATTTAGTAATTTTAGCTCTTCGACTTTGAGACTTGTTCTCGAGTCGTCTTGCTTAAAAGTGCCTACTTTCTAATTCATTTTCTCTCGAGTAATTAAAGTGATAGAAACTTTCGTGGTTGCTCGAGTTGGCGAGGAACGAAGAGAGACGTGCTGCGAGGAGAGACGAACATTTTCAACCTTCCGAAGGCTCATCAACGTTCAAGCTTCTAAAAAGGTTAGTAAATTTTTAATGCTCATAATAATTTTTATTTACACGTACTTGCTCTTTGTCTAGGTTAGTAAAATCGTTTTACTTGTCAAAAAGAAAATTTTTAAATTCCGCCGCTTACCCGAAGCGTTAAACTTTTTCTTAAACGCTAGATCAATTCCAACAAATGAATGTGTCAAAACAGTAAGCAAAGAGAGTGAATTGTTTATTAATTTATTGGAAGCAACTACAAAAGAGAAAGAGTTTGACAAGAAGCGAAGTCAATCACCGAACTCGTGAGAACAGAAAGCAATATATTTCGAGATTCAAAAAGGAAAAAGAGGTGCCTAAATCTCCTATGGTCGAAGAGATTTATACAGAGACGAAGCACGAGATTCTCGGAGACACGTGCAGTCAACTTCCTTCTTCATCGCCTCGTTTGTCGCCACGTCGCTTCCTTATTTGAAATGGCTTGGGGAACTCATCAACTTTCCGAATCTTAAGGTGAGATCTCTCTGACTTCAACGTCGTCAAGGCATACTTTAGAGACGAGTCGAGCTTGCAAGACCATTTGGTACAGGCTCAAATAATTTCGTTATTTGGTTATTTTGACGAGGATTAAATAATCAAATTATTTAATAGAATTTTATTGGAGATTGGGCCGAGTTATACTCCCACAACTTCGTTATTCTACATGAAACTAGTTAATTCTATTAAATTTTGTTTATTAATGTTATAGATAAAACTAATTATAATGAATTGCACACTAATCTTAATTAAACATATCATATGACATATTATAGATGAAACTCATTAATTCTAATTGCTTACTAATTTAAATTGGTCTATAATTTACTCTACTGCTCATTAGAACCACGATTTATCTATCGACTAGTAGATTAACTCTAATTTTCAGTAGAACCACTTGTAATATTGATCTACTGACCAGTAGATTAGCACGAATGCTCAGTAGAACAACTAGTAATATTGATCTAATGATTAGTAGATTAGCTCAAATGCTCAGTAGAACGACTAGTAATATTGACATACTAACCATAGATTAATTCTAATGCTCTAGTAGAACCAATAGTCATATTGATCTACTGACCAGTAGATTAGCTCTCATGCTCAGTAGAAACACTAGTAATATTGATCTACTAATTTGTGAAACCTGAATCTTAGCCTTAAAAAAAATTAATTAGAGTTTGTTTGTATGAGAAACCCTTATTTGAGTTATATGGCTTGGTGGTATGTATGTTTTCTTTTTCTCTAATTGTTATGCTGACTTCAAATTTAAGTTCGGGAGATGATTTCTCTTCGAGATAAATTTAAATCTCATAAATTTTTTTATCATGAATTATTAAAAAAAAAACCTGTATATATGTATATGTATAATATTGTTGATATATGTAATTCTAGTATAAGCTAGTATGTTCAGTTTATACATTTATTATATATGATTTACATTGGTTAATATATATATATTATCAATACATATATAATAGATATACATTACCTTAACTTACTTTACAAATATATATATATATATATATATATATATATATATATATATATATATATATATATATATATATCACGTCTTTATCTTTTATATTTAGATATTTGGTTACTCTATATATATTGTGTCAACAGAATTCAAAAAGAAAAAAAAAGAAGCAAGTTTTGTGGTTAATAAATGGCCTTGATTATGCCATAATCGAATCTGATCTTTTTGCCAATTGAGATTGATACGGCAAGTTAAAAATTGTTTCAAGGCTCTTTTCTCTTCAGACCATATACCACACACATTCAAAATTTCATTTCTCTCATCCTCTTCCTCAGATGCTTTACAAATTCTCTTTTTCTTCTTCTATCAAAGAAAAAAAAAACCATAGTCACCATATTATAGTTTCCACTACTCTATTTTGAAAGCCTTAGGACTATTTTCTAACAAGGTTTTCACAACTCTCAAGGTATTTTCGAAAATATTTATCTCTCACTGTTTTTGGTATTTTCTTTTCAGTAATTATGTTTATTTCTAAAGAATTCTAAAGTAAATACGTTTTGATTTCATCACATTTCAGGGCAGTAAGAAAACGTGTTTACTTTAAATAGCTACGAATTTTATTTTGAGCCAATAATTTTAAACATGAACTTTTTTCATGATTTTTGCATAAACCGTTTTTATTCTAAAAATATTTTACCATTGGTACGTAGAACCTTTTTTTTTCATGATCCAAACAACGTGTTTTGATTTTTAATAAAATAGATACAAAACGAATTTTTATTTGAAATTTTTATACCAAAATATTCAAGATGTTTGTAATACATATTTTAAATTTCGAAATTTTTGGACTAACCTGGTTTTTCTAAAAATCAAGTATGATCAGTACGCAAACTTTTTATTTTTGTTTTAAACAGCATGTTTTGTACTTTTTTTAAAATACTTGCAAAACTTATTTTGGCATGAAATTTTTATACGAGACACATATATTTGTTATTGTTATATATAAAAATAATTAGGATTTTTCTGTTACCAAAAGTATTTTTGTCAGTATTTATTTTAACAAGTGGTCAGATTTGTCCCGTTTTCTCTAAAACTCAATTTTTAGACAATATATGTTTAAGCAGGATTGCATCATGTTGGAGTCCGATTTTGGAACTTTAACCAAATAAGAAAATGTTTAAAATATTATTTCCTATTCTGTGGAATTTTCAAGAATTTTTCTCGGAAATTTTTGTTAATATGTGTTATATGATTGATTGTGTGATATAACACATATTAACAAAAAATTTATATGATTGATTGTGTGATATTTCTTATATGCGTGTATGTGTTATTGAGTGAATTGTGATTATTATGTTATGTCTTGCTATAATGAGTTTATGTACGAGTTTAGTACAACTTTGGCATAACATGGGAGGTCGCAGCCCCGTAGTTTGTTTCCAAAGTGTACACTGAAATTGGTAAGACTACTCTAGGGGCACCCCGAATAAAATATGATAAGACTTATGATACGAAAGACCATGTCATCGTTAGAACTAAAACACTAATGAATCGGTCATGCATTGCATTACTCATCTTTTTTGTGAGTTATAATTACTCTCGCTGAACGTTAGCTCATATTATGTTTATTCGTCCATATTGTAGGTAGATAACAAATGAACAAGTGAGGAGGGTGGATCAGCGGCGTTCGATGGCTAAAGGGTTGGGTTGTAATTCCGCTCGCTTATTTAAAAGACTTCCGCTACGCAATTTTCTATACAATCGGTTTGAGATTTTTATGCTTAAGATACTTTCCAATTTTAATTTAGTTTTGCAAAACTGAAGTTGAATTTTTATGGTTTTATTTTCGTTGAATATTCCAACCATCTACTTTAGTTTGGAATTCCGAATTACGTATTTCTCTTATTTTCATCAAATGTTTTTGTATGATTTCAAATGTTGGTTATTTTCAAAGTTGTTTTATTTTAAAATCTAAACTTTATAAATAAATGAAATGATGTTTAAAAGAAAATTTATCCATTATTTTTTGTCTAAGTAAAGGAATTAAGCTTAGTATGACGGTCCGAAAATCCGGGTCATCACAGTTAGTATCAGAGCAATGAACCTACGAACACCCTCGCTATTCGATCGCACGGCTGCATCTCCTACTCTAGTAAGTTAGTTTGTTTGAGTGTGTTTATTTCTTAGTATTTTTTTTCACTTGGATGCCTATGTCGAAGAATTTGAGGACAGCCACCCGAGAGGTTCAAGCCGACCGTAAGGCTTTTGAAGCCTTCATGAACTCGAATCCCCCAACACTTTTTGGAGACGGAAGACCAGATGATTGTGCACTTGCTTGGTGTACAAACATGGAGGAACGTTTCCGTCTGCTGAAGATATGTGGTCCTATGCAGCTCAGTCTGGCAGCATGCCAACTTAAGGTCCCAGCACTCTCCTATTGGAAGGAGAAGCTCAGGAAGCACCCAAGTGCGGAGTGGAACATAATGAAAGAAGGTATCCTACGCAACTTCACCACAAAAGGATTTGACAAAAAGATCACGAGACAGATCTATCGTCGAAATTTTGAGACATGGAGGATGATGCCTGAAGAAACGTTCGAGGATTACTACCACCGATTTAACAACACTTTTAGCCGCCGGCCGATATCAATTAGTGATGAAGAGCTGATTCAGCTATTTTGGGATAAACTATCCGATTTCGAGAAAAATATGGGGGAAGCTAAATTTTGCAAACCCCCTTCAAAGCCTTCTGGATCTACGCTTGAAGAATTCATTTCAGACATGGAATTCCTCATATATCCGTCGGCATGGTTTAGAAGAAATTATCCTTCCGGCAGTGATGATGAAGATGTAGATGGAGACTCGCTGGATGATTGGAGAATGGGATCACCCGGAGAAGACTCGGAGGAAGACCCACGAGGATTAATTTCTTCTTGCTATTCTAAACTTTTGATTTATTTGTCTTTCCCTAAAGTTTGAAATACCTTTTATACGCTTGTTATGGTTTTGGTTTTGCTTTAGTATGAGTGATATGCTCGAATTGGATTGCGTGTTTTAGTCATTTTTTTTTATGGGAAATGCACTATTCTTTAAATAATTTTATAAAGTTTTATGTATGGGTTTGTTGTGTTTTTATTTTCTATAATCGATCATAATAGTTCTAGTTGCCAAAAATCCTAATCATAAATATGTCTTCAAGAGTTTAGATGGAAAACGTCCATGCTGCTCATGGACGGGGTATAGGAAGGGCACGAGGCCGAGGAAAAGGAAGAGATAGAGTTGCCACTGAGGTTCCTAATCAAGATACCCCTCAGGCAGCCTCTTTCCCCGAACAACAAGAAGTAGAACATCCACATGGCTCTGCCCCTGCTGCTCAGCCAGCTGGCCAACCTGATCTAGCAGTTCTAGTTACCACCTTACTACATCGTATCGAAGCTCAAGAAGTCGAGATACACGAGTTGAGGAACCGGCTTCATCAAGAAAATGAAGAGGTTGAAGAAGGGGAACAATCGCCACCGCTAGCCCATGTTCCATTGCATGCGACGGGCACAAGCTGTTCCTCAGGGTGTACCTCAAATTTGTCAAGTCAATGTTGATGTTGCCTATTCGAGAGGTTCATGAGGATGAGAGCCCCCAAATTCGAAGGATCGACCGACCCGTTAATAGCTGACGAGTGGATATCGGAGATCAAGATGATCTTCAACTTCATGAACATAACCGAGCAGGAGAAGGTTATATGTGCCTCATTTGTCATGAAGAAAGACGCACATTGCTAGTGGGAAACAGTGGCAACAAGGAGGGATGTGTGAACTATGACTTGGGATGACTTTTTGGAAGAGTTCACCAAGAAGTATTTCAACATGAGGGCAATGAATGTTCAACAAAAGGAATTTGCGGAGCTTAAACAAGGCTCGATGACAGTGATTGAGGAGGTTAGTAAGTTCAACCAATTGGCGAGACTGTGCCCATACTTCGTTCCGACAGAGACCGAAAGGGTCAGACGTATGATGAGCATGTTCCGACCAGAGTTGGCTTTAGCCATTGATAGTGGAAGTCGACAACCTACCACGGTTGCCGATTATCTCGAACGTGACATGCGAGCTGAGTATCACTTGATCCAAGTGAAGGAGGAACGGGCCCAATTTTATAAGGCTCAGAAAGAAGATAGAGGTCAAAACAAGGGTCCCGACACCAATAAGAAGCCAAACCAACCAAGTAACCACCAACTTAACCATAACAATCAAGGCTTCAAGGTGTAACCCCAAGGAAATGGGAATGGGAAGAAAATGACTCATTCCGATAATGGAAGTAACGCCAACAACAAGGTCAATGTAAAGGGAACAAATTTTCCAGTACGCAAGACTTGTGGAAAGATGCATCCTGGAGAGTGCCGGAGAGGGACCGTGACCTGCTTCATGTGTGGTCAGTCGGGTCACTTCCTCAAGGACTGCCCGAAGCCGAATTTTGTTCAGAGCGACTCAACTACATGCCGACCGCACTAGAAGGCCACAAATCTCTTTTGGTCGTTTGGAAGCACCTACATCCACCTAAATGCCACCACCAGCTCAAGCTCATATCTACACCTACACCAACGCCGATGCCTTAGCCAGCTCTTCGAATGTAGTCCCAGGTTAGCTTCCTATAGCTCATCTTGATGCCTTAGTATTGTTTGACTCTGGTGCTACGCATTGCTTTATTTCGTTAGAACTGGCTAGGAGATTAGGCGATAGTGCAGGACAGCATTACTGTCTGGCGATATTTTGTTATTGGAATACTATCTCAAAGATGTATCGATAATTATAAGTGGACAAGAGCTAAAGAGTGACTTCACTGTCTTAGAAATGAAAGACTTTGATGCCATCTTGTGAATGGACTTCTTAGTTGAGAATAATGCAGTGATCGATTGTCGGAAAAAAAGAGTAACCTTCAAACCGGTGATGAGGAAAAGGTTCACCTTTGTAGGAAGACCACTCGCGAAACGAAAGATGATGGTGTCAACATTGCAAGCTAAGAGTTGATGAGTAAAGGAAGTCATGGATACCTAGCGTTGGTGGTGGACAAGACGAAGAAGGTCGAAACAAATCCACAAGATGTGCTAGTGGTGAGGGAATATGTTGACGTTTTTCCTGAAGATCTATTTGGTTTGGCGCCCGAACGCGAGATTTCTTTCACAATCGAGTTACTACCTGGAATAGGTCCAATTTCCAAAGCACCCTATCGTATGGCCCATGCCGAGCTCAAAGAATTACAATCACAACTCCAAGAGTTTTTAGATAAATGATTTATTCGCCCTAGTCATTCACCTTGGGGAGCACCCGTTCTATTTGTCAAAAAGAAAGATGGGTCTTTCCGCATGTGTATTGACTACCGAGAGCTAAATAAGGTAACAGTCAAGAATAAGTATCATCTTCCAAGGATTGATGACTTGTTTGACCAACTCAAGGGGGCGAAGGTATTTTCAAAGATAGACTTGCGATCCGGCTACCATCAATTACGGGTCAAGGAGGATGACATCCCGAAGACAGCTTTTCGCACCCACTATGGTCATTATGAGTTTACTGTCATGCCTTTTGGACTCACTAATGCCCCAGCAGCATTCATGGATATGATGAATAGGATATTTAGGGACGTTTTGGATAAGTTTGTCATTGTCTTTATTGATGACATACTGATTTACTCTAAGAGCGTCGAGGACCACGAAGATCACCTACGAGTCGCACTTCAGATGCTGAGACAACATCAGTTATATCCCAAATTCTCGAAGTTTGAATTTTGGTTGGATAAAGTGAATTTTCTCGGACACGTGGTTTCTAAAGACGGAATCTACGTCGATCCTGCCAAGATAGAATCTGTGAATGATTGGAAGCCACCTTGAAGTGTGACAGAGATAAGGAGTTTTCTTGGTCTAGCAGGTTATTATAGAAGATTTGAATAAGGATTTTCTGTATTAGTTGTTGTCGCACGAAAAAGAACAACGATTAGATACCTCGGGCGGTTCAATCCAAGGCCGGACCAAGTGACCGCGCCCGGGCCAAAACTGGGAGCTCGTAGACCGAGCTGCACCCTCCAGACCCTGAGGTGTGTTTTGGGAGGTGTGACCGTGCCAAAGGTTGGCTGCCTACGTACCCTTTAGTCGGGATCAGGTCAGAACGTAGTTGAATTTGTATGTTGAGGGCTATCTTGGGCTCGGAGGCTTGAGAACCCAAGGCTTTAGAGTAGGACCCAGCTCGTAGATTCTAGTGAAGACTTTAGAAGGGTCGCTTGCCTCGTAGCTCGGAGTTCTAGCTCAATGGCCAAGAAGCTGGAGAGCAGTGTGTACTGCAGAGGCTCGGGTCGCAGAAAAGGAGCGCCCTCCCTCTCGTGGAGGGGGGTCCTTGTATTTCTGAGTCGAGGGAGGAGGAGCGCGCGCTCTTGGAAATATCACAAGAGTGCGGGAGAGGAGAGAATTCTCGAGTGAGAAGTGTTGTGGGAGAATTGGGATTTGTTGGAATGAATCATGATGATTTTTCCTTCCCCAAGGGGGGGGGGGTATTTATAGTTGTGGAGAGAGGCCTTGGGCCGGCCCCTTGAGGCCCACCGGGTGGCCGGAAGCGGGGCGCGCGAGGGATCACGCCCAGGAGGGCGCATGGCGTGCGGGGGATCACGCCCAGGAGGGCGCAGGGCGCGCGGGGCGTGTCGTCTGGATGGGTATGGGGCGTGCCGGGCGCGGGACTTGGCCGGGCGTGGCGTGCCCGGCAGCAGGCGTGCCTGGCCGAGGCGTTGGGATTGCTCGGCCGAGGCAGCATGGGCGCTCGGCCGGGGCAGCAGGAGCACCCGGCCGAGGCAGCAGGGGCGCTCGGCCGGGGCAGTAGGGGCGCTCGGCTGGGGCGGCAGGGGCACACGGCCGAGGCGGCAAGAGCACCCGGCCGAGGCAGTAGGGGCGCTAGGCCGGGGCAGCAGGGGCGCTCGGCCGAGGCAGCAGAGGCGCTCGGCCGGGGCGCTGGGGCGTGCGCGAGCCAGGATGCCCGGGGCGCGGGAGCGCGCGGGGGCCGGGACGCCCGGGGGGTGTGGGAGCGCGGGCGGGCCGGGACGGCTGGGGCGCAGGGCGCGCGCGGGCCAGACGCGCTAGGGGGCGCTAAGGCCCACTGGGCCGGGGGAGCGGGTGTGCGTGGCCCCTGGGCCGTGGGTGCGTCAGGTCCCTCGGGCCTGGTGGGCCGGGGCCCGTTGGGCTTCCGGCCGGCGAAGCCCGGCCGGTCTTGAATTGTTTTTGAATTTCCGGCGTCCCGAAAACGACCGGTAACATTAGCTGCTCCAATCACTGCCCTCACGAAGAAAGATGAGAAGTATGAATGGACCGAGAAGTGTGAATAAAGTTTTCGTGAGTTGAAGAGAAGACTCACCACCGTTCCAATCCTTATAGTCCCTGAAGGTGGAGAACCTTTGTCAATCTACAGTGATGCATCAAAGATAGGTCTTGGTGCTGTGTTAATGCAAAATTGCAAAGTAGTGGCTTATGCGTCACGACAACTCAAAAACCACGAGAGAATTATCCTACTCATGATTTGGAGTTAGCCGCAGTGGTTTTTTCCCTCAAGATTTGGAGACAGTACTTGTATGGTATTCGGTGTGAGATATTTACCGATCATAAGAGCTTAAAGTACATTTTCACTTAGAAAGAGCTGAACATGAGACAAAGAAGGCGGCTAAAATTGGTTAAGGATTACGATTGTGGTATCCATTACCATCTTGGAAAGGCGAATGTGGTAGTTGATGCGTTAAGTAGGAAACGTGAGGCTAGGCTATCGATGATGCATGCATTATCTCCTCAACTCGTTGACGAAATCAACAGCATGGAAGTTGAAATTGTCACCCGGGGATTAGCCAACATGACCTTAAAATTGTTGGAATCGATCTAGGGATTAAGAAAATAATTAACGCTTTGGGAAGCGGCGGAATTTTAAAAATTTTCTTTTACAAGTAAAAACAGTTTTTTACTAACCTAGACAAAGTGCAAGTACATGTAATTAAAAACTAATATGAGCTAAGAAGTTTACTAACCTTTCTTGAAGCTTGATCTTTGAGAAGCTCTTAGAAAGTTGCAACGCTCGTCTCCCCTCGCAGCACGTCTCTCTTTCTTTCCTCGGCACCTCGAGCAACCACGAAAGTTTCTATCACTAAATCACTCGAGAGAAAAGGAATTAGTGAGTGGGCACTTTTAAACACTACGACTTAAGAACGAGTCTTGAAGTTGCAGAGCTAAACTCTAGGTCGAATGAGGACCTAGGTGCCAAAACAAAAAAATCGAAATTGAATAGAGAGAGAGAGAGGAGAGGGGCGGCCAAGCTAGAGAGAGAAGCTCTCAATCTCTAAAACTTGGAATGAATGAAAAGTGTGGAATGAGGCTCCTATTTATAGGAGAGGTCTCACCTTCAATAAGGTAGTTTCCTCTTCTATAGAATATCACATATTCATGAGCCAATTTCCCTTTTCCTTCATAGAGGTGCACGTCCAAGACAGAACAAGTAAGTCCTTGGATTTGTTTCCTCTTTTGTTTGCTTCTCTCTTGACCATATTTGGGCGCCCACATGCTTCCTCTTAGGGGAAATTTGTTTCCTCTTTTTCTTTTGGCAAGTATCATGATACATTTATGCACAAAATATTCTCTCTTCCTATGGGTATAATGGGCGCCTACTTTTCATCTAGAAGGAGCTTCTAGAAGCTTCTTCATTTGTTCATGACAACATGAGAAAGGCCCATTAAGAATTTTCAATAAAATTCTTATGAAATGAAATTAATCCACAAGGCCCAATGATCAAGTCATGACCGAGTGATGCATGTCATGAAAGGACCTTGTCAAAAAATTTATTGACATTCATTTCATCATATGTCTCAAAAGACAAAAATACCATTTTGACAATTTTCGTTCTTGTTTTGACTTAGCTTCCAGTTTAACTATTCCTATCGATGTGATTCGTGACAGTGACCTCATGGACCCAAATGAACAAAGCTTGAGCTAAACACTTGGACTCAAAAGTTCACAAACCTTTTCCAAGTTTAGTTTAATGCCAACTGACTCCACTAAAGAGCTGACACTGAAAATCTCTCGGTTCAAATGAATTTATTTTCTACTCAAGAATTCACCTAATTATAATGAGCGGATCCACTGAATATTATCTATGCTACCCTTCATGAATGTCATCAGCTAGTCGGGATTTACTAAATTACCATTTTACCCTTCTAGCTGTTATTTCCTCAACTCATTTGTCGCTTGTGAATAAGTTAGAAATAATGTATATGACGAGGAGCTAGCAAGCTACATTGTTTCATCCAAAAGAGTCAGGACTCAATTTGGACATTGGCCAGTTCATTTATTCACACTCCAAGGAACAAAGCATGAGGTGACATACATTGCATTTCAGCAATCTTGTACATGAATTCCATATCTATGAGAACTTCACAAAGTTACTCATGACATACTCACAACTTAGTACTTCACCAATAGGCCCAGTTCGGAATAATATAGTGAGTCCGAACTCTGACTTTCTCAAATGAGAATACTAAGGTGTGAAATGGCATGTCTCATTTCAGGATTAAGGTAAGCATGATGCAATTCATACATAGTGACTTCGAGACATAAGAGGTTAAATGGTTTGTTCTTATCTTGTCTCTAGAAGTGCACTGGTCAATTCAGTACCTTCGGAAGATACCTAGAAGAACTATAGAGTCTCCAACTCTCAATGCCTCATAACCAGACATCATAGATTCTTCTAACAATCATACTGAGGTCAATAGTCCTTCGACCCTTAGATTGCGAATATATCGTTTTAAGCAAACTACGAAGAGTTTGTTCATGCAAATCTACATTTGTCTCTTCGTAAGTTGTTAAGTTTGTTTATGGACTAAAAGACTAAGGTTTTATCATAAAGCTTCAAACAAAGAAAGAATGAATGAACGTTTCAACTTTATTATTAATGAATAAGCAATTACAAGCAAGAGTCTTCGTAAGACTATATGACATCAAATGTACATAAATAGACACTACTACTCTTCTTGTGGGCACCATTGACAACAAACTCCCACTTGACTCAAAGAAGATGTGAGTAGTCCTACATGCCTAATCCCTCTCGAAGTTGGTCGAAGACCATGTTCGCTTGGGCGTTGGTGAATGGATCTGCCAGAGATCTACTTCACCTCCACGTCTCCGCGTTGCGCGATCTCTCGAATCAAATGGTATTTCCTCTCAATATGTTTAGAGCGCTTATGGCTTCTAGGTTCCTTTGAGTTAGCGACAGCCCCACTATTATCACAATAAAGGGTCATGGGCTCGTCGACATTTGGAACAACTTCCAAATACTTAAGGAATTTTCTAAGCCATACAGCCTCTTTGGATGCTTCACACGAAACCACATATTCTGCTTCCATTGTGGAGTCAGCAATGCAAGATTGCTTAATACTTCTTCACACAACAGCTCCACCATTAAGGATGAACACAGATCCCGAAGTGGATTTCCTGGAATCCTTATCCGCTTGAAAATCGGAGTCGGTATAACCCGTCATAGTCAGGTCAGTACCTGAGTATGTAAGCATCAAGTTCCCAGTTCTTCGAAGATACTTAAGAACATGCTTAACAGCAATCCAGTGCTCGGGTCCAGGGTTGGATTGGAAATGGCTAACTACGCCAACGGCGAAACAGATGTCAGGTCTAGTGCAAAGCATAGCATACGTGAGGCTTCCTACGGCAGAGGCGTAAGGAATTTTCCTCATGTCTTCAATCTCTTGTGCAGTCTTGGGAGACTGGTCCTTAGAGAGTGAAACTCCATGCCTAAAGGGTGTTTGGCCCTTCTTGGAGTCTTGCATCGAGAAGCGATCCATTACCTTATCAATATAAGATGCTTGAGAGAGCGACAGGGTCCGGTTTTTCCTATCTCGAAAGATTTGGATCCCCAGAATGTACGCGGCTTCTCCTAGATCCTTCATATCGAATTGCTTTGCCAGCCAAACCTTAACCTCAGATAACTTACCCACGTCATTACCAATGAGTAGTATATCATCGACATATAGCACCAAAAACACAACTTTGCCTTCGTGTATTAACTTGTAAACACAAGGCTCATCTATTGACTGTTCAAAGCCAAAGCTCTTTACAGTTTCATCGAATCTAATATTCCATGACCTAGATGCTTGCTTTAATCCATAAATGGACTTAAGCAACTCACAAACATTGGTCTCTTGACCTTCTTCCACGAAACCGTCTGGTTGAGCCATGTAAATGCGCTTGTCAAGATTGCCATTCAGAAAGGCTGTCTTGACATCCATTTGCCAGATCTCATAGTCGAGAGCTGCAGCTATGGATAGGAGTATGCGGATGGATTTAAGCATCGCGACTGGCGAGAAGGTTTCTTCATAGTCAATCCCTTCTTGTTGGGTATAACCCTTCACCACAAGTCGTGCTTTGAACGTCTCGACGTTCCCATCAGGACCCCTTTTCTTCTTGTATATCCACTTACACCCTACGGGTTTAATCCCTTCAGGAAGGTCTACAAGTTTCCAGACTTTGTTGACATACATCGAGTGCATTTCAACTTTCATGGCGTTAAGCCAAAGGTTTGATTCAGAACAAGCCATCGCTTGGCTATAAGAAACAGGGTCATCCATGTCGGAGACGGCTACAAGAGAGTCTCCATAAGACATGTACCTGTCAGGCTTTTGAGTAGCCCTCCCACTACGTCTAAGTACTACTTGACGAGATTCTGATGAGTTAGGTTGTGTTTCAGTTGGGGTAATAACAGTTCTTACAGATGAGGTAGAAGCTTCCTCACCCAACTTTTCTTCAAGCACAATTTTGCTTCTAGGTTTTGCATCCTTCATAAAGTCCTCCTCAAGGAAACGAGCATTCGTGCTAACGAAAGTCTTATCGTCCTCGGGACTATAGAAAATGAAACCTTTGGTTTCCTTTGGATATCCCACAAATAGGCACAATTCTGACCTACTAGCCAACTTGCTAGTCTTTTGCCTCAGCACGTGTGCAGGGCAACCCCAAATTCGGATGCGGCCAAGATTCACTTTACGACAAGTCCATCGTTCATAAGGAGTACCAGGAACCGTTTTGGACGGAACTTGGTTCAGAATATAGGCGGCTGTTTCAAGGGCATATCCCCAAAAGGAAAGAGGGAGTGATGAGTAACTCATCATTGATCTAACCATCTCCATAAGAGTTCGGTTTCTTCTCTCTGACACTCCGTTTTGTTGAGGTGTGCCAGGTGCGGTAAGCTGAGAAGCGATACCTTAAATACGTTAAAGGTCTCGGATTTGTGTTTGAGCAAATAGACAAACCCATATCGTGAGTAATCATCGGTGAAGGTAACGAAGTATTCGTATCCTCCACGTGCCTGTTGGTTGAGTGGACCACATACATCAGAATGTACTAGTTCCAGCAACTCAGTGGCTCTTCGACCCTTATCAGAGAAAGGTCGTTTAGTCATTTTTCCTTCTATGCAGGATTCACAAGTAGGTAGTGAACCTATTGCAGAATCTTGGAGTGGACCGTCCCTCACAAGTCTCTTAATCCTATCCAGACTGATATGACCAAGTCTCAAGTGCCAGAGGTATGTTGATTTTGTTAGATCGGAGGATTCACAAAGTTTGATCCTCTTTGGTTCCCTAATTAGATCGTTATCTATTTCGGTGTCTAATAGAGAAGGTTGAGTGGGATAGATGTAAAAAAGAGACCATTCTTCATACATGCATCAGTGACAAAAGAATTAGAAAAAGAAATACGTATTCCATTCTTTATAAACTTTAAACAATAATCTTGCTCAAGAAGACGAGCAACGGATATTAAGTTCTTCCCAAAGGTAGGAACAAAATAAACATTATTCAAGTTTAAAGTGCGGTCTTCAAAAGACAGCGTCACGGATCCCACAGCCTTTGCAGACACCAGGCTCCCATCACCCCATTTGAAACAGAACTCGCCTTCATCTAAGCTTTTGGTTTTCTTGAAACCATTCAAGGAATAGCAAATATGGTTAGTAGCAGCGGAGTCAAGAATCCACATTGATACATTATCAGCTACTAAGCATGCTTCGGTAACTAGTACAATACTATGTTCCTTTGCTTTGAGATAGGCGGGACAATTCTTTTTATCGGCCTTGTAAGATCCTTTCTCAGTTCTAGAGGTGGAGGCTTTGTGCTCAGTAGCATGTGCCTCTCCTTGATTCCTCTTTCTCTTAGTGAGACCTACAGTAGTGTGAAGTTTCTCCATAAGCTTGGAAACAGTGTACTCTAGCTTGTTAATGGAGTAGTTCATCTTGGAGGTATCAAGAGATGCGGGGAGAGTTTCTAAGATCACATCTATGACATTCTTCCCATCAATCTCAGATCCTAGGATTTCCATTTTACTCAGATGACTAATGATCAATATCATAAAGTCTCGAACAGGAGTCCTAGCCTTCATGTGACAGTTCATAAACTGTCGGACTGCTTTTTGCCTTGCTTGACGCATTTGCCCTCCAAACATCTCATGGAGATTGGTGAGCATGTCGGCGGCAGTCTTGATGTCACGATGTTGTTGTTGCAACACATTGTTCATTGATGCTAAGATATAGCACCTCACAATCTCATCGGAACAGAGCCAGGCCGCCAAGGCGTCTTTGTCCTCTTGAGTTGAATCATTATTCGTCAGAGGAGGACACGGGGTGGTGAGTACCCATTTGTGCTTGGTAAGGATTATGTCGAGGTTATGTTTCGAATCTACGTAGTTATTGACTTTGAGTTTATTCGAGGAAAGGATGAACGAGAGATGTTTGCGAGACATGTTGCTTATTTAAGTTGAAACAAGTTTATGATTAGTCTTTGGTTTAGGATTTAAGTTTTATTAAGACTTTTATAAAATCCAAAGGTGTTATAAACCAAACGATAATTTACTCTCTCAAGAGAAGGCCGCAAAAAATCTCCTTTTATAAGTAAATGACACATCATTAATGCTAAGCCAAGATGTCAATACATCTATTTTGACTAGCCACCTTGTAAATTGGTTTGATCACTCACATCCTTTCGCAGGGCCTCAAGGGAGGATTACTAGGGATTGAGCCTAAGTGTGCAACCAACCACTTAGTCCAAAAGATCAACTTTGAAAAACAATCCCCCAAGGGGAGGCCTTGCCATCATCGTCTCACTCTCGGACGTAAGTACTCTCATTTAAGAGAGGGCCACGAGGGTGACTCTTAGTCCGGCAACACTTGCACTTTTCATTAGTGTTGGGGATCGTGGGTTACAAACAACAAGTATAACCCTCCTACTTAGTTTTTGGAGTTGGTTCATCGACTCTTATAAGTTCGGAAACAGATTTCCTAGTTAGAGAGCGACAGAGCGAACAACTAGAAGAGAATCCTAGATCGACATGTTCAGAGTAGTATTAGTGCATAAAGGCACAAGGTACATACTCGATCTTTTCCTATTTTCTATTTCGGGAAAGTGCATGAGGGAAGTGTGAACTTAAACTCACTCGAACACTTGAAAGTTTGAGATTACACATCTTTTTATTTTTCGGCTTGTCTACAAGGAGACCTCCCACTCAAATTTTCAAGAGCATATAGATTTTGAACATATGTGATATAGATATAGTTTTGAAAACATTTTGAAAACTTATTTGATTTGGATGACAAAATATTTTCAAGTTTGAAAGTGAAAACGGTTTTTCAAAATTCAAACTAGTTTTGTAAAAACTCAATTTCAATTAAACTTTTCAAAAATCAAAACATTTTAATCTTACACATCATGTTTATAATCATATGAAAAAAAATTTTGCTCAAGAAAATTTTCTCATTAGAGTTCTATAACTCATGGTAGTGGGGTTTGAAAATCCGGATTTCTAAAAAACTGGAGTTTCGGAACAGCCGCGCACTTCGGAGTAAAATCGCCATATCTGGCGGCTCCGATATCCTTTTGAGCCGAAACCGGTGGCATTGGACAGAGGACAGACAGAGCTTTAATTTGATTCAAGAATAATTAAATTTCTATTTCTGAGCAGAGAGTTATGCCACTTTTAATGCGGGTTTACTCCAGCTCGAAGAAAAAGAAATAATTAAAGCTTGATCCTTTTTAGGTGCGAAAAAGAATCGAGTGTAACGGAACGTTTTATGAAGGTTGTTAAAGATTTTATTTGTGTTTTATTAGCAAGGTAATAACAAGGCATAAAAGAAATAACAACAAGCATAAAACGATTCAAGTAAAAATAAGAAACTAGTAAGACAAGAAAACTAGTCACAAAATTTTACTCGAAATTTCTCAAACCTTTAAAACACGTTTTTCAATATAAAAATTAAAAACTTTTAGAACTGATTCTAATGTGTTTTAAAAACATCCCAAACTCATAGAAAATCAACATGATTTTTAATTTAAAGGCAAGAGCAATAAATTAAAAAAAATCTAAGATTCTAACTTGTCACAAAATTAGTAAACTTTCGAAAACGATTTTCAAGCTCATATTTTTAAATACATGTACATGCTAATCTTTGACAATAGCTCTGATACCATTTGTTGGAATCGATCTAGGGTTTAAGAAAATAATTAACGCTTCGGGAAACGGCGGAATTTTAAAAAATTTCTTTTACAAGTAAAAACAGTTTTTTACTAACCTAGACAAAGTGCAAGTACATGTAATTAAAAACTAATATGAGCTAAGAAGTTTACTAACCTTTCTTGAAGCTTGATCTTTGAGAAGCTCTTAGAAAGTTGCAACGCTCGTCTCCCCTCGCAGCACGTCTCTCTTTCTTTCCTCGGCACCTCGAGCAACCACGAAAGTTTCTATCACTAAATCACTCGAGAGAAAAGGAATTAGTGAGTGGGCACTTTTAAACACTACGACTTAAGAACGAGTCTTGAAGTCGCAGAGCTAAACTCTAGGTCGAATGAGGACCTAGGTGCCAAAACAAAAAAATCGAAATTGAATAGAGAGAGAGAGGAGAGGGGTGGCCAAGCTAGAGAGAGAAGCTCTCAATCTCTAAAACTTGGAATGAATGAAAAGTGTGGAATGAGGCTCCTATTTATAGGAGAGGTCTCACCTTCAATAAGGTAGTTTCCTCTTCTATAGAATATCACATATTCATGAGCCAATTTCCCTTTTCCTTCATAGAGGTGCACGTCCAAGACAGAACAAGTAAGTCCTTGGATTTGTTTCCTCTTTTGTTTGCTTCTCTCTTGACCATATTTGGGCGCCCACATGCTTCCTCTTAGGGGAAATTTGTTTCCTCTTTTTCTTTTGGCAAGTATCATGATACATTTATGCACAAAATATTCTCTCTTCCTATGGGTATAATGGGCGCCTACTTTTCATCTAGAAGGAGCTTCTAGAAGCTTCTTCATTTGTTCATGACAACATGAGAAAGGCCCATTAAGAATTTTCAATAAAATTCTTATGAAATGAAATTAATTCACAAGGCCCAATGATCAAGTCATGGCCGAGTGATATTAAGTCATCAAATGAACTTGTCAAAAAATTTATTGACATTCATTTCATCCTTTGTCTCAAAAGACAAAAATACCCTTTTGACTATTTTCGTTCTCGTTTTGACTTAGCTTCCAGTTTAACTATTCCTATCGATGTGATTCGTGACAGTGACCTCATGGACCCAAATGAACAAAGCTTGAGCTAAACACTTGGACTCAAAAGTTCACAAACCTTTTCCAAGTTTAGCTTAATGCCAACTGACTCCACTAAAGAGCTGACACTGAAAATCTCTCGGTTCAAATGAATTTGTTTTCTACTCAAGAATTCGACCTAATTATAATGAGCGGATCCACTGAATATTATCTATGCTACCCTTCATGAATGTCGTCAGCTAGTCGGGATTTACTAAATTACCATTTTACCCTTCTAGCTGTTATTTCCTCAACTCCTATGTCGCTTGTGAATAAGTTAGAAACAATGTATTGACGAGGAGCTAACAAGTCACATTGTTTCATCCAAAAGAGTCAGGACTCAGTTTGGACACTGGCCAGTTCATTTATTCACACTCCAAGGAACAAAGCATGAGGTGACATACATTGCATTTCAGCAATCTTGTACATGAATTCCATATCTATGAGAACTTCACAAAGTTACTCATGACATACTCACAACTTAGTACTTCACCAATAGGCCCTGTTCGGAATCACATAGTGAGTCCGAACTCTGACTTTCTCAAATGAGAATACTAAGGTGTGAAATGGCATGTCTCATTTCAGGATTAAGGTAAGCATGATGCAATTCATACATAGTGACTTCGAGACATAAGAGGTTAAATGGTTTGTTCTTATCTTGTCTCTAGAAGTGCACTGGTCAATTCAGTACCTTCGGAAGATACCTAGAAGAACTATAGAGTCTCCAACTCTCAAGGCCTCATAACCAGACATCATAGATTCTTCTAACAATCATACTGAGGTCAATAGTCCTTTGACCCTTAGATTGCGAATATATCGTTTTAAGCAAACTACGAAGAGTTTGTTCATGCAAATCTACATTTGTCTCTTCGTAAGTTGTTAAGTTTGTTTATGGACTAAAAGACTAAGGTTTTATCATAAAGCTTCAAACAAAGAAAGAATGAATGAACGTTTCAACTTTATTATTAATGAATAAGCAATTACAAGCAAGAGTCTTCGTAAGACTATATGACATCAAATGTACATAAATAGACACTACTACTCTTCTTGTGGGCACCATTGACAACAAAAATCAGATCTATTCGAGAGAATCAAAGAAGTGCAAGGACGTGATCCTGAGATGTCAAGGCTGAAGGACAATGCACTGGAAGGTCCAGAGTCAAAATTTTCTCTTGGGGAGAATGATGTACTGTTTTTCGATAGAAGGATCTGTGTACCCAACGAAAATGAGTTACGAAGACATATTTTGATCGAAGCACATGAGACTCCATATTCAGTCCAGCCAGGGTCCACGAAGATGTATCAAGGCTTTCGAGAACACTTTTGGTGGAATGGAATGAAGGGCGAAGTTGCAAAGTTTGTCAGTATTTGCCTTACATGCCAAAAAGTGAAGGTCGAACATCAACGACCAGCTGGAGAGTTACAACCAATCGAGATGTTCCTAAATGGAAGTGGGAACAAATACAAATGGACTTTGTGGTTGGGTTACCTAAGACAAATGAAGGTTATGATGCTGTATGGGTAGTGGTGGACCGTTTGACCAAATATGCCAGATTCATACCGATGAAAGTCACGTATTCCGTGGAGAAGTTGGCTGAACTATACGTTAATAACGTAGTGAGACTGCATGGCGTCCCTTTGTCCATCATCTCAGATCGTGACGATCGTTTCACTTCTAACTTCTGGAGGTGTGTGCAAAAGTCTATGGGATCGCAACTGAAGTTCAGTACTGCTTTTCACCCCCAGACGGATGACAAATCCGAAAGGACTATTTAGACTTTAGAGGATATGCTATGAGCATTGTTGCAAAATAACTCGCGCACGCTAGCGTACGTATGTGGCTCAAGTAATATAGAATGTAAATTCGAGTATCATACCCACAGAGAGTAGTGAAACAGGGATTTCCTAAAACTTGATGCTAATTAACTTCAAGTTAAATTAAGAAGATGTTTGTAACAAGAGTAATAATATAAACTAAAGCAGAGAATTAAATACGAGTTTTGCAAGAAGAGAAGGTACGGGTCAGGACTTCAACAGAGCTAACTAGGTCGGGGAGTTTCAGGTTCGAACAACAAATCTACTCCTATAAACCCTAATCTCACTTTGTCGAAAATATTCACTAGCCTATCTCGAGTGATCTAGCAAACCTATGCAATTGACGGATTATTATCCTCTCGGCTTATAATCCTATTAAAACAATCATACGCAATAAAACAAGAGTTCAAACGATTACATAAATTGCCTAGATTTTCTAACCTAGGATCAACTATGAAGCCATGAATAAACGCACGATTATCGATTCTCTCTCGAGTAATAAACAATCATAGATAACAGTTATAATGGTGATCAAGCATTAGACAGCATTAAACATGATTCATGACAAGCAATTTAATAGATGGAGCAAACAAGCATAATCCAACCTAACAAAATCCCCGTCCCATTGTTAACCCTAGCTACATCGTAACCCCATAAGAATCTAGCCGCTAAAGGAATCCATGATAATCACAACACAAAGCAAAATAATTAAAATCAATAAGATGAGCATGGAAAGCAAAAACAAATCCATATTGAAATTTAAACGAAGTTCAACGATAGCAATAAAATAAAAGTAAAGGAAGAAGGATAATTACTGGTTGTGAGTTCAAGTGAATCGCCAGAGTTGTCGATTCCAACAAAGAACACACACTCTCTCTCTCTCTCTCTCTCTCTAAGCAATGCTCTAAAAAAACAACCTAAAAGCAATAGGGAAACTAAAAATAAAAGACCAACTATGTTTCTAGGTTACAAGAGTGGTTTATATAGGAACTAGGGTGATTTTCAGCCCAAAATCTTCAAAAACGGAAATAAGTCATGCCAAAACCAAAGCCTCTCGCGGCGCGTGAAACAAAGGTCATGGCACGAGGATGTTTTCTGGAGGACGTCGCGGCGCGAGGAATGCTGGTGGAGGTGTTCCGCAAAAGCCGAAAGAACATCGTGGCGCGAGGAATGAGGGTCGCGGCGCGAGGAGCTCCATAATTCATCTTCTAATTCTTCTATGCTTTATTTTAACTCGTTTTTCGTCATAAACGCTTCTGTTTGTCATCAAATACTCCGACACTCTCTAAAAACACCATTTTCTTGAAATATTTTGTAAAAACTCACAAGAACCGTTAAAAACCACTTAAGGGCTAGCTAGATTCAAGTCAAATGATGGTGGATTTGCACGTAAAATACGCTCTCATCAACCCCCCCCCCCCCTCCCCCCCCCCCCCCCAAACTTGAACTTTGCTTGTCCTCAGCAATACAAAACCTAGAAAATAAAAATAAACTCACCCAAAGAAGCTATACTAAAAATGACTAATGATCACAACATTTAGCAAAAGTCTCGAGTGTATGTTATATGCCTCAACCTATTAACAATTTCCGGAACCAAGTCAACTCTTGAATGAAACCAAACAAAAATAGAGTGACTAGATGGTCTTTATGAGACACTCTCCCAATTGATGCCCTCGTGTGAAAGTTTTTGTCCTGAAGAGATTGCGGTCAACTAAAAAAAAATTCGTTCATGCTCTCTAATGTCAAATACTCCATTAAAATGACAATTATGAATCGAACACCATAATGCTTTTTGCTGCTCACTCTCCACTGATGTCAAATACTTACCGAAGAAATCAATAGGGCTTTTTCGGCTTGTAACTTTAGGCTAGGGTCAATGGTAGGATAAAGAAGGAAAAAGGCTTAAACGTTAAGTTTCGCGACTCCAATTTCACTAAAGACTTTCATTCTCTCAATGTTTTCATTCACTCATCCCATCCCACATTCTTGGCATGAATTATCGCCTTTTTGAAACATTTCCTATCTCTCGTCGTGTAAGAACCCAAACCCCCACCCCCCCAAACTTCATTTCAACTCGGGTTTGTTTCTAACATACTAACCTCTAAAAACTTACTACCACGCCAAACAAAAAGTGAAAACAAATCATTGCGGTAAATAAACACTTTCTCTTTCTTTTTCTTTTTTTTTCTCTTTTTTTGTTATTTTGTTTTTTTATCATAATTTTTTTCGACAGACCATGCAAATAATCAGAAGACAACAATCACCGGCGTGGTGTAAACACAAAAACACCTAGAGGCTAGTTATATAATGTACAAAACCCAAACTAAAAATTCACTCAGTGTCTTTTAGGAGTCGCTAAGTTAACGGGGTTCTTTGTGGGATTTCGACACATATAGGCTTGGCTTTTTCTGACTAAGTAACGAAAAGAGTTAGCGTTTGGCTTTTTCTGAAAAGGATGCTTAAAGGGATGTTACGGGACGGCTTTTTGCCTTGGAGTGGCTAACAAAATGAAGGCCTAAATCACTTTTCCTCGGTTCATATCAAGTCATTTCGCCTCGAAGAGGGCTAGAGCGGTTCTTAGTGTTCGTGAGCTAATGTCATTTAAAAACATGATCGAACCTCTAAGGACTACTCAAACCCCGGGATGGCGTGTGTGCATATAGGAACGCAACTACTAGGGTTGTGTCACGCAAACCACAGTCAAATCACAATTAAACGCATGCTTCGGTATCAAAATTGACTCAAATCCAGAAGAAAAAAAAAATACTAGCACGCTATGGTATCATTGGCACACAACAGACAAAAACACTCTAAACATTCTACGAACATGTGATCATCAATCAAAATTAAGAAAATAAAAATTAAATAAAAACAACCTAATCTAACAAAAATCCCGCACAAAGTAGTTCACCCCCTTCCCAAAAAAAAAAACGTAATCTCTACATTGTCCTCAATGTAGATCCATAAAAACACGGGAGATAGAGAACTTACCTCGCGGGGGTGGTAGAACTCCCCTACTCGTCGCCACCGCGTCTAGGCAGCGGTGGAGCTTCTTTCACGCTCTTTTTCTTCCTCCATATCTCTTTGAACGGTTTCGGCCAATGTCCTCGCCATGGTTTAGATGGAGACTTTAGCTTTTCACCCTTGCTCGCACCTTTTGTTGATTTTTCTTGAGGAGCATCTGGCGGAGGTGGGGGTGGCGGAGTAGTGACTTCCTCATTCTTCACGCGCGTCTTTAGCTCACATTTTTGCACGTCTATGCGAACACCGCAAGTGACCAAGAAAACTCTTCCAAAGAGAATGGGAATATCACGATCTTTGTCCATGTCGATGACGTAGAAATCGGCCGAAAAGGTGAATTTTCCGACATTGACAAGGAGGTCTTCAACGAAGCCGCGCGGGTGCCTTACGTTCCGATCTGCCAGTTGGAGAGTGGTGCGTGTGGGCTTTAGCTCACCCACCCCGAGTTTGTTGAAGACGGCCAAAGGCATGAGGTTGATGCCCGAACCTAGATCACACAAAGCGTTCTCGATGAAGATGTCTCTAATAGTGTATGGCAATATGAACTTGCTCGGGTCTTCTAACTTTGGCGGGAGCTCTTGTTTTAGAAGTGCGCTACATTCAGCGGAAAGCGCCACCATGAGCCTTTGCGGGAACGAAAGTGGCGGCTTATAGGTATGGACCGGCGAGGGCGGCTTAGGACCTTTGGTGACCAGGGAAGCCTCTTCTTCTTCTCTCTTCGGGCTCTCGATAACTGCAGCGTGTTGATGTGAAATGGCATTGCAGTGCTCCCTTGGATTTACTTTGGAGGTGCTTGGAACTGTGCCTTGGGGTCGTGTGTGGATGGCGGTGACGAATTGCCCCACTTGCGTCTCGAGATTTTGGATCTGAGCCGATTGGTTCGAGAGTGCCGTCTTCGTATCGTGCATGAATTATGTGGTGGAATTTATGAAGGTGGTTGTTGACGTGGCCAATTTGACGATGAGCTCATCTAGGTTGGTCTCGCCCTTATATGTCTGGAATGGATGGGCTTGGTATGGCAGTGTTGGGGCTGATTCTGTGGCGATCGAGGCCGGGCTTGAGGTGCGGGTTGCATTGGCATGTTGTTTTGGGGACCTCTTCATCCTCCATTCTGGTAGTTGTTCCTCGGGCCTTGGTTGTAGTTGTTTTGGGGCAGCCTGTTGTTGATGAAGTTGGCCTATTGGCCATTGTCCCCATAAGCGCACTCGTCGCTATTGTGCTGCCCGTTGCACCAGAAGCAGGCCTAGGGGTGTGCACGGCTTGGACGGAGGCCTTCTGTCCCTAGACTGACTTTGTGAGATCCGCCACCTGTGCCGCCAGTGCCTTCATCAGCTCCATCTCGGGAGTGACTGGCATGTTCTTCAAGATACGCCGCTCGAACGAGCATTGATCGTTGTTGTATGCCAGCTCCTCAAGGATGCTGTGAGCTTCCTCCTCCATCTTCTGAAAGAACGACCCTCCAGCGGCCGTGTTGAATAGGGTGCGAGATGATGGCGAGAGACCGCCTTAGAAAATCTGTATCATCATCCACTCTTGGATGCCGTGATTGGGACACCACCGTTTAACTCCTTGAAGTGCCCTTATGCTTCACATAAGGACTCCCCGTCGTATTGCGCAAACGAGTGGATCTCGTTGCGTCTCTTGTGCATCTTCTCAAACGGGAAGAACTTTGAGACGAACTTGATCCGTAGGTCTGCCCATGAGGTGATGGAGCTCAGCGAGAGTGAGTTGAGCCACGTCTTGACTCGATCCTGTAGAGAGAATGGGAAGAGGCGAAGACGGATGGCTTCGTCGGACACGTTATGGAGTTTGAACGTGTTTGGGATCTCGAAGAAGTTCGTCAGATGGTCTTGCGGGTCTTCCACATGTGATCCAGAGAATTGATTCCCTTGGACCATATGTATTATGTCGGTCTTGATCTCGAAGTTCTGATTACC